>NC_052624.1:67589981-67893011 GCF_016161935.1 Mauremys reevesii | reverse complement strand
CTCTTCAACATGTTCATAATTGATTTGGAAAAGGGGTGAACAGTGACAGTTTGCAGATGATACAAAACTACTAAAGATTAAGTCCAAAACAGACAATGAAGAATTACAAAGGGATCTCACAAAAGTGGGTGACTGGGCAACAAAAAGGCAGATTTAATTCAATGTTGATAAATGCAAAGTAATGCATATTGGGAACCAATCCCAACTATACATACAAAATGGAGTTGCCACTCAAGAAAGACCCCTTCACATAACACAAGAACCAAGGGTCATGCAATTAAATTAATAGGCAACAGGTATAAAACCAATATAAGAAAGTACTTCCTCACACATTGCACAGTCAACCTGTGGAACTCATTGCCAGGGGATGTTTTGAATACCAAAAATATAACTGGGGTCAAGAAAGAATTAAGAAAACTTCATGGAGGATAGGTTCATCAATGGCTATTAGCCAAGATGGTCAGGGACATAACCCCCTGCCTAAGTCTCTGACTTCCAGAAGCCAGAACTGGATGACAGGGAATAGATCACTTGATAATTGCTCTGTTCTTTTCATTCTCTCTGAAGCATCTGGCATTGGCCACTGTCAGAAGACAGGATACTGGGCTAGATGGACCACTGGTCTGACCCAGCATGGGCATTCTTATGCTAGTGTTGAGTAAGGGTCAGAATACAGAACTGGGAGTCAGGAATCTTTTAGTCAGAGCTCTCCCACTCACTTTTTACTGAATCTTACTCACATTGCTTTTCTTCTCCAATTACCTGTTAAATAGGGACAATATTATTTACCTCCTCCGTGTGATGATGTGAGGTTTCACTTGTTATTGTTTGTAAAACTTTAAGAGATGCTTTAGAAGTGCAAAGAAATATAGTTCAGATCCTCTTCTGTAGTAGGACAGCTGTGTACAGCTCCATTAGTGGAAAGCTGTCCTGAAGTCATCTTACCCGACTGTATGATGAAGACTCCTCGGTCGTGGCAACTCATGCACCAGCCCTTACCCCCACATTGCTGAAAAGAAAGTGAGCAAGGCTAGATCTTCTATACACACTGATCATCCCCAACTGCCATGATAACCTCTTGAGGTCATTGACCCCTGGTGCAGAAGGCTGCTGTAACTTCTACCAGGGAACCTGATCAAAGAAGAGATGCCCCTGGACTGAGACACCACCTTAGAGCCACTTTGGCACCCTTTCAATTGTGTGGTGTCACCTGGTCACTGCTGAGGATTGGGCCCCAAATATATAATTATACAATTCTGCAAAATTAGTCAGTTGATGAATGACTCTCCTCCACTCCTAAATTAATTCTAGTCTCAGACAAAACAATTCAAATAAATATTTTATGAAGAAAAATCACCTCGGAATCCAACTGTAAATGAAAGAGCCTTCTTTAAAGCACAGCTCTATTCTGAAAGGCAACACTTAAAAAGGCTGATTTTTATGTAACAGATGTGCTTCTTGCACCAAATCCTCAGGACTAGCCCTTCTGTAGCTGATGCAGCTCCGCAACTAGGGAGAAAAGGTGGCTTTAAGTAGGGTGACCAGATAACAACTGTGAAAAAAACGGGATGGGCTGGGGGGTAATAGGCACCTATATAAGAAAAAGTCCACAAAAATGGGACTGTCCCTTTAAAAGTGGGACATCTTGTCACCCTAGCTTTAAGTCACCTTTACACCCTTTTGATCCTGAAGCATCCAGGCTGGTCTCTAGCAACAGCTTAGGTCAGACTAAGGGTTGCTCAAAGTTATGTTTGCTGGCAAAAGCAGCCAGGGATTAGCCAGACATAGCAACCCTATGACATCAAACAACTCACCTGCACTGTGAGGATGCACAAGTAGCTGGTTAAGTTGGCATCTCAGCTATCAGTGCCAGAGTAGCACAAGCAGCCAGCCTTGGGGCCAAGACTGGCCTCTTCGCTATATTCAAAATCATGTGTATTTATTTTCATATCATGGCTACAGGGTGAACTGTGGCATAGACCCCTTTTAGTCCCTCTCAAGGGCACTCCTACAGTGACAGACCTGGCTTCCTGCCATGTTAATGACAAGCTCAACTCAACTTTGGTACACAATATTTTTCCTTGACGAGCCTCTAACAGTATACTTTGCAGTGACGCAGAAATAGCATCATCAAAACAAAGCATCATTTATTAATTCCTCAAAAGTAGAAAGCATTTAGGAAAATGGCTTAACACAATAAAAAGCCTACACACATGGATATGATTTATACCTTTGTAAGTTCCCCTCAGCTCAGCTAACCCTATATCTATCAGGGAGAAACAGACTGCCCCAGCTGCATTTTCTACCTCACTTCATACAACTTTGTGAGTGAATAGGTGACAGGCTGGCAAATGACTAGGCAGCCCCTTCTAAAATCTTTGAGGGTTTAGATCCTCTTTGATAACAAGTTTTAGGGTTGGGAACAGTAAACCATTCTAGCCTGCACAGAGCCAGACAGGTAGTTTCTTCCCCATTGATGGCCCAGCCACCTTTCCTCAAAGATTCTTATATCTGCCATAATTTCATTTCCTGTGGCTTTCTCCCTTAACAGCCTTTTTTGATTTAACTCCTGTCAGTCAAGCAAGTTAATATCAAACAACTTGAGTTGCACATGAGATCTGTAAAAATAATACACACAGTAGCCTCATTCTCCACATTTAGTGAAAAAATTTTTTACTGCTTTTTATTCCTGCTAGCAATTCAAAACCTAACCTAAGAGCTGGAGTATTTTCTTTCTTGTTTACCAACATGTTGACAATAATGAGTCTGCATGTGTGTCAATCTAGTTGTAAGTGGAAAACAGTGTAACTGAAGGTGTAAGTTCTCCTACAGAGAGGTCATTATCAGTTAATGGTAAGCAAGCTTGACTCAAATCCTAGATTCAGTTTACAGGGCTAGCAATCGGGAAAAACATTTACTTTGGAATTTGAGAACATTTGGTACAGAAAGCACTGAAAAACAACTATAAAATTCCAGATTTTAATCTTTAGAGAGCTTTTAGGGAGGGATAGCTCAGTGGTTTGAGTACTGGCCTGCTAAACCCAAGGTTGTGAGCTCAATCCTTGAGGGGGCCACTTAAGGATCTGGGGTAAAATCAGTACTTGGTCCTGCTAGTGAAGGCAGGGGGCTGGACTCGATGACCTGGACTGGTCCCTTCCAGTTCTAGGAGATAGGGTATCTCCATTAATTAATTAATTTTTTTGTAGGGAGTAAAATCTCACTGAGAAATAGTGTGTTTTCCGCACAATTTAGTTAGGCATGTCCATTTACTAAAATGTAGTTTAACCTTGCTCCACAGGAAAGTAGTGTAAGAATCCACAACAGAAGCAGCAGCAACATCAGGCTCTGATGTGGAAATTTTTTCTAGTATACAGTCTAGATTGTAGAGCTTCTGAGAAAGTTTTCGAAATCTGTGAAAAATTTAAATGGGGGGAAATCCTGTCCTAGACAGGACAAAAAAAAATAAAATAAAAAATCTGAAAAAAGTTCAAAGAGATAAAATCTGAAGAAAATCAAATGGTTGACATCAAAACAAAACACTTAATTACTAAAAAATAAACTATAATGAGCTTAAAATTCAAAATTTGAAAGATTTTGAACCAGAAAACTGGATTTTTTTCTTTTTGAAAGTATCAAAGTTACATGTTTTGAAAATATCAAAGCTTTCTTTTTCAACTTTTTTTTCTAAAAACATTTGTCAAAACTAACCCCCTCTTTCCCACAAAAAGTTTTAGTTTTGATGAATCAGCATTTTCCAATTAAAAGTGTTTTGTGGAGAAATTCCTGAGAGCTTTACTAGATTGTGGGGTTCAAATGTGGGTTTTGAACAGGGTTCAAAAAAGAATAAGTTCATGGAGGACAGGTCCATCAGTGGCTATTAGCCAGGATAGGGAGGGATGCAAAACCATGCTCTGAAGTGTCCCTAACCTCTGTTTGCCAAAGCTGGGAATGGGTGACAGGATGGATCACTTGATGATTACCTGTTCTGTTCATTGCCTCTGAAGCACCTGGTATTGGCCACTGTCAGAAGAGAGGATACTGGGCTAGATGGATCATTGGTCTGACCCAATATGGCAGTTTTTATGTGCCCACTAGGCACAGCCTCAAGGCAGTGGCAATATGAAGGGACAGCACCACATGGGAAACATCAGGAGGTTTCCAGAATGCAGAGGGAGTATGCCTGCTACTACACACCTTAAGGGGTGCAGCCTATTTCTCCAGCTGTGCAAGCCCTGCTTTGTATGTGAGAAGGAGGTCTGCTTTTGGGCATAAATGTGTTGTCAGGGATGGAGCAATTCCTGTAGTGCCCTGACTCCCCGTGACTGACATGTATTCGATAGTTTGATGATCATTGTCTATATTTCAGTCTAACACAGATGTTATAATACAACTACAGTTATGATGACCATGAAAGTTCTGAGTATCTAAAGTACATAATAAAACATTGATGTTTGAGGGTGCATATTATCTACAAATGTTCTAGATTCTCTGTTTCCGCCCCTCCCCCAGTATATTTCATGATATGGGTAAGTTGGCACAACACTAAAACCAAGAGAAATATTATGATGAAAACTCATTCATTAAGTTCTATGTGAAGTGAAGCATATTTTCCAGTGTTTTCTGGAATCCTTTTCTGCACTGTTGCCCAGAACTGGAATTAATTCTCCTCTGGATTAAAGATGCATTGGTGGATTAGTCTATCATTGATGACAAAAATATATCCTTCCCAAAGGCTTAAAATAAAAGGAGGTCTGTTAACTACAGACATCATTACTGTAACAAAACATGCAGAAAAAATATTCATAACAGAATATCATCACCTCTGAAATCAAAATAGTTTATGTAACATTCTGTGTTAAATATTGAATGTCAACCCCAAAATAAAATATATAATCATATTTAAAAAACAAAAGGGCCTGATCCCATGAAGAGTTACACGTTGAGTAACTTGTCTTAATCTAGCAGTATCATTGATATTACTACACTGCTCAGGTGAGTAATCTTACTCACTTGCTTAAGAGTTTGCAGATTTGGGCCCAGAGCTTGCACTAGACTTTACAAAACAGCATTCCCCGCCATCCCCATAAAAAAAAAAAATCTTGTTAAACCACCACAGGAATAAGTACTTTGCAAAATAATTTTAGGTTTAAAAAAAAGCCAACTAGATTATATCAAATCAAAGTGAAAAAAATTACTTTTGAAGATTTAAAAATTGTATCATGTTATGCACTTGATCTATATTATCATTCTTCAAGGAACGATATAGTTTAGTAACTTGTGTTATTTGTTTCAATTGATATATTTGAATAATATAAACATGCATTATCTACCTCAGTGGTTCTCAACCAGTGGTGCGTGTACCCCTGGGCATATGCAGAGATCTTCCAGGGGGTACATCAACTCATCTAGATATTTGGCTCGTTTGACAACAGGCTACATAAAATGCACTAGCAAAGTCAGCACAAACTAAAATTGTATGCAGACAAAAGGAGAAAGTAAGCAGTTTTCAGTAATATTATGGCTCTGACACTTTTGTATTTTTATGTCTGATTTTGAAATTAAGTAATTTTAAGTGAGGTGAAACTTGGGGTATGCAAGACAAATCAGGCTCTTGAAAGGGGTACAGTAGTCTGGAAAAATTGAGAATTACTGATCTGTAAATAAAGAGCCAGATGCTGCCCCCTTTACACCAAATAGTATGATTCTCCAAATAGTGTGATTCTCTATCCCAATCAGTCCCACTCAGTAATATACAGCCAATGATAAGACAGACTGTTGTGAATTTTTGGGAGCATTTAAAGGCAGAAATATATTTGTCCATGGTAATGTCTTCTAAATAATGCCTGTTTATCAGGTATTGAAGCCAAATCCCAAAGTCCTGCTTAAAGGTAAAACTTCCACTGAAACCAAGGGGTATTTTCCTCAATAGAGAAATCAAGAAAATGTTTCCCATTACTTTGTGCAAATGTGTATTACTATGTGTGAAAGTTTCTCATTTTAAAATAAGTTACTCAGGTAGATTTTTTCCCTCAATAACTTCAGAATGTATTCACAAAGATGTCATACTTAACATAATGTATTTATTAAAAGCCTTCCAAAAACATTAGCAAGACAAGGAGGGTGAGGTAATCTCTTTTATTGGGCCAACTTCAGTTAGCGAGAAAGACAAGCTTTGGAGCTATACTCAGCTCTTCTTCAGGTCTCATACAAAACTTAACCTCTTAAAAACTCAAATAAGTGCCATATATATGTCTTTGAATGCTTTTGTTTTACATGTTGCTGCTAGAAAGGATAGGGGATTGAACAGAACAGCTAAATTTAAGCAGCAATTCTTTTAATCTGCATAAATTAATGAGAAATTGTGCTTAGTCTTAAGATTCAACTAACCCAATAAGAATGACACTTTAGTGTTTGGGATGTTTAACACAGACAATAAAATTCTTATAGTAATGTTTAAATAATTAAAACATATACATCACTAGTAGGGAGTTTAGCCAATTTGAACCTGCCAAAATAAATGATCTCCGAAGTGGTTTTTAGTAGATTCCCTACATACTGCGTTCAGTCCTTTGAACTGAAAGCCATTGTAGGGAGTTTCTAAGCAGACAGCAGAGAGGAATTATTTTTTTTAATCAAGTGACAGTATCATGTACAAAAACCTTACAACATTAAATCTGCAAGAATTAACCTCCAATAAATAACACCTGGATAGTTGATTGTAAACTCTCTAACTGAAAAAAAAAAGGGGGAGGGGGGAAGACTTGGAATACTGTGATGAAGAGCTATATCTATTTTGTTAGTGTATATAAGACACAGCTACTCTAAGAGTTACTTTATAATGGACTATAGATTTAAAGCAGCCTTTAATCACGTTTTCAAGCTACCCTCAGACTAGAGAGACAGTTGTAACATGATTTTGTTTCCGTGCAGTTATTTGTGTGACTATGTGTCTTGAGATTGTACAAATTTATTGATATAGTAATTGAGCTCAGTTCTTTCATCTCACACTAATACCAAAATAGTAATACGCCAATAGATACAAGATTAAAAGTATATAAACATTAAAATGTTTGACAGAAGATGAAAAACTAAGTTAAACGAGTTTAACGATTTTATTTTCACTCCAGTATGAGTCATTTCAGATTTCCCCCCACTCCCAAGAAAAAAAGATTTACGCTGGTGAAAAGTTCTCTCCCCCGTTGTAGTTTAAACACACAACAACTACTAACATCTCATTAGGTACAGGGAGCCCCTGAACAACAGCCTAGAGCCTCCAGTCGCCAATTATTTCTCCGCACCTGAACAAACTCCACATATTGATGCAGCAATCGCAAGGGAACCGCTGAGCAGGGCTTGACCCGAGCAGCAGTAAGAGCCAGGGGGAGGGAAGGGGGCAGGAAATTAGGTGCAAGTGGTAAGACTAAGTCAGAACAGCTGGAATGTAAGTGACGCGCAAAGGGAGAGGAGCGGGACCTGTCCAGGGTCCTGAAATCACAACTCCAATACCAAACCCATTCATTAAACCGCCACAGACATTCATTCAACAACCCCCTGCCCAGCTGTCTGCCCAACACAAAACCTGATTAAAAGCTTAAATTTGTCAAAGAGATTTTTTAAAAAAGAGACTTTCAAAGCCACGTCCCGAGTCTGAAGCCTGCATCTCTTCCCTACTCTCAGGGGGGCTCACCCGCTGCACGGTACCACGCAGCCGGCACGAGGGCATCTGAGAGGGGCAGAAAGCCCCGGGAAGCAGCAGCCTGAGCCTACAACTTCCATGCAGAGAACAGCTCGGGGGCGGCCGGGACCGCAGTCCGGGGATAACCCTGCAAGTTCCCGAAGAGGCGCCAAGCGCACCCCGGTCTCCTGGTAACTGGCGCGCTGCCCCGGCCGACACCCAGCCCACCAGGGACACCTCCCAGGGCTGAGCGCCGCCCCGCCGCAACCAGGGGAGAGGGGCGCATGCAATGCCGGACCCACATCCAGCTCTGCCTCCTTCTCCCCGGCAGCCCCCCGGCTCCGCTGCAGGGCTGGGAAGGGGCCACCACGCTCCGCCCTGCCCCCGACTCACGCGTGCCGTCGAAGCGAGTGGCGATGGTGTCGAGGAAGGTGTTCTGCGGGGCCAGCAAGCCTTTCATCACCGGCATCTTTCCAGCGCGGTGCGAAATTCTCCATCAAACTTTGTCCGGGAGGGCGGCTCGCAAAGAAAGTGCAAAGGGCGGGGGGAGCGCGAGCCGCTGAGACTTCGCCGAGCCCGGGAAGCGCCGCTCTCCCCGGCCACGCGCAGGCTGGCGAGAGAGCTCGGCGCCTCCCCCCTGCCACCAGCTGCCGGAGCTCCCGCCCGCCCGCCGGCTGCGCCCGCGGCCAGCCGCCGCCGCGCGCTCCACTCCCCCCGCCCAGTGATTGGCTGGCGAGAGGGACCCGGGGAGGGGTTTGTATGTGTGTGCGCGTGGGGAGGTTCCTTGCACGACGTGGGGAGCCGCAGCCGCGTGGGGAGGCGGGCGCGTGGCTCCAGGGTTGTTTGTTTGCTCCCAAGGCGCTTTGTTCAGCCCTTCCTCGGAGGAGGGAGCCTCTAGCTGGCGTGTGCGGCGGGCCACGTGGGCAGAAGGGGGGTAGTCCCAGGAGGAAGGTGGGCTGGGGGTAAGGGAGGATGCTAAGGGAAGCTGGGATTGCAAATGCCTGGGGTTCAGCTGACAATACTCCACCTTCTAGTGGAAAGGTAACAGCTGAGGCTCCCGCATCCAGTCAGTCACACCCCTCCACCAGTCAAAAAAATATATATATCTAGTGCTTAAAGAACAAGCTCACCAAAAAAATCCAGGCTGTAATGAACCCCAACACAATAGAGCTGTAAAAACCTGTTTCCGGGTGCTTTTTTGGCCTCAATCCTTTTAGTTCTATTGCCTAAATAGAACACAAGAATATAGATTCCATTTCAACCCCAAAAAATACAGACCCCCCCCAAAAAAAACAACAACCAGTATTGTTGCAAATACCTAAATATTCCCACTTTCTGGCTCCCAATTCCAAACTACACCTTAAAAACATAGACCCTGATATAACAGTATTGCAAAAAACCAGCATCAGGAGCCTGCCAATTTTTGGCCCAAACCTACAAATTGTACCATTAAAAGATAGAATAAGTATTGCTGCTACTATTCCTCCTAAAAGGTCTGACTTCCTCCCCCTGTGCACAGTCTAGTACAGAAAGCTGCAAAAACTCTAATTTGGCAACAGTACGTGCTGGATCCACCTTTTTTTTTTCTTCATCCCTTCGGATTTTACTGTCTAAACTTAATAGGTATGCAGTTTCTCTTACTTCACTGA
This sequence comes from Mauremys reevesii, assembly GCF_016161935.1. NCBI lineage: Eukaryota > Metazoa > Chordata > Testudines > Geoemydidae > Mauremys > Mauremys reevesii. The sequence goes on along the minus strand of NC_052624.1, from coordinate 67,883,687 downwards.
GTAGTCTCAATCCCAATGTATTGTGATATAGTAATGTTGCAAAAATGTGTATCCAGAAATTGAATCCAGCTGGGTCCACCTGGGACACTGGATCTGAGTTCTGCAGTGCTGTTGTTCACAAGGACATCAGAGCCAGGTGCAGTGGAAATAGATAACCATGGGACTTGGGTGGTGTAGGCAAAAGCTGGCAGGATCCAGATAACTGTGGTTCTATTGAACCAAGATGCATTGGGCATCGGAATCTCTCTCTCCCCCTCTTTGTATGTGAGAGGTGTCTACATTTCTTCTTTTTTTCCTGCAGAAAAGTTGGGGAGATGGGCTAAAAATTGGCAGAATCCAGCAGGAACCGGGTTGTGGATTGTCATTTTTGCAGCACTGTTGCACTTAGATGCCTCATGGTGTGAATCACTTTGGACCAACAGGAGAAGCTAGACTTGTTCTCCATTTAGGTAGTGCAGTTTGTGGGGCTGGAGCCAAAAACTGGGAAGATTTGGCAGGGTCTGTCTTTTACCCAGACCCCCATTGTCCTTTTAATTTGTCTTCTTAGTCTCTTAATAAGAGAGCGACTTCCTTGTTGCTGTTGCTCACCTCACTTACTGCCTTGTAAGAAATGCCTTTTAGTTCCCTAGACACTGCATTTTTTAATTATTGTGAAGGGTTTTTTTTTAAATGTTGTTTCCTTGATTTGTGTCACACCAAATAGTTTGAGCCATAATTTTGTGGGAAATAACTTTGCAAGACAAAGCACAGGATCCTATTTAGAAAAAAGAACAAACATTTCAGATTTTTGTGTATAAATAAATGAAACTATGGATGCTCTCTGGTCTATAAGATCAGGAGTTTATCCACATTCTAACAGCAGTACAATCTCAAATGAGTTGTATGTATTTTGGGACTACTCTAGACCCTAGAGGTTGGTTTTGTTTTCCTATATAGTGTTTTTTTAGATTATTTTTGAAGATCTCCCAACCTGTGATTCGGGAGTTCTGCCTAACCTGAAAAAAAAACCCTTTTAACAACAAAAGGAAAGAAAGTGTGAAGATGCATGTCACAGCACAGAAAGACAAGTTTATGTGGTAGAGAGAAAAGGGGAGTGAAGGGAGTGATATTGGCATGCATGAAATCCACTCCTCTGTTGAGACTAGTGATTTGCTCAGGCTGTGTTGCTGTTTGATTGTTGCCTAGTATTACTCCCCAGAGTAAAGTCATTTCATTTACTGTAGCAGCTGTGGTGGCAAAACATCTCTCTGTTCTTTCAGTCCCCAAAGAGGTTCACCAGGAGGTAGGCAAGGGTAGGTTTTAAAATCCCTGTGCATTAAACAGAGGGTCCCTGGCTTTCATTATTTCACAGTGTTTCTCTTGCCTCTTTTATTTTTATTTTGGACAGTTCCTAATTCTTTGTGGCTTCCCTTCCTTTTGACAATGAAGATAAGATCTGGTTTCTCACTCCCTGAGAGAAGTACCAGGGATGGGGGCACAAAAGGGTCAAAAATGTTCTTTGCAGCAGGATTGATGAGGAAGATTCATGGGGTAAGAAGATGCTGATGCATTGATTTTGTTGCACAGCATAAAGCCTGCCCATGACAATCTCACCTTGGCATTGCAAATACAGCAGTATTTTGCAGAGATTACATTAATCCGTCCAATCCTCCTTGTATTGGAAGCCCATGGGAAACACTGGTGGGTCCCAGCTGTGCTGCTGGGGCTCAGCAACAGGGAGCTCCCAGCTTGTTTTTTAAATGGAACATGGGAGTAGAGAGACTCTGCCCTACAGTTACCTGCTGTCACCTTAAAAGCCTTCACCATCCTGATGAATCATTAGCTACAATAGTTGACTGACTAAACTTCAGATGGATGGTAGATTAGTATAGATTCTCATTCACACCAGGCACGAGCAGGGTACCTTAGTATTAAAAACTATGCAAACTGAAAATTTGAGCCATTGTTACTTCCCTGTGTCAAAATTGTTTCTTTGGCCCCTCAGATGAAAGTATCCAAGGTCTCCTAGACTATGCCTAAATACTCCAATATAAGTAGGTGTTACACTGTAAGTAACATTTCATTTCTTTAAATTACTGAATATTGTCTCCCAAGTCGGGTGCAGATCTCAGTCCAAACTCGGTTTCACATACTTATCATGGGCAGCAGAAAGGCCCCTTTGCTAAAGCAGAGGTAAATCTGTGGCCCTTGCAATTTGTGAAATAGTTCACATTAAGTTGTGTCTGTAAAAGGCAAGATTCAGTCTGTGACTTTCTCCCTCCATCTGCCCCAAACTCCTATATCGTACAAATCACGGTACAGTGGAGAAGGAGGGGTGTTGGGAGAGAGATAAGTAATTTATCCACAACTCATATGTCTGTTTGTGGAGGGAGTTAAAATATAATGGATGGAAGTTTCCTACATTTCGTCCCAGTCAGCACCTTGACAGGCAGATGTTCTGATTATCTAGAAAAGTCAAGTTGTCATAATTAGAGAACTCTGCCAGCTCATAGTGTCTCATATGGTATTTCACATCACATGGCACTGCAGCAGCAAACACTGTGCTAGTTTTGGGGTCTCCGTGACCTGTGGGGCCTGTGCAACTGTAGGTTTCACAGCATCTTCTGGACCAGCCCTGTTCGGTGAAGGGTAGCAGAGCTCCCTAAAGAATCCACAATGATTGCATAATGCAAATGAGGGGAAAAAATAAAAAACAAATCCTGCCATTGAAAAGCCTAACCAAGGCACTTAAAAAAAATCTATATTGACATGAAAATACAGATGTTACTAACACCAGCCAGGCAACCTCTCCTGCATGCTTCAAACATGAATTCATTTCTGGTGAAAGGTGAAGGACTGAGTGTCATAGTGACTGAAGTCCCTCTAGCAACTAGCTAGAGGAATAGCATTGGCAGTTGCAATGCAAACTGCATCATCTATGTGCCTTTGCCCTGTTTTAGAGAGACTACATACGAGGGAGAGAGAATATTTCATCTTTAATATCATTCATTCTTTGGTCTCTCAGTTGAAAATGACAAAGGTCTCCTGGATGATGAGTCCTTCAGGGCAAAGGATGGGGAATATACGCAGATAGTGTATCACAGTTTATGCTTGAACAGAGCATAGCACATTGTGGATGCTGCCATGATATAAATAGTACTATACCAGTAATAAAAATAGTGCCAATTATGACCATGACTTTTGTACTGTGGACAACTAGGAACTGGACTTAGACCACAAACTCATTTCATATGCCTCAGAACAGCCATTAGAACTTGCAGTTACTACTAGAGCTGATCAAATAGTTAAAAAGGTAGATACATATGAAAAATAGACATAGAAATACTAGAGGGTAGTGGGACACAGGAAAGAACAGGTAAGAGGTAGAAATGCATTAGTGCTGGCACAGGGCATTCTATTTGCATGTTGGGCTGAAATCAACTGAGGCTGATTCCACAACCCTTTACTAACAAGAGTCATCCCGGTGAAGTTAATCTGATACTTACATCAGAGTTTTAAATGCAAAAAGTTTCAAAAGGATAGGAAAGCAGTAACTATGGAATAGTTCAAATGAGATAAATTAGCAGCTTGAAACAGTAGTGTGCTGAGAACATGAAGGTCAAGAAAGCAAAGAGTAAAGGTATGTCTATACTGCAGGTGTGAGGTGCGATTCCCAGGATAGGTAGACAGACACACTAGATCTGCTTGAGCTAGCATGCTAAAAATATCAGTGTGGACATTGTAGCCAGTAGCCCAGGTTCAAGGCCCCTCCCACCCCAAGATCCAAGCTCAGGCAACTAGCCTGAAGCACAACCCATGCCACATGTCAAGCTAGCACACTGTTATTTTTAGTGTACTAGCTTGAACAGAGCTAGCACAAGTCTGTTTATCCACGCTAGGAATCATACGTCCCAGTTGCAGTGTAGACATGCCCCTAAGAGGCCTAGAGTATTTAAAAGGGAGTTGAATGTGATGGGGAGACAAATGAAAGTCTGCTGTCAGGTCCTGGAGAATTACCTTTTTTGCTTTAGTTAAATAGAAACCTTTGGTTGTTTGCACATACTAGGTATTCAAATATTTACCCTCTTTTTGTGTTTACTTTCCAAGTATATGAATAGCCAAAATCCAAAATAAAGTATTTATATCTTATTCTTATCCATCAGCAAATTCACTTTACATTTTGTTATATTAAATTTAAAGTAGAGTAGTAAATATCCTTAGATTCTGATTTTACAAGATCAAAGATAGCAAAATAAGAGTAACTTGAAGAGTTGATTTTCATTTCTGTTTATATGCTTATATCACTATTTTTGGTAAACAGTTCATTCCATTCCCTTCTCTTTTCATTTATATTAGTGCTGTTGAGCATTTTACTGAGTTCATGATGTAAGCAGATACTTAAAGAAAGATTACACCAAAAATAATATACTGGGGTCTAATAGGATTGCTGTAGTTTCAGTTCATCAGTGTCTCCACACTGTAAACCCAGGTTAATTAGGTGTTTACAATTTGGACTACAAGTATAATTCCAGCAAGCAAAGTTTGTTGCTTTCAACCTGTGCTCCACAGACCTCTGAGAGTCTGCAGTCTATAAGCTGGTCTATACTACCACAGTAAATCAATCTCAGTTACACTACTTCAGTTATGTAAATAATGTAACTGAAGTCGACGTAGCTAGATCCACTTATTGCGGCATCTACACTGTGCAGGATTGATAGGAGATGCTCTCCCGCTGACTTCCTTTACTCTTCTCAGGGAAGTGCAGTACACAAATTGATGGGAGAGTGCTCTCCCATCAGTTTAGCATGTCTTCACCAGACCCACTAAATCGACACCTGCTGCATTAATTGCAGCAGTGTGGTTCTACCAGAAAGTGTATGTGTGGCCTATGTCTAAGGGGTCTGCAAAAGACTATCGTTACCATAGAACAGTGGTTTTCAGCCTGTGGTCTGCAGACATCTGGGGGTCCTCAGACTATGTCTAAGATTTCCAAAGGGGTCTGCACCTCCTTTTTCAATTTTTTTAGTGGTCCACAGATGAAAAAATATTGAAAACCACTGCTTTAGATTGTTCAATATACAAAATGTAAGCTTAGAGATAAGGTCCCAACTATTCACTAATTTAATACAAGTGTTATATTTAATGCATTACATATTTTTCTATTAAGCAACACTGATTACCCAGAAACAGGGGTATGGTGAGCAAGTCTTGCAAAAGACTGGTATGAAGGAGCAGAGGGCTGCATGAGGTAGATCACCATACCCAGGAACAGTAATCAGGCTGTGCAGCTGCTTTGGTCCCTGAGTACATGTTAGGTCCAAGGAAACCTTCCTTATGTTTGATCACACTTTCACAAGATCAAAACAATTTTACAGGGACATTGCTCATTCTTTCAGGTCTGGACCCACAGAAAATAACCCATGCTGGATATGAACCATATTTACTTCTCAAATTCCTTGAAGAATATTGTGAATCATTATGAATCATCTTGCAGTGTAACAATTTAGGAGCTGCTTTCTGCGTTCACAGCACAAACGTTTGACCCTACCTACTGCTGCAACCATGCAACTGAAAATAATTAACAAAAAATATCTAATTACTGATCCAAAAGGTCTACCTGCGTCATCCTTTTGTGTTTGAATTTTCCACCTGCTTACTTGTTTGCTAACATGCCCCCCCCCAAGGAGAGAGAGAGCACTAGGTAAGAGTCTAAAAATATTAGAAAAGGCCAAGGAAGTGGCAACCCGCCGTTCATCTGCCATGAAATAGCTAATGTAATCTGAAATAGTGCCTGTTAGGAATATTACTGTATCACAGTGAAGCACTAAGCACACCTCTGTGACCACTGCTCTTTACCACTCCGAGCTTTTTTTCTTTTTAATTAAATATGTCAACAATAGAACATGTATAATAATAAAGCTGCATACTTTGCATTTCATCCATCTGATAAGCTTGCAATTAAACGTCTGTCAAATGAGAGACAATCTGGACCAAAGTTTATTTAGATTTATATCCCATGTAAACCACATTTTGTAAACTGGTGCAGAATTAGATCTACTAAGTTCCTTAGCTGGTGTAAATCAGTGTAGCTCCAGTGAAGTTAATGGAGTGATGCCAATTTACACAAACTGAAGATTTGGCCTGGGTAGTTTAAAGAACACTCCATATTTAATAATGGGGAGTTTACACATCCTTGTTAGAAGCTGGGCTGGTAACACTAAGGTTGCCCGACAATTCCCACTATAAGAATGGGGTAAATAGGTAGAAGAGTCCGAGCCCCTGAGAGCACACTCCCATCCACAGCTTGGAATAGAACCCAAGATTCCAGAGTCCCACCATTCCTCTGCTGCCAGCAAATATTTGTGAAACACTCTGGCTAAGTGTCTCATTCCCCTCTAGTGCTGAGCCACATAGGTGATTTCAACCTACTGCTGCAATCAGTAACTCTGTTAGCTCCATTTGCAGAGGTCCATGCAGTGGACCTAAAGATTTCTACCCTGCTGATGAACAAAGTGGATGTCAATATGATGCCACATGACAGAATTTCTAGTTTTTCAGTTTGCTCTTCTAAAAACCTAGGAAATAAGCCACACAAGAGAATTAAATTTCACTGTGTTAAAAGAACATCATTAAGATTGCAAGTCAAATACTCAAAAGTTAGCAAATGCAAGAATTAAAGTTGCCGGTACTGTACAACCTTAAGTTAGCCCTCTTGTGCATATGCATTATGATAAAGTCTTTAACTACATGATCAAATTCTATTTCTTCCATGTTCTTTTAACATAGTTTTTGTATGTATATTTTTTTGTATGTAAGTTTAGCTCTGAAAGCAAATGTCTTAATGAAATATCTGCAGCTAAGCATCTGATGATCATTTCGAGCAACCTCTTTATGGAGGTTGCATCTGACGAAGTGGTTATTCACCCACGAAAGCTTATGCTCCAATATGTCTGTTAGTCTATAAGGTGCCACAGGACTCTGTCGCTTTTTACAGATCCAGACTAACACAGCTATCCCTCTGATACTCTTTATGGAGACCCATTCTAAAAATAACCCAACAAAATAACCACCTACAACCTGTGCCATAGCTCCCATGAGGATCCGTCTGTTTAAAAGGGAAATTGTACTTCTGTGCCTCAAACCAGAACTCAGCAATCTTCAACAGCACAGCAATGCACAGACAAGAAGAAACACTCAGCCAGAATCAAGTCCAGTTTAGATCAGAAGAAAACTCTGACAGTTGCCATGCTGAGGTCAAAGTGTAGGTTGACAAAAATGGGAACAGATTATGAAAAACAAACTGTGTATCAGAGAAAAGAACAAAATACAAAATGCTTTTCTGAAGGGTCAGAAGTGGGTGGTGCATTTAGTGACCTATGGCATGCATTTCCTTGACATGAAAGGCATGTCACACAACACCTACCTTTTTTATGGTGGCATACAACAAGATAGCACTGACATGGAGGATCTTGTTGCATTCCACACCGCTAAAAAATATGCCATGCTTTCTGTTCAATAAATGCTAGAAGTGTTCCCACTGCTTTCCTTCTAATACCTAGTGAACATAAACATGACTATCCAGAGTCTCCATCACCGAAGTATCCTGCATGTTGTCTTATTTTGCTATATTTTTAATATATTATTTGGGATTAAGGAATAATCCTTTATAGTTATCTGCTGGAATCCTGAAATTTCAGCAAAAAGGAAAAAAAAATCTGCTTAAAAATGCCGTTCCAAATAAGGAAGATTATTATGTCCTAGTTCTGCCACTAAAATGAAGAGGGTTACTTGCAGAGTAAGGTACAACTCAGTCGGAGTAGAGGAGCAGAATCTTTCACTATGACTTCAGTTAGTGACATCAAGCATATTCTGTATTTAGTAGACACAATAAAACACTTTGAACAAAGATAGCACACTTAAGCATCCGCCTAGATACAGGATTATCTGTTAAGCCCTAAACATGTGTTTCTGAAGTGCAGATCTGTAAAACTGTCCCTCCCACAGCCAGATCCATAGGAATTTGTTAGAAATTGTGCTGCCCTGCTCATATGCAGAGATCCACTGAACATTGGTAAGTAAGCATGAAAACTTCACTGACTACAGGATTTAACCCTTAGGTGTGATCACTTTCCAAACACCAGCCTTAGAATGGTAGTTCATAACATAGTCCACCTGAGCCTATTTTTGAGTGATTTTGTTGGCTACATGATAGCAAATACTAGGACTAATTATTTGTTCTTTTTTCTAATATTTTTAGCATACAACCGATACAGAGTCTGATTCTGTATCAGGTATACCAGTTTGACACCAATGTAACTCAGATGAATTCGATGGAATTACTCTTTATTTCCACTGATGTAAGAAAGAGAAGAATAAGGCCCACTTATCAGTATTTCTGGTGTGAAAAGTGTACTAACTATAGGGAATATCTATAATACTATGGTAACGCTAATTTGTTTTAACATTTTAATTGTCATTCTTGTACTCATCAAGAGAACACTAACGATTTCCCAGACTGATTCTGATAAGCTGAGGCATGTCAGTTACTGCAGGCTATATGATGGGGAGAAAGCTATAAAAAAAGATTAGTCTTCCACTGTGATGCCATCTTCAACATAGTTTGCAAATGTGATCACTTCTTTGGAGGTCTCATTAAGAGAAACCCAGGATAATATTAGTAATGTTTATTACTTCTGCTATTTTAGATTTTGTTTTAATCTGTAAATGTGAAATTTAGTTCTCACATTAAAATATGAGATTAGCAATTGAACCTATGAAAGCTCTGTAATGTGTTTCAGTCTTGCGTGGTTACATACAGATCTATTTACTGGTTATGAAAGAAATGGAGCTGAAATGTAATAAGGATATGAATATGGTAGGAATTGCTATGGGTTAATCTATTCTGAGTTATAATATTTTCCAGTATGAATGCACTGATCTCACTTGTATGGGGGGTTAGTATATGGTTTTTTATGTCTATAGTGCTTGATTTCAATGGGAACTATACAGGAAAGCTTCCCAGATAAGGATATGTAGGTATACATTAGAAAGACAATAGGGGCCAGCTGTTAGATTAAAAGTTTCTGTATCTTGTCTCCAACAAGCTGTAAACCTTGTTTTGCCAGGTGTGGGGACTAGAAAGCAAAAGAAGACTAAAGAGTTAAAAAGATTCTCGGAGAGGGAAAATCGTAAGGGGTTCACCTGTGAGCAGCTGTCTAGACAGAGAAGCTAGCACAGGCTGGCACTGTGGAGGAATCTGAAAGAATTGGTCCTCCCACATCTAGGGAATGGTAAACCTTAGGGAAGGATACATATAGATACAGTAGGTTCTATTGGTTTTGAGATACACTTTCTCTAAAATGCTTTTGTTCTAAATAAACAATACTTTAAGGAAGCTGTTCGATCACTAATTACCACTGTCACTGTCTTGGAAGGAACAGAAATGCAGAGTCTGAGCCCAAATCACACATGCAAAGGTAATCATAGTTAAGACACATGGAACTGCCAACCAGCACCTGGATCGAAAGAAAGGGACTCCTGTGATAGCCTGAGACCTAGAAGGGGTTCACTTGGAGAGACCAAGAGGGGTCAGAGGTGCAGTCCACCCAAAGCAGTGACACTGGCAATTCCATTTATATTTTCTAATATATTTTCTTCTCTTTATACTCATGAACAGTAGAGATACAGAAATGAGTGTTGTCCCATGAAGAATGTATGTCTTGATAGGCATGTACTATGATTAACAAAACTGAATAGGAAATTTCTCTCTATTGTAAGAAAACCACTAGCAACAACATAACCACATTTTAAAAGATGTAACTATTGTAGTAAAACATGTGTAGACCCTAATTGATGAGATGGTTTGCCAGAGAGGCACAACTAATAGTAAGAAGATATTGAACCAGATCCATACCTGGTGAAAATTGGCGTAGCTCCATTTACATCAATGGAGCTATGCTGATTTATGCCAGCTGAGGATCTGATACATAGTATACATCTTACTGAAGGAAGTTCCTAACATAAAATTGGCCTTGTTTCCATTATACATTTGTAATCAATGTCTTTAGTTTCACTCATATTGTGTAAATAAATTGTTTGCCTACTGTAACTAAGTCTGTGAATGCTACCTCTTGAAGCATTTTTGTTTAAAAAACATTTTTGTTTTTCCCAGTAGTCAAACACAATTTACATCTCACTAACTTAATTGTACATGCCTTGAAAGGTGTAATGAAGCCTTTGATCATTGACAAACGGGACTGTATGTGTGCTGATCACCAAATTTAAAACTACTGCATGTTGGGTTTGTACTTGGTATCTTATTAAAACTTCAATGAGGTGTTGGCAGATGTAATGTCTTTCTCTTTCTTTTTAAAATATTGATTATTGTAACATCTAAATACATCATTTGGTAGACCATAAAATGTAGAGAAATATGAAATTTATTAAATCTATTTTTATTGAAAAATGCAGCCTTGTCAAAATGTTCACAGACCAATTTTGACAAAATTTTCAGCTGCTCAGTGAAACAAAGGAAATGAAACAAAAATGTGTTTAGTTTCTAATTGAAGCTTTCAGTTAGTTCTGATTTTCAAAAATGAAAAAGAAAAAAATTCCCCTCCTTTCTTTCTTTTCCATTTTAAACCTTTCCTAGCAAAGGAAAAAGGGCAAGAAGTCCCAGATCAAAAAAATTATGTTTTGGTTTAGAAAATCAAAACAAAAATGTCAATTAAATGAAAATGTTCATTTCATGTAGAATTTTGTTGAAAAAAAATCAAATTTCCCATAAAATATTTTGAATAAAATAAAAACATTTTTTAAATTTTAAGACATAAAACTGCATTTTTCAAGCTGATTTAAATAAAAGTGTTATCTCTACTTAAACAATTCCTTGAATTATTTTTAGCATTAGTATGGGAAAAATTATATGCTTATTATAAAGAAGAGTATAGAATGTATTTATACCATCTTCATGAACAGATTTAAGATTAATGAGAACAGGATACAATTAATTAATTGCAGAATGCCTAGAAACTGTGGCGATGGGTGTATGATGAAGAAAGACAGACCACACTGTCTTTACAGAAGGGATTAACTACTCTGTGTTAAAAGCAGTATACCAAGAGCCATTTAAAATGTGCAACAACTTTATTGGTCCTACATATTTATAAATAGTAAAACATTTTCTTATGTACCAGTAGATGGTGATCCTTGTATTACATATTCAGATTATATATATATATATATATATATATATATATATATATAAAACTGCTTGTAACAAACCATTTGTACAGTATTCATTTGAATAATTTTAGGAACATGATATTTGACATCTGAGGGAGCCAGATTTTATTTTTTCTTAAAGTATATATTTTCGAGAAAGAGGAACTAGGGACCTAGTAGAATAGGAAAGGAAGAAGAGGTTACCAGTTAAAAATAATTAGTCAAGAGGAATGTCAATATCAATATCTCAGTATCAGTGCCTTAAGGTGGAGATACTAAGATATACCTCCTGGTTGACAAAGGGAAAATAAAAAGAGAGACCCTTTTCTGGATATCCTAAAGCCAAAGTTATTCTCCAGAAGTTACGAGATCAAATCCTGGCTTCCATTGAAGTCAATGTTAAAACTCCCACTAACGTCAATAAGTCCATGTAGCAGGGTGCTGCTGGGCCCTCTTGGCTCCTGCCCCTGCTGTGCTGACAAAGTCACTTGGAGACCCTGGAGTTCAGTAACCACTGGTGCTGTTTATTTACAGGTTGTGCTTCCACCACCTTTTCACCATACACAGCTTGGGTTGTAGTGTCTGCACCCAGCAGGGAAGCGCTATCACTCTACTTCCACTCCCCCTCTTTTCCCGGCTTCCTTTCTCCCTGCCTTTTGTACAGCCCCAGGGTAATTGGGCAGGCAGCTGTCTCCCATTCACCAATTAGGCACAGGTTTTCTCTAGCCAGCTCCAATTTACTTCCCTTAATGGGAGTTGGTGTGACAAAGGGCTGAGTCAGCAGTTCTTGCCAAGCACCCTGTCACAGTCCAGGATTTCACCCATCATACGTACAGTACAACACACCAGGCAGGGCCAGTGCAAGGATGTTTCACACCCTAGGTGAAACTTCCAGCTTGCGCCCTCCCCCATTCCCGAGCCCTGCGGCGGCTCCCTGCCTCCCCTCCCCTGTGGCGGCTCCCCCTCCACCCTAAGGCACCCCCCCCCCGTGGCAGCTCTCCTCACCCCGGGAGCCATGAGACAGCTCCTCACCCCCTCTCTGCCTTGAGGTGCCCCCCCCCCATGGCAGCTCCCCTGCCCCAGCCTGGGGAGCCATGCGGCAGCTGCCCGCCCCAGCTCACCCCTGCTCTGCCTCCTCCCCGAGCATACCGTGGCTGCTTCACTTCCTTAGGCGCCACAAGCCTGGGAGGCGGGAGCAGTGAAGCAGCTGTGGTGTGCTCGGGGAGGAGGCGGAGCAGGGGTGAGCAGGGGTGGGGAGTTACCCTGCGTGCCCCCCCCTTACTTGCTGCAGGTGGCCCTCCCCTGCCCCAGCTCCCTCCGCCTAAATGCCGGTGGTGACTGGGGCGGCCAAAGATCCGTCCGCCACAGTCGCCGCCAAAGAAAATGCTGCCCCTCAAATCCTAGTACCCTAGGCGACTGCCTAGGTCGCCTAATAGGTTGCACCGGCCCTGACACCATGTGTATATGCATATTGTACATGATAGGGCCTATCCAAAACTCAAGGAAGTCATTGGGATTCTTTCCAGTGAATTCCCTGGGCTTTAGATCAGGCCGTGTGAATGCACATTTTATGATATTTCTGTTTTCCTTTCCTATTAATTCATCATTATACTTTTCTCTACACTTAATTATTACACGTCACAAACAACTTTTGGTGTACAGTACAAATACAACTGAGGTACAAATGCTGCAGAAGGGAACAGATAGACCAGGGGTGGGAAAACTATTTGGCCTGAGGGCCACATCTGGGTATGGAAATTGTATGGCGGGCCATGAATGCTCACGAAATTGGGGGTTGGGGTGTAGGAGGGGGTGAAAGCTCCGGCTGAGGTGCGGGCTCTGGGGTAGGGCCAGAAATGAGGAGTTCAGGGTGCCGGAGGGGGCTCTGGACTGGGGCAGAGGGTTGGGGTACCTGAGTGGTGTGAGGGCTCCGGCTGGGGGTGCGGGATTTGGGGTGGGGTTGGGGCTGGGGCAGGGGGTTGAGGCGTAGGAGAGAGTCAGGGGTGCAGGCTCCAGGCAGCACTTACCTCAAGCAGCTCCCAGAAGCAGCAGCATGTCTCTTCTCCAGCTCCTACACGGAGGTGCGGCCAGGCGGTTCTGCGTGCTGCCCTGTCCACAGGCACTGCCCCGCAGCTCCCACTGGCCAATGGGGCCTGTGGGGACAGTTCTTGGGGCAGGGGCTGTGTGCAGAGCCCCCTGGCTGCCCCTACATGTAGGAGCTGGAGGGGGGACATGCCACTGCTTCCGCGAGCCACACAACATGGGGCAAGTCCCTGACCCCATTCTGTGACAGGAGCTTGAGGGCCAGGTTAAAATGTCTGGAGGGCCGGATGCAGCCCCCAGGCCATAGTTTGCCCACCCCTGAGATAGACCCTAGTTTAATTAAGGAACTGCAGAGTAACCTGAGCTCAGCAAGAGTATAACAGATAGCCTTAATATTGATTCATCTGCTTCTTAATCTTCTCCAACTCAACCACCTTCCTTTCTTAATAACAGCATCATTAGTTTCTCACTCTCATGAGGCCATTAAAATAGAGGAACTCATTTGGATACATCAGCACATGTACCTCTTGCCACTCTTCTATGTGGTAGGCCTAATATACTTTTCAAGTGACTTAAATAAAGTCCTTCATTCTTACTCTGATTATTATTAATAATCATACACCACCAATATTTTGCATGACATTTTATAAAGATTAGAAAACCACACACACACACACACACACACACACACACACACACACACGTGCCTTGAATTTACAATATAAACTACACAGGCATAGACTACTGAGAGACAAATGATAGGGATGGGGAAAGAAGGAATAAGGTTTCAAACAAACAAAAATGAGCCATATTATATAGGGAGCAACTTATGAATTCAGATTTTTTAAATAGAGAAATAATGCAGAAGGAGATATCACAGGAGGAGAAGTCAATGAAAGAAAGCAAGGTGGGAAAAGTGAGTTTGGAGGGAGGATGTAATGGAGGAATCTGGCACAGGAATCTGTCTTTCCAGGTTTTGGGAACAGTCAGGGGGAAAAGACAGAAAAGTGTGAAGGGAAGAGGTGACAAATGAGAGCACATAGGTGAAAAAAGTGAACCAAACACAGGGGAGAAGATGGGGAACAACAGGAGATTCAGGGAACGCAAAGATAAGCAGAAAAAATGAAGAGTCTATCTAAGGAAAAAAACATCAAGATAGTTTTTATTACATAAATATGAGGAAAAGTATACAGGTGAGCACTTGGAGCCTGATCCAACTCTTGTTGGCTCTAACACCCTTCACAGAGGTAGGGGGCTTGGCAGCAGTAGAAAGGGACATGGAGTGCCTTGCACTCTGGCTACCACCAAGATCAGGGATCCCAGAGGTGACTTTATGCTGTTTTAGCCTCCATCCCTTAGGTTCTGTGCTGAGTAAATCTCAGGAACACCTGGAGATCAGGCCCACAGGACTGAAATGTATCGATTCACTTTGCTTGTACAGGTCTGTCACATCTTACGCGCATTTAACATGCGTAAATTCAGCTTTACGCGGTTGGCAAAAACAAAAAAAAGAGAAAAATAACAATTTAAATCCTGTTCCTGTAGTGCAGGCAATTCCGCCCGGCATTCAACTCAATGTAATTTTGACTATACGTGGTTTTCGCTTTACGCTCTGACCGCGGAACGTAACCCCAGCGTAAGATGAGACAGACCTGTATGTGATGACACAAAACAGAATGCTTGTGACCAGGACAACATTTCTAATTCTTATTTATAACGTTGACTATTGTATTATTTCCATGAATTGTAATATCTTGGGATTCCAAATGAAGTGAAGTTGTATCACCACTATATTAGTTACTGCAGAATTATTTCCTGAGCAACTGTTTCTACAAAACACTTCATTTTATAGTTCTCCAATTATTAATATAGATAATGGCCACAATCCTACAATTGGATCTATGCAAGCAGACCCTTTCCCACGCACAAAGCCTCAGTGAAGTCAATATGGTGTCATATAGGTGAAAGTATCATCCCAGCATCTGCTTGCAGAATCAGGGCCAATATACTGTATGTAGAGTCTATTCTACACGAAACATCAAACATTGCAGTAAATGCAAAGTCTTGCAGATTCTTTTATTTATAATGTACAATCTGCTTCCTAGTCATGTTACATTAATTACCCATGGTGTGTGTGTCTGTGGGGGGGATGTTTTATTATTTTGTTTTATTAATTGCACATCAGCTTGTATATTCTTGGTATGGTTCTCAAGAAGAATCTCTTATTTATGATGGCATTTACTGTCACATAGCAAGTTTTGGGGTAACCACAGAATTTAGTTCAGAAAATGTGCATACTGCAGCATTTTGAGTCCAAAAGAAGACTAAAATTACAGTAATAAACAGTCTTTATACAAGCCATTGTCCTTAGAACACCAGCAGCCAGCATTCTGATGCTTTCTCCCAGAGAAGCAATAAATGATAGCACAGAGCACATTGCTAGTTTGCCACATCATTTGTGTGGCCTTGTCTTTAATTAAGAATCTGTCAGCATTTCCATTATAGAGACTATATTCCAGGAACTCAGAGCTTGACATTTTTCTTGGGCTAGAGCTGTTTAAAAGATTTTAACCCCAACCCTAATCTGTTTTTCAAAAATTGACAGAAATGCATGGTCATCTTTGGATGATCTGACTGTAAATAGAAAGAAGAGGTATTATTGCTCAGTCGCTGGCAATGCAATGTTATTTTAGGCCTAGGTCATGAAGTCCAGCTGAGATGTATACTATGCAGCTGTGGAACAGTGGGCTGCAAAAGCCACCTAAAGCTTTACTTTGTACTTCTTCAAACCTGCTGCCATTGTTTGCCTTGGAGCTGCTCTAAATAACATTGACTGCATACAACTCCCATGGACCAAAACTTCAGCCAGGGAACAGAGCAAAGTAGGAGTGTCCCAACCATAACACCTATGCTGGAAGCATGGGGTGGGTGGGCTGACGGCGCGTCCATGCCATGTCTATACTGTTGGAAGGTCCCCCTTACACTGGAGTGATCTTCACAGGGTCAGACACATCACTCCAAAGATGCCAGGGTTGCAGTACAAAGCAACTGCATTGTACTGGACATTCTGGCTCTTAGCCTTTATTTTAAGTTCTAATGGGAAAATGGGCATCATCAGCTTGATCCTGCAAAATGTTGAGCTACCAGGCTCTGATCCAGCTAAGCACATGTATAACTGTAAGCACATGGGTAATCCCACTGAAGCTAATGAGACACTACTCATGTTTAAATTTAAGCTTCTGCTTAAGTGTTTGCTGGATCAGGGGCAAAGTCCTTGGCACCTTTCAGAGTCAAGGTTTAGATCCACACATCATTTTTTGTTATAATGCTGAATGCTACTGTAGTTGTGAGGAAAATCACTAGAGACGAAGGCAATGAATCCTAACACATTTAACGTGCAAGAACCTCTCTGTAAAGAATTTGAAGGTGAGCAGAAAGGGTGGATGGTCAAACCTCAAGGCTCTTCTGAATAAACAAAGGAGTCATTCTGAAACTTAGCTCCTCTTTTATATACTGTAGAGCTCAGTGAATTAATTAGCAACATGATTTTTAATTAATTTTTTTTGGTGGGGGAGTTCTGATCCATGAACACATGAAGGAATTCTCTAATTCATGCTCCACACCCCTGCTCAATTATTCCTGAATTTCTTCAGGAGGCTGTTCTCGGCCTGCAGGTAGATCACATTCAGCTTACTATGAATATGCAAAAAAATCACATTGTGTTGACCATCTGTAAGTCACATAGTATAGTGCTGTTTCCCTGTTTGGTTAACTTGTGTAACTAGCCAGCAAGAATACAAATTTCGCATTGTACATTTGAGTTTAAAATTAAAATTCAAAATTTGAGCAGATTATTTGTGCTAGTAAAGCTTGTTTACTAGACTAATCACAGAAAGTAGCAAGCAAAAACTTACAAACACAATTAAAGCAAATTCATTTTAAAATAGTGACAAATATTTGTAGAATATGTGCTGGTGTTTATGAACACCATTTTGAGTGCATCTGACTATGATGGCTGTAAAGTCTCAAAATTCAAATTCAAAATTCATAATTCAAACTAGTGAATGGAAAATCATTAGGGGTTGGTATTTTGAATTGCTGGGCATACTCTCTGGGATTGTACTGAAAGACATTATTATGGACACAGAGCACTATATTGCAAACTGTTCTGGATATGACTGAAGATATTCACAAACAATGTGATTGTGGCTTTCAGGTATTTTATTGTATAGTATTTTTATTTTGTTTAAATTTTTGTGGAAGTTGGTGACGATGCTTTACTGGTTGGTTTGTTATATTTCTATAAACTACATTCAGTAATTCGACTATTAAAAATGAAGAGCCACAGCCATAATAGAGCAGTGACACATAACCTAAAGAACACTGGGTTCTGCTTGAGCATTAAGATGCATTATATTAATACTCAGAAAATCATGAAATGTTTTGATGTACATTTGGGATTAAATTTTCACTCCCTAATCCACCTCCTTTCTTAACATAATTAGTGGCTGTAATAATTTCAGTAGCCAACACCTGTGTATTAAACTTTAGTCCTCGATAGCCCTTGATATTTGTACCTTCTTTATTTAATACAGCTCTTTTATGGATGAGAGAGTAGAAAATGAATTTAATTTTTCCCATTAATCTGATTTTATTGCAGTCAATAAATACTAAAGTACAAGAAACTGATTCCACTTTCAGTGAAGTCAATGGCAAAACTGCCACTGACTTCAACAGAAGAAATACTAGGGGCAAGATTTGCAAATGTATTTAGGTGGCTAAAAATCCAGGTAGGTGATTAGTGGGATTTTCAAAAGTGCCTAAGCAGGTTAGGTGCCTAACTGCCATTCATTTCAATAGGAGTTAGGTGCCTAACCTACTTAAATATGCTTGTAAATCCCACTTGGCAGCAGTCTATATTGCTAGGTGCCTAACTATCTTTGTAAATCTGGCCCCAAGATCTTAGCTGATTTGGGTCCCATTTCTTCAACATTTACTCATGTGAGAAGACCCATTATACCACAATAAATAGTACAGAAACTCTTATTAATGAATGAGATACTGTAAATTAATGATGTTCAAAACCTAAATGTGAGTGGTTTGTTGAATAAACATTCTGTACACCACTCAAATGCTGTACCCCAAACTCTGTCTGTTTCCCAAATGAAAATGCAAGCAGAACAATTGCAGATCCTTATTAGGTATACCTCTTGAATAGTTTTACACTAACAGAATAGAATATAAATAGAAAGGATTGGAAAGTAATTTCATACCCAGTCCTGCTGCTGTATTCATTAGTTTACTTGACAATATGAATTGATGCTGCAAACCCTTGTGCTGAGCAACACTTACTTGTCTGAGTATTCCCTGAGTTCCATTTGGAACTGTGGCAGAACTGTCACATATACAGACACAAACTTTGACTCCAATTCTTCAAATGCTTTCACGCATATTTAACTTTACACTTTACATGCTCCATCAAGGTGAATAAAATTAAGCCCATGCACATTTGTTACAGAACTGGGGCCAATGCTCCAATCCTGAATAAATGTTATGCCTATTATTAAAACTTTGAGTCAGGCTCAATTCTGCAAAGTGTTGAGCACTCTGGTCCTGATCCCTCAAAGCACTTGAAACGTAATTAAATTTATGAGTAATCCTACTGTAGTATTACTTACATGCTTAAAATTAAGCATGTGTTAAAATGCCACATTGAATCAGGGCCTAAGTGCTTTGCAGGATCAGTATTTGGAAGGACCAAGCCCACATTGTATAAATCTTTACAGGATTGGGGTAGAGTTGGACAAAAAAATATGGCTGAATAGTTTATTCACTACAACATGCAGTTTCTGGGCACTATTCATTAATTGGACACAAATTCACCGAAAAGTTTTGCTTATAAAAATCTTTCAGGTTACATTCACAAAGGGACTTAATCACCTTTGACAGAGCAGGAGGTCGTGGTGACAGCAGCCCCCCTTTTACCAAATAGCCGGGGATCTCACCTTGGATATGGGAAACCCACATTTGAATCTTCACTCTAGAGCAGTAACTTGAACCCAATCTCACCCTCCTGAGTGAGTGCCCTAAACCATCAGGCTCCAGGCTATTCAGGGACAGAGCTCTCTGTCTCTTCTGTTGAAGCTGTTCCACTGAAATAAATACTTGAATAGTCATTGGGACAAAAGACACTGACTTTATAGACACTGGAACTAGAGGTGCTGCTGCACCCCCTGACCTGAAGGGGTTTCTGTCATATACAGGGTTTACAGTTTGGTTCAATGGCTCTCAGTACCTGCACTATACAGATTGTTCCAGTATCCCTGAGCCTGGTAGCCATCCATAAAGGCAGGATAATCCAGATTCCAGTCCCCATGCCAGAGCAGGGATGTGAACTTGGGTCTCTCTCCTCTAAGATCAGTGCACTAACCTGTACAGCAGGAGTTGACAACCTTTCAGAAGTGGTGTGCCGAGTGTTCATTTATTCACTCTAATTTAACGTTTTGCGTGCCAACAATATATTTTAACGTTTTTAGAAGGTCTCTTTCTATAAGTCTATAATATATAACTAAACTATTGTTTTATGTAAAGTAAATAAGGTTTTTAAAATGTTTAAGAAGGTTATTTAAAATTAAATTAAAATGCAGAGCCCCCCGTACTGGTGGCCAGACAGTGTAAGTGCCACTAAAAATCAGCTTGCGTGCCGCCTTCGGCACACATGCCATAGGTTGCCTACCCCTGCTGTAGAGTATGGGGGTTAGTGGTTTCAATTTGTTTAATCTAGCCCTTCATTTACAGCAACAACAACAAAAATAAGGTTTTTAAATGCCCCCAACTCAGAACAAAAATGTTTTGTCAATTTGAAACTAAATTTTCCCAACTTTTTGGGTCGCTGAAAATATTAAAAAAAAAATTGTTTCATGCAAACTGATTTTCCCCACCCAGAACTGTCAGCAACTTGAAAAAAACCCACCAGTTATTCACAAAGTGCTAGATGGGGGCGGCGGGAGGAGGGTGTCATTGATTGCCTGCCGCCATGATTTGACCTGGTTGCTTACATGGTTGAAAGCTCCTGTGCAGACAGAGGACCAAATTCTCTACTTGTGTAACTTCATTGACTTCAGCAGAGTTACACCAAGAAAGTTTTTGGCTCATGGCCTTAAACATTATGCAACATAAAAGGGACCTGATCCTGTAATTAACACCACATGAGCATATCACTGAAATCAATGGGACTCTGTTCAGTCTCATCAGACCACCTGCACACTGAACATTTCAGAATCTGTGCCCAGGAGTATGTCCACACTGCAATACAAGGCAGGGCTACAGTCTGGGCTCAAGGCAACCCCACCTTGCATCCACACAGCCACTGTTCTAACCCTAGGCTTGGATCCAGGGTCGCAGGGCTGGAGAGTCTGAGCTTGGGTCCGAGTCCTATTGCTTTGCAGTGTAGACGCAGCCCTGGCTTGACTTGGGTCCTAGGAGTCATCAAGATGTATCCCAGATTTTCTTGGGACAACTTCCTTAGTCCTCTCTATGCCAACAATCTGCAAACGGAAGCCACTCCCCACCACCGTCGTGTGCAAACAGCAACAGCTCAGGTCAGCGTTCAACCCATTGTTTTCTGATCATTGATCTGCAAACACATGGTTAGAGCATCTCCATGATTTGCAATGGAGAGTGAAAAGGGGCAGCCCTAGACTAGGTGCCAGCAACGGGTGCCCTAGGTGAACCATGCAATTGGTGCCCCCAGCCCCAAACCCCAAGGGCAGATCTAGGCTGAGGTTTTTGGTAAACTGGAAAACACTTTTCCCCTTTTTTTCCTTTTAATGTTTTTAAGCATTTTTTTTAAACAGAGGCTTAATTATTCAGTTATTCCATCCGTCCAACCAATATTTCTGAGATCAGATAAAATAAAGGCACGAAATTTTCAGAATAGATTTGTACACGACAGTTAGATGATATTTCAGTCCGATTTCAAATAAAAATGCATTAAAATGTTAATTATAATTTTTATTATTACAAATCCAAAATCATCCATTATGCTATCCTGCTTTAACTGCCATTACCACCACATCCAATATAGAAAGAAATAAGAAAACTCTTCAATGAACTTTAACCTGTATTTACAAAACAAGCCAAATAAAAAAACTCTGTGCTCTTAAAACGTGACTTTTCTTGCTTTAAGTTTTGAAAATTCAGTCACTATTTCTTTTAGATCCAATTTTTCAGCTATTTCAGGCTCTATTGACATTGTGGCAAATACAACAAGTCTCTCTTGCACCATTGTTGAACGCAGGGAAATTCATGAACTTGTTTGGATCCATTTTCCTTGAGAATTTGCCGCACACTGTCATCTTGATGTTTCAAACTGCTTCCATGTGGATGTGAGCTAACCTCCTCTCCAAGTAAAATTCCTTCATCTGGATGCTGTGAACTGCTTCCATCTTTATTTGGATTAAAGAGAAGGTATTTCAGGAAGGATCCCTGCTGTTTTGCTTGGTCCTTTTCCTTCTCAGCCTTTCATTTATGATACTCAGCTCCTGAGAGTTTTCTTTTTCCTCTTTCTGCCATGGGGCATTTGAATATTGTTATGTACTGTGCTCCTGACTGCAAGCATTATAGCATTAAGGATGGCTGATATACGCACCACATGGTTGGCAATTTAAACCCATTGCAGCCATCCCAACACATCTTTTCACTGCTTAAAGGTTCAATGATTAGTAAGATACACTCACTTACCTATTAAAACAGTTAGTTACAGTGTTTACACTGAAACAAAATGACCTTTTTTGACATTATAACCCGACACTGGTTGTTTGGAAAATAATCCCCTTCCTCATGGTTACCCGCTTGGAGTGTGATGTCATCACTTTCGTAGTCTATTAAGCATTAATGCTGTTACTTTTCTTTTATGGACCTTATTTATTACATGTGAACCAGTTATAACAAAGAAAAGTTCATAATTATACAGCCCGATAATAACACTAAAGTTTAATAATGCTTAAAGATACTCACATTTTGGATTTATATTGCTGAAAGATGTTATTCTTTATTCTTTGGCACCAAGAAACACAATTTCCCACAGTATTCACTCAATTCTTAACCATCTACCTGCGATGTGTGTTAAAATGACATGTATCAACTCGCAATATCTGTTTGACATGTATCAACTCGCAATATCTACGCTCTACATGAATTTCCAACTATGCGACCTTGATGTATATTCGAGTTAGGTTTCACTAGCATTGCAGCTCTTGCCACTGGCAGATGTGTTTCATTGTGGCTCAGTTATTCCTTATCAAAATTGCGGAGTGGGTCATCTTGACCCTACGTTGCAAATTGAAAAAAAAATTCGCTAAAATATTATTTATTTTTGCAGTAAATAAAAAATTTGACATATTAATAATTTCTCAGAAATGTAGAGAAATGAGTTATAATTCATATTCCCTCCATATGCACATGGGGATTGAAATAATGACATCATTATTTTATTTGTTTTTTTAAAATCTTTTTCATTTTTTTTCTATTTTATTATTATTTTTAAGTTTGATTTTTTTCCTCAAATTTGGCACCCCATTTAACTTGGCACCCTAGGCGACTGCCTAGTTCGCCTATATGGACCCTTGAGAGTGAACCAATCAAGTCTTGTGCAAAGCGAGTTGCTTTCTGTTCATGTGAGCACAGCCAGATTTTGGTGAATCTGTGGTGTGAGAGCAGTAAAACAAAAGCATCAGGAATGACCACACGTACCAGCAGATGCTAAAAATGTGGCAGCTCTGCAGATTTTCTAGACAGGTAATCAGTGCAGGGAGCAAATTAAGAGGTTAAAGAGCAAATACAGGAAGACCAGGGGTAAAAATTGCACCTTGGGCAACTCAACAATGACATGCCCATTTTTCGACTTTAAGACTTTGACCGGGTGTTAGGCACTGCACCCAGCATGGAGCCAACCATGCTTCATGATGACCTGGTCAGTCAGGATGGTGTCTTGCTGGTCCCTGAATCCAGCAGGGGATTGATGGGAGCCAGCAACAGACTCCCAGCCAGGAATATGAGGTGACTCTTTTAATGAAACCGGTCCCAGAGCAGGCTATGGATCAGGATAAACAGCAAATTCTCAGTTCCCTACTCAGAAGAGCTGTTTGATCCCCGCCCCCAAGGAACAGCCTGCTGCCAAGCCTTCCAGTGGAGACAGAAGCCGCTCCAGAGCACGATAAGTGTATGATTCAAATTAAAAGTTTATTACCACTACAGTGATTGGAGGGATTTCTGCTTTAAGACACAATGCAAAAACGCTAAGCCCTGGCTACCAGCATTTGGCCACTAATGACTATCTCAGCATTTGGGACCCACTTTCTTCTCCTCAACATGTGTAATTCAAAATGACGACTTGGAATTTCAAACTTTCACACACAGCTGTAAAGGTTATTTAACTGTTAAGTTACAGAGCTTTGCGCTGGTCATTCTTAGAGTTTTCCTTTCAGTAATTAGAAATTTGCCACTCTGCAATCACAACTCCTGGGTCTATGCAGCTGCCTGTAAACAGTAAACAGAGTGCCTGTGCTTGGGAAACAATATTCTATATTTCCAGATCTAGTCCATTTCAGCTGGAGGTAATCCATGCAGGGGTGGAGTAAAGTTGCAGATTTCAGAGCGTTTTGCATACAGTAGTAACAAGGGAAGCAATATATGTGTAAACCCAGAATTATGTTAACTCCCCCATGTATTCTCACCCAATCCTGGCCACTGACAACTGCAAACTTTTCCTGAACCAGGAACTCCAGATAGTTTGTCACATTGTGGGGAAGAGCATATTTTCTGCCCTGTTTAGCTGACTAGTTGACTCCACTCATAAATGTGCTCTTTGGTCACTATACATTTG
Organism: Mauremys reevesii; assembly: GCF_016161935.1. Taxonomy (NCBI): domain Eukaryota; kingdom Metazoa; phylum Chordata; order Testudines; family Geoemydidae; genus Mauremys; species Mauremys reevesii. The sequence goes on along the minus strand of NC_052624.1, from coordinate 67,859,557 downwards.
AATATTTCCGCTGCATACTCTGCAGGTTCCCCTCCAGCAGCTCTGGAACAACATCACCAATAAGGCATCACAAGCACTGTTACATCTTCTGAAATATGAAAGCCCTGAAATTACAGAAAAAAGCCTTTTGCAGCAAGGGCACTATACACACCCACCCACCCTCAGTATGGCAATTAGTTATGAAACTTTTATGAAGTAGCGTAAAAGTTTTAATTTTAAACTTACCATTGCCTCTGCAATTCTGTAACTACGATTGACAAGGCTTTGTCAAGAGACAGAGTGAGGACTGAAGCATCCCCTTCACAATATGTGTAGGTTCTCTTTAGAACTGTTACATGTTATGTCTTTGAGATTCCACAGTTATTTATTCTGTGCTCCTCCACAGAGCTACTTTAAAAAATAACCCTCTGTTTTTTGTTCTGTTTCAGGACCCTCAACCTGTACTTCCTGCAGTTCTTCAGGAACTCAATCCCTGGTGTAACATACCCTCATGGACTGTTCCAAAAGGAAGCGTTTCTACTGATGTTCTTGAGAGGGCAGACCAGCAGGTCCAATACCAGAAGAAGAGGGACAAAAGACTGGAATAACGAAATGCTGACAAGCAGGCAGAGGGGCTGAGGAGAGCTTTTCAGTGAGGGAGCAGGCACTTTCAAAGCAGTTACTGGAGCAGGAACAGTGGCTAAGGGAGGAGGACAAAGCTCTACAGAGAGAATTGTCCCAGGAAGTTCTGTCTATACTGGCTGCAAGAGCAACAGTCCCTGCTGCCTCTCCCACACCACGGCATGATGCCCCAGCAACATACCTCAGACCAGCAATAGCTTGGACAACTCAATGTTGGGGCAGCCCATGCGTTATGGACTCATGTGGCTGCTGTGCAGCCTTCCTTCTTCCATCCCTGTTCTGTAGAAACTGCCATCCCTCCCCAGCCACCAAGTTAGGTAAAGAAGGGAAAGAAGGACTTGGGGCCAGGGGACATGCAGTGATAGAGGGATTGTGTTGGGTATTAAGTGTTTCCTCCCCTTTCCTTTTGAGTGTCTGGTTTTTGTAATGGCACCTGGCCTGCCCAAGACTGTGTGAGTGGTTTACTGTTTTAAAACCTGTTACAAATAGAGCACGTTATGTTTTAAGAAAGTTTATTGCTATCAGTGCATCATGTCACACAATCAGGATTTGAGATAATAAAGCTAAAACATGTTAAGGAGCAATGAAGCATTACCAAGCAAACAGTATTCCTCTATTTACCTAGGGACAGCCGTTCAAATTTCAATAAATTCCATCTGCGCAGCCATTGTGCTGCCCCTGCCCACACCAACCACAAGCAAATTAATTTTCAGTCATGTTCATTATGTCATTCTGACTTATGTTGCATGGCAATCAAAACCACTCCCCACCCAAGCACTGCCAGCCCCCAAAATGAGTCTGTTCCACCTCCCACACATTCATATAGGTACTATCCCCCCTGTTCCCTTGGGCTATGCTAGTCCCTAGTGTGAGAACACAAAGCATCCCTGACTTCTGCTACCCAGGTGCAACCAGCTCCTGCACAGCTAGCTCCACTTTCTAGCTGAGGATGCTGATCCAGCAGCCCCTCACGGTCATAGGTCCATTCAGGGGGAAATGGCTCACCCCTGGCTTCACAAAGCTTGTGAAGAGCACAGCAAGCCACAGTCATGCAGACAGCATTTATTGCACTGGCATCCAAAGAGGTCTGTAGACACCTCCAATCTGATTTTAATCTACCAAAAGCACATTCAACAATGATTCTATGCCAGCTAAGAGTGTAATCAACTCTTTTTTTGCTAGGAAATCAGGGTACAGTTTCATAAGCCAAGGTAAAAGAGGGTACGCAGGGTTCCCCGGAATAACAGTGGGGACAGTAACACCATTTATGTCAATGTCATTTGGTGGGAACAGTATCCCAGCCTGTCCATGACTGTAGACACCTGAATGGTGAAAAGCAACCCTCTTTTGCACAGGCAAGGGTGACCTCAGATGTGTGTCTTTATGCTGGAGGGCAGGAGCAAGCTGCTCACAAAGCTCCAGAAATGTTGCTTTCTTCATGTAAAAGTTCTCGACCCACTGCTGGTCATCCCAAATCTGCATGATGATGTGGTCCAACCAGTCTGTACTTGTGGCCCTGCACCAGAAGCACCAAACTACACAGGGGCCATCAGCGGTTATGCCAATTATACTGAGCAGCATCTGCCAGTGAGAGTCTGCAATGCCAGGGTACTCCTCCTCCTCTGCTGCCTTCTCCTGCAGATCCATCAGGAAATCTATCTGGTACCTTTGCTGGGACAGAAAATACTGCTGAAAAGTCCACAAGTGCCTCATGGATGCTCTATCAGTTTCCTGATACGAAAGTGAAAGTGCAAGCAAGAGAAATCCATCAAAAGGCACCTCCTTCATGTTGCTGGCTTTGGTACAGAACAAAATGATTGCTCGACAGACTGTGTTGGCAGGCTACTCAAACTTCCTGAAATGTGCAGGGTGGCCAGTAGAGTTTTCTCTCATTGCACCATGTTCCTATGGCTAGAGTGGTAACATTTCAGGGGAAGGGATGGAGGTAGGGACTCTGGGATATGGTTACTTAGACTCGGGTCTTTGCACTGCAGTGTGGATGCCAGATCTCTAGGTTCGAGCATGGATCAAAAAACATTTTATCCTAGGGCTAAAATGCAATGTAGACGTTCAAGCCCAGAGCTCCCTGACACAGGTCAGCTGAATCAAATCCCACTAATCCTGGGTTTACATTGGAGTGTACACACACTTTCGGTGAGCTTTTGGTTTTGACTCTGAAAACCCAAGAGAGAAAACTATACAAAAAGTGTCCAGTGCTTGCTTAGTACAGTGCACTCATTTCATAAAGTTTAAACTTTTCTAACCTATCTAAACATTTCATTTAATTTTAACAGGTAGTCACTGTGATACTTAAATAGGTCAGTAATTTAGGTGCTTCTACAAATTAATAACACTTCAAAGTAGTGGAATTTGTTTCTGCTAAAGAAAAATGAAACATTTTAACAGATATTTTCCAGTTTTTAATTTAGATGTTTTGTAATGACCCTTAACAATATTTGGGGGTAAAAACCTAACCCAGTAGTTGCACAATACATTTTATTTGCTTAAAAGTTCAGTAATCTGTAGCAGAATATTTTTCATCATGTACCAAATACTTTCATTTCGTATGAAATATGCAGCATTACCCTAGTAATTCCTTTGAATGTGCCATTTTTGCTTTTCTCTCATTTGCTTTTTGTTTTGCTCCATCACAATCTGTTTTTTGTCTATATTTATACTGCCCTGGCAAGCTGTTATTCCAGTATCTCCCTTTTCTAACTTTTTTTAAAAATTTCCTGCTTATATTATGCTTGATAAATGAATAGAAGCTAAACATGAACAGGAAGATTTTATTTCATTTGAAGGGCACTTTTCCCATTCACCAATCACTGTTTATGGCATTAGCTAAGCTTCATTTGAAATACAGTGTAATAGTTTATTTGGTGTTATTTATTGTTGAATGTGCATGTAATGTATTATCAACAAGCACCAGCAACCTAGGGGAAAACAATTAGTTCAAGAGAGAGAAAATCTGATCTAAAGGCCACTGAAGTCAACAGAACGACTCCTAATGACTTTGATCAAATTTGGACTAGGTCTATAATTGTAAGTGAAATACACAGGGGTTTTCCTTTTGGAAATATAAATGCTACAATAAATTGGAAATGTCATACCAATACTTCAGTAAAACCCACAGTGTCTGCCCCTGATTCAGGAGTTTACTTAAGCACTTGGGTGACTTTAAGCATGCAAGTAGTCCTATTCACTTTAATGGAACCGCTTGTGTGCTTAAAGTTAGGCACATGATTAAGTACCCTTTTAATCTGGAACCTCAGAGCCTTAGCACTCATTTGTGTTTCCATATTACATTTAACAAACTGTTTTTTTAATCTGCTTTTAAATATATTGGTTAATTAGCATGGAACATCTAATCAGTCATTTAAAAACAAACAAAAACATAGCAAACTTAGGGGTCAGTTTCTTAAATATATTTAAGCACCTAAGCAAGTCAGGCACTTAAGTATCTATCTGCATCTTTTGGTGCCTAAATATCTTTTAAAAAATCTAGCCCTTAGTCCCTTTCTATTTCTGTTGGCAAGATACAGTCATCGCAATGGAAACAGATGTGCTCCTGCTAGGTAAAACCATCCATGCAGCAAAATTTATACCTAGCAAAAATAGCGTCTGAGAGATCTGGAACAAATCCAGCTCCACTTCAAGTCATTGAGGTTTGTACACTGCACCCTCTTTAGCTTCACTCACCTCAGTAAAGTGTAGACTTCAAACTCTAAGGGCTTGTCTACACTTAAAATGCTACAGCAGCACAGCTGCACCACTCCAGAACTTCAGTGTAGGCACAACCTATGCTGACATAGGTTCTCCCATGGGGTGTAGGTAATCCACCTCCCTGAGAGGCAGTAACTAGGGGCTTGGCTACACTTGCAAGTTAGAGCGCATTGAAGCAGCCTCAGGTGCCCTAACTCCTGAGGTGTCCACTCTGGCAAGAGCACCTGGACTCTGCAGCTGGAGCGCTCCTGGTAATCCACCTCCACGAGAAGCATAAAGCTTGCTGTGCCCTGGCTGAAACACCCGGGTGTCAGTGTGGATGAGGTGTTGCATTACTGCGCTGTGATTGGCCTCTGGAAACATCCCATAATTCCCTTAAGTCAAGTGGCCACTCTTCTCATTGATTTGAAATGGGCTGCAGGCATGCGGAAATGCCCTTTCAAAGCTCAGTTTCTGACAGTTGGCATGCTTATCTGCTCTGGGACAAAGCAAACCATTACTGTGGAATGCTGCTGTTGTGAGTGTGTGTGTGTAGGGGGGTTTGCTGCTGTCTGAACTTACAAGACAGCATGCTGACACGCTCTCAGCCCCCCAAAACACACTGTCTCTTCCCCCACATACACACAACACACTCCCTGTCACACTCCACCCCCCCATTTGAAAAATGCGCTGCAGCCACTTGCACACTGGGGTAGCTACCACAATGCACGGCTCTTTGTGGCGTTGCAAGAGCTGCTAATGTGGCCACGCCAGTGCACTTGCAACTGACAGTGTGAACACATGGCAGCGTTTTCCCTGCTGCGGTCTCCAAGGGCTGGTTTAACTCCCAGCGCTCTACATCTGCAAATGTAGCCATGTCCGTTGATAGAAAATTCAAAGAGCTGTGTACATGAGGACTTAGGCCAGCTTAACTACTCTGCTCAGGAATGCGGATTTTTCACACCACTGGTGAACATAGTTAAACTGACCTAATTTTCTATTGTAGACCAGGCCTAGCTGGCAGCAATACCTCAGAGGAGGCTCTTCAGAGCTCTTAAGACTCCTATACTAAAATTCTAACAACAAATTCAAAGGATGTTTGTCACCTGGGGCTCACATAGTTCCTTTTTTAAAATACAATAGTCAAAAATGTATTTCAAGAGTAATTCAGTCAGCTTGGCAGTCAAATCAGTATCTCCTTAGTTACACAATGTTACACAATGAACTACTGTGCATATTTGACCTATAAATACAATCAAAATACTTTATCTGCTCTCCTTGCACTGCCATGTAGTCCTTTCCCCACCCACTTTCATACTATTCATTAATCAGTACCTCCCCCTAGCTTTCTATTTCAAGTTTCCTTCAGCTCCAGTCCATTAAGCTTAAAGCAAGTACCTGAATTTTGTATTTGTTCTCACTAAGTGGATAACCTTACACTTTGTGATATGGAACAGGACATTTTAAGGATGGTGTGTCAATGTTAACTTTGAATTTCCTTGCTTTTATTGGTTTGAGTCATACTTTTAACAGTATTTAAATCTAATTTTCAGGTTTAATTATTTTTGCTTCCCCATGGTACTGTAGACAGAACACATGATGTGCGTCTGAGAGATCTGGAACAACTCCAACTCTGAAGGAAAGGCCTCCATAATTTAATTTCACTTAACCTTCCTGATTCATGAGTTCTGCTTTCAATCTTATGGGACAAATTCCAAATCCCACAGATTCTTTCTAATATTTTCATTATATGGCACTCAGAGGTTTTAAAAAATATGTTCTGAACTCCTCACATATACTTTTCTAATTTGAAAAAAATATTCCTTGATAATATCACACGTTATTGTTATGCACACAAGCTGAAAAAAAACTCCAAGAACTTCCTACACAAACAATAGCACATGCTAACAAACCTACAATTTGATGTTAATGTAAAGGGTAAGCGCCACCTACTGTTTAAAATACACATCAGATTAGCAAAAAACTTTCAGAATATAAATCTAAAATTAAACCCAGACTAGAGAATATAACATATTGTTACACTAGTGCAGTTCCTCATCTGAGGTCAAACATATCCAGTATAAATAAGTTAAAAATTAGAAATCCATGGGTTTTGCTATGAAATGAATGTACACTTAAAATTCTACAAGTCCCCAAAAAGTTATGTTTTGTTGGCCTATCTATCATCCTGGTGGAGAGCATCTTTATCTTGTTACAAAGAGAGTACAGTTTAGACCCAACACTACTGCAAATCTAGGGCCTGATCCAAAGCTCAGTGAAGTTAATGGAAAGACAACCATTGCCTTCAACAGGTTTTAGATCAAGCCCTTACAGAAGAAAATCAAGTCAATGATGTTTATAAATCCCATACGATTAAGATGATGAGGTCAGGAAAATCCACACCTCAGTTGAAACTACCTGCTCTGTTAGCTTCAAAAAAAACGTAAAATACTATATTTCTGGGGGGGTGTTTTTTGCACGTATGCAAAAACTTACTTACTTACATACTTTAACTTTGTAGCTTCCCTCCTCAAATTTTTTTTTTTCATTTTTTTTTATAAATAATTGTCTGTGAAAAAAAAATCTTTTTTCTACAGAAAAAAAAGTGAAGTAAAGTTTAAAAGTCATGTGGTAGAAGAGAAAAGTAAGTAGTCTACCACATGTTAGCTAAACTCGATCACTTCTCCAAGAGAAGACAAATACTCTTTGAACCTAATTGAACATGGGCACAATTACTCTGCATCTGCTACACGAGAGTCAAGAGTTAACCAAAGTGCATACAGAATGCATTTTAGATTGACATATTTCCGTTTCTGATTTTTTTCTGTAGGTTTTTTTGCACAATATGTATAGGATTTGTCAAGTTTCTTGATCATCTACAGAAAAAAAAGGATGCTCAGATTAGAAGGGCAAGTGAGATAATAATAATAATAATGATACTTTTATATTTTCTTTTCTTTTCATCAATAGCAATCAAGGTTCTTAAATAATCAATATCAATCATTATCTGCACATGGGGAAACTGAGGCACAAAGAGCTGAACAGACAGAGCTGGGCCAGGGACAGAGCTGGGAATAGAATGCAGGTCTTCTCTCCCAGTCCCATTCTCTCTCCACACTATCCACACTTGAAAATCTAAATCATTCTGATATTACTTTTCATTTTTTTATTTTTTTCTTTATTTTTTTTAAAAATATAAAAATTTTATTTTTTTTTGGGCTCATTTCAAGGGCATAATATTCATAATATAAATATAATATATAATCATATCAAACTTCAATTTCCCACAAATAAAATATATATTAACAATAAATACTTTTACTATGTTAGATTTAATTAAAAAAAGAAAAGAAAAAAACATAAAATTTTAAAAAAAAAAAAAATAAAAAACAAAAACTTCTAACCCACTAAGGCAATGTCGGGTTGTTTAAGTGGACCTCTGTATGCCAAGTGGCAGAGAGTACAGGGGATCCCCTGGGTTCACCAAAAGATATTATGTAAGGTCTCTAACGAAAGCCTGTCACACTCGTAATCACATCATAATCATTGCAAAATGTATGTATATATGCAGCAAATTGTGCTCTCTAGGGCTTGTGCTTAAACCCAGGTCAATCAAAGGTACATGCCTTGAGATAGCAGGTGGGAGATATTTCTCTCCCTGGTGGACCATTGTGTATCTCACAATAGAATCTGTTATCATACTGAGGCTAATGAAGAGCTTATGGAGACTACAGAAGGAACTTAACAAAAAGAGGGAAACAGCAGTAGGAAGGAATCCTCTTTTCAGGGGATGATCAAATGTCTGTTTGGCTATACTTGAGAATGCAGAGAATTGCTCTGGCATCCTTCAGTCTGTGAAGACAAGCTACCAGGAGGCTTGATCTAATGAAAGGGGGATCCCAGGCATCCTATCTGAAACTGCTGGGAAAAGGACTTAGAGTAAGATATCTTGTAAGAAATGGGAATATTTTGTGTGTTAAGATTAGGATTTAGAAAGTGTGTTATCATTTAGTTTTATATGTAACCATTTGTTTCCAATATTCTTACTTACTGTCACTTGAATCTCTGTTCTTTGATAATAAACATTCCCATTTTCACTATAAATATACCTATGTGCCATGTGTTCAGCAGAGTGGTGATCCCGAGTTGATTCTTGTAAACTGGTATGTGGGCAGGGGGGGAGGGGGGATGTTAGTTATTCCTTTGGGTACAGAGGATCAGAGAGTTCTGTGAGTGTTCAGTGGATCAAGGGCTGAGTACTCCAGAGGGATATTTGAAGGATTCAGGTTTGGTGTGTAAGTATTGCTAACCTGTACAAAGAAAGTGAGGTCTGTGGAGGCCTGAAAGATAGTTCTTGTGTTGCCAGAGACTGATGGAATCAGGAAGCTGATACACAGCCAGCACAGACACTCACACTAATGGCAGGGGGTAACAAAGTGCTTCACAACCCTCCGTTCCTCTGGGAAGCATCACAATGATGAGAAAACTGTTTTTCATAGATATATACTATAAACCCAGAAAGGACCCAGAAAGGACCATTGTGATAATCTAGTTTGACCACCTGTATAACAGAGGCCATAGAACTTCCCCAAAAATAATTCCCAGAGAAAAGCATCCAATCTTGATTTAAAAATTGTCAGTGACGGAGAATCCACCATTCTAAATATTGCTAAATATTGTTCCAATGGTTAACTACCCTCACTGTTATAAAGTTATGCCTTATTTGCAGTCTCAGTTTGTCTAGCTTCAACTTCCAGCCATTGGATAATGTCATACACCTTTCTCTAGTAGATTGAAGAGCCCATTATTTGTTTACCAAATGTAGATACTTATAGACTGTAATCAAGTCACCCCTTACCTTTCTCTTTGTTATGATAAATAGATTGAGCTCCTTGAGTCTATCACTATCAGGCATGTTTTCTAATCCTTTAATAATTCTGGTGGCTGTTCTCTGAACTGTCTCCAATTTATCAACATCCTTCTCAAATCGTGGGCTGCAGAACTGGAAACAGTATTCCTGCGGCAGTCATCCCAGTGCTAAACACAGAGGTAAGATAACCTCTCTACTCCTACTCAAGATTCCCCTATTTATGTATCCCAGGATCCCATTAGCTCTTTTAGCCATAGCCTCACAATGGGAGCTCTGATCAGTTGATTATCCACCATGACTCCCAAATCTTTTTCAGAGTCACTGCTTCCCAGTATAGAGTCCCCCATCCTGTAATTATGGCTTACATTCTTTGTTGCTTGATGTATGCATTTACATTTAGCCATGTTGAAACACATATTCTTTGCTTATGCCCAGTTTACCCAGCAATCCAGATTGCTCTGAATCAGTGGCCTCTTCTCTTCATTATTTACTACCCCCCAACGTTTGTGTCATTTGTAAAAATTATCAGTGATGATTTTATGTTGTCTTCCAGGTCACTGATAAAGATGTTAAATAGCACAGAGCCTAGAAACAATCCCTACAGGGCCCCACTGGAAACACACCTGTCCAATGAGTATTCCCTGTTTACAATCAAATTTTGAGATCTATCAGTTAGTCAGTTTTTAATCCATGTAATATGGGTCATGTTAATTTTATATTTAAATGTCAAGTGGTTCCAAGTCAAAGGCCTTACAGAAGTCCATTATGTCAACACTATTACCTTTATCAACCAAACCTGTAATCTCTTCAAAAGATATTAAGTTAGTTTGATAGGATTTATTTTCCTTAAAACCATGTCGATTTGCATTAATTACATTACCCTCCGTTAGTTCTTAATTACGGAGTACCATATCAGCTGCTCCTTAATTTTGTCTGACATTGATATCAGGCTATAATTACCTGGGTCATCCTGTTTACCCTTTTTAAAAATTGGCACAACATTAGCTTGCTTTCAGTCTTCTGGAACTTCCCCCAGGCTCCAAGATTTATTGAAAAATCAACATTAAATTATTTGAAAAAGCGGAAACATTGCATGCATTGAGTAATACTAGGACTGGTTGAAAACTGATCAAATTTCACATTAAGAATATTTAGCCAGCTCATTTTGGGTAGTTTACAAGGCCTCAAGATTCTGTTTCCTGTGAAATTTCAAGGATCATTTTTTCCCCCTGCAGATTGGCTTGTGGAATTCCCTTCTGGAATGGCTCAAAAGTATCACAAATTCACAATTTTGCATATTCAGAATGTCAGTGATATTGCAATGGCAGCCATCTTTTGAAATTCTGACTAATGGTATGAGAGACAAGGCAGGTTTGAGCAACACCTAAAACAGAAAGTCACACACGTTTATGTAATATAGACAGACACACTTGCTGCCCCAACCACATCAGGTAGGGATATAACTGGCCAGGGATGTCCATACTCAGGTTCTACTTCCAGCAGTGACAGAGGATCCACCACAGGGGCTGCATTTTTCAGTAAAGTACATGCATGACCTCAAATTAGACTTTTGGCCAGCCAGAAGGAAGGAAGCAAGTCAGAGGTTGACAACATAAGACTTGATCCTCCAAGGGGCTGAGTGAGCAATCTGCCCGCACCCAGTCAGTACTTAAACACACGATTAATTTTAACCATAATGAGACTATTCCCAGGTCAACGGGACTACTCATGTTTAAATTTCAGAACTAGCTTAAGTGTTTTGCTAGATTGCGGGCAGATTGTTCAGTAGTTTACAAGATCAGGCTACAGATAAGCAAATCAGCCAATTTCCCACCAGGCTATCAGTTTCCCCAGAAGCCCATCCAAAGTATTACTTATTTTTGTAATATGACTTTAAGGGGAACATTATTATTTTAAAACAAAAACAAAACAACAACAACAACATGCATAAAGGCCAGTATTGATATAGCCAAACTATGGCTACACTGCACACCACTGGCAGCAGTGTGTAGGGTATATGTAGGTACACATTGCAGTGAAAAGCAGGTTGAGTCCACACTGCAATGTGTAGCTACATGCATCAGTGAAATGCTCTGACAGGGGAAGGCAGCAGAGAAAGGCTCCAGCAGTTCCCTGCAGCTGGAGTCTTTCCCCACTGCCTGAGTCTTCACTGAAGCAGGGAAAGTCTCCGGCACTAGGAAGGCAATGGGACACTACACTGCTAAAAAGTGTAGTGTAGACATGGGAGGCACAGCGTGGGCATGTAAAGAGATATGCAGGGATTAGGGTATGTACCATAAAGCTTCAGGCATGTCTTTTCTCTACTAGTCTAAGCAGGACCTCAACATCTACATTGCTAATTATATGCATGCTAGAGAGCCATGTAGAGTACACATACTCTATGGCCCTCCAGCAGACCTCCATAAGGAGTATGCAGTGTGGATTTATCCTATATGTTAAGGCATACTGTGAACCAACCTGGCCACAAACTATATATATGTAACAGTTAGAACTGCTCAAAAATAGCAAAGATGTTTCTGCAAATATTTATTACGGATTTTAAATTAACTTCAACTTTTTTTGTGGAAGATTTAAAGATTTGCTTCCTCTGCATGAACTCTTCATGGCCTCAAAATAACCATTTTAACTGAAAAAAAAAACATTACAGATATTTAGCTCTAATTAACACCTTTCAGTAGATGGCTAAATGTAATGCATGTATGTATTGGAAAATGTATAGACCTATCTTCCATTTATAATATAACTGACTGAAAAAAGAAATACTTGACTGATGGATGGAATATTCCAGTTCACTTCTCAACCACCCTTCTGACATTTCTGAGGAAGTAATTAATGCTTTTCCACAAAGCCCATTAAAAGAAGAACTTGCACTAATGCTCATTATATGAGATGAGCAAGCAAGCAGGTGTCACAAGGGACAACTTCTGGACCAGATGGCATTCCACCAAAGAGCTATAAGTAGGGTGGGTACTACATTGCAAGGCACCTCAAATGACTCTTCCACATTATCTGGGAGCAAGAGACAGTGCCACAGAATTTCAGTGATGCCAACATTGTCCACCTCTGTAAACATCAGGGTCAGAGGGCAAACTGTGATAATCACCACAACATTTCACTATTTCTGTTGCTGGGGAAATTATTTCACTGGTCATACAGAACTTAACACCTGCCTTGTGGAAACCATCCTCCCTGAGTCTCTGTGTGGATTTTGGTCTAGATAGGGCACTGTAGACATGATCATCAAAGCCTGCCAGCTTCAGGAAAGGTGCCAGGAGCAAGCTGTGGTCTTTATATGGTGTTTGTCAAATAAGTTTAAGCTTTTAACTCCATAAATCATGAGGCATTCTGAAAACTTTTGTTCATCTTTGGATGCCCTGAAAAGTTAGGTCTATTATTCAGTCCTTCCATGACGGGATGATGGCCACAGTGGTGGAAAATGGTGAGATATCAGACCTCTTTCCAGTCTCCAGTGGCACTCAACACTCTTTTCCATCCTTTTTTGCATTTTCCATATGCTTATGGATGCATTTCATTGCATTGACAGAGTAGCATTTATCCAGTTCTGCACTGATGTGAAGTTGTTCAATCTGCAACTCTTCAGTGCTAGCATGAAAGTGACAGATTTACTCAGTAAGGAGCGTTTTTTTTTTTTTTTTTGCTGATGATTGCACTGGTTCCTCACTCGATTGATGACATTCAGTGTATAACCGATCATTTTTACTGTGCAGTCAATCATTTTGATTTCACAATCAGCCTGAAAAAAATGGAAGCTCTGTACCAACCTGTGCTGTCCCGCACCTGTCTACCCAGTTATTAAAATCAACAATGTTCCTCTCAAGCCTGGAGAGAATTTTTTCTGCCTAGGGAGTATGCTGTGATATAATGCCACAATTGATGATCAAATTATCCATCACATAGCCAAGGCCAGCTCTGCATTTGGAATGCTCTCACACTGCTTGTGGAATGGCAAGGGTGTCAGACTAAGCACTAAGCTAAATATCTATTTGGCAGTTGTGCTCACAATGCTTTTATATGGTTCTAAAACATGGACAATATTGCTGTCACAGCAGCAAACTTGATCAGTTCCATATGCACTGTTTTTGGTCTGTTTGCAGGGTCAAATGGTGGGACAAGATTATCAATATCAAAACTCTTCATCATTGTCAGATATCTGGCATTTAACAGGTGGTCATAAAAGTTCAGCTGTAATGGTTTGGGCATCTCTTTCATATGGCCAACTTGAGAATACCCAAGACTGTATTTTATGGTCAACTAATGCAAGGCACCCATTCTTGTGGTGGCCAGTAAAAACAGTATGAAGATATACTGAAGTCAAGCTTGAAAGCATGTTAGATTGAACCCAGCAAATAGGAAGCAACAGCCCATGACAGAGCAAGGTGACGCACATTTGTCCTATCACTGTTAACCACTTTGAAGCCAAGCACTAACCCCTTATGTGAAAAACATGAACAGCTACAAAGCAAGGATACAACAGTCAGCAATGGTCTGGACAATAGTCTCTGTCCTACATGTTTGTGGTTCTCACATTGTCTGATCTCTCAGGTACGTGCTGTAGGAATAATAGCGCTATATTTTAAGGTCCTGAAATATAGAATGGGCTCAGAAATGACTGTTAAGGAATATACCTTTTTTCTCCTACATAATTTACTTTGTTTCCACTGAAGATTTGAGAAATAAACCAGTTCAGTGTGTGTTTTATAAATTTATTAAAAGATTAAGCAAGCAGTTATAAAACAAATATAGATTTAAGTGAAATATACCGTTAGCTAGGTGAACTTTCTCTTGACTTAATTTACAAGAGTACATTACAATGATCGAATTAATATTACAGTTGGAATACCATCAATAAGTCAGTTGGAATACCATCAATAAGTCAATGGTTCAATTTATCTTGATCACCAATTACCATAATTGGACATTAAATCATATTGAATAAGTTAAGAAAAATAATCCTTCCTAAGGTTTTATGGAAAGATTGATGGGAGAATCCCTTTTCCTTTATTGACTTGATTAATTTACCTCAAAGTCTGCTGAAAGCAACAGCTGTTACTTCATCTTGATTTTCAGGAAGACAACTCGCAGTACAATTTCCTGGTAGCTTCTTTTTGGCTACCTTTCTCCCATTAAGCTTTGCTGTTCACAAAGATTGTATTAAGCTCGATTTGTCAAAATATATTTTCCTCCCCACTTTACAAAATGCCTGTAGTTTGACAGTCTGGCACAAACACAAAATGATTTCTAAAACTCCAAATTTATAGCAGCTTTAGAACAACACTGGTTTAACCCCGGGATCCCTTACTGTTTCAACAACATACTGACAGGGTGTAGTGTCTACTTGGGGAAACAACCAGTAACACACAAAGAGACACACACATATACACACACTTTAGTGAGTTGGAGTGGTTTGAGCATCCCTGAATTGCTCTACAGAAGGATCTTCATATCTTCTTCTCATTAAAGTCTCTAACTCACATGGACTTAAGTTGATATTTCCTGGTATCTCCATCGATAATATGACATGATCTCTGCTTTTATATGTGGGGCTCTGATCTTTATCTCTCTCTTGGTTACACCTCAAGCTCTGCTTAGTCAGTGTTACTGTTCTTCACTTCTTCTCTTGGTGTCTGGCCCAAGGAATGGAGCAGGATACAGTTTAAGGTATTTTATTGGTGCAAGGAAGCACTCCCCTCCTTGCTCTGAATGATGGCATCTTTTATAGGGATCACTGATTCCTCTAATCCACCCCAAAGGTTAGTTCATCAGGGACCAATGACCTGACACCTTGGTTTTGGAGTTAGAGTGTATGTGTTGTAACCCAGTTTGTTACAGATTTCTCTTGAAAACAGGATGCAAGAAGTTGTCATGTGACAAGGAATTATTAGGCAAGCTTCCGATTTAGACCCCAGACACAAATGTCTCAATTGTTTGAACAAATCATGAATTCAATTTTGTGAGTCCCTTTTGTAATTCTTCAGTCTGCTTTGGACTTAATTATCTTGAGCAATTTTGTATCATCTGCAAACTTTACCTCCTCCCTGTTTACTACTTTTCCACATCATTTATGAATATGTTGAATAGCACCGGTCCCACACAGATTCATGGAGACGCCACTTTTTACCTCTCTCCATTCTGAAAATCGACCAGCTATTCCTACCTTTTCTTTTTTTTTTCTTTTTAACCAGTTACTGACCATGAGAGGACCTTCCCTCTTATACCATCACTGCTTAGTTTGCTTAAGAGTCTTTGGTGAGAAATCTTGTCAAAAGCTTTTGAAAGTCCAAGAACACTTATCCACTCGATCACCCTTGTCCACATGGGTTTGTTAACCCTCTCAAAGAATTCTAATAGATTTGTGAGGCATGATTTCCCTTTATAAAAGCTGTGGACTTCCCCAACAAATAGTATTATTCTATGTGCCTGATAATCCTGTTCTTTACTATAGTTTCAACCAACCAATTTGCCTAGTACTGAAGTTAGACTCACTGGCCTTTAATTACCAGGAACTCTTGTAGAGACTTTTTTTTCAAGGGGCACATCGCGTACACACACTCTTTTCAGAAATATTAATATTTGGAAAAGTGCAAGCAGCATGTATGAAGCAAAGATTATGCAACGGTGGTCTTAACTAGGCATTATCCATGCTCACACCTTGTTTTAAATTTTTAATAACATGCAGCATCCCTGCATCATCTTACCATGGCAGTGAAAGTGCAGTGTATACAAACCAGTAAAGAAAAGCAAGATGTGAAACAAGAGTTGCTCAATATAATACAAATGTAAATGTTCCATCTGAAAAATGTAAGTCATGCATTTCAACTATGAAGCCATTAACTCCCTCTCATACCTAAAACCCTTTATTAGAAAAACAGGAAAACAGAGAAGAACAAATTGATGCAATGATTACCATTAAGTAAGATTTATGAGATTCATAAAAACCAACTGCCTGCAGATTAAGGTTGCCAATTTTGGTTGGATGTATTCCTGGAGGTTTCATGTCATGACATAATCTTTAATTAAAAAATAATCTTTAATTCCTGGAGACTCCAGGACAATCCTGGAGTGTTGGCAACCCTACTACAGCTCTGTAATTACAAAACTGGCATGCATTGTTCTTCCAACCACAGTGAAGATTTTCAGTAACATTATGTTTGTCATACTTCTTCCATGAACAAAATGAAGTGCTATTTTCAAAATGGGATTTTCCACAACATATTAGGAAAACATTTTCCTTAGCTGGACACTGATGTGGCAAGAGCACCATCTAGTGTGCCTTATACTACATTACATCCAGGACCTGTAGAATAAACATTAAAAACGTAGCTCACTACAGCACTTTACAAACTGGCCTACTGACATGTTTTTCTTTTATGTGAAAAAAGGCAAACCTTTCTAATGGGTAGTAATTGGAGTTATTTACATTAGACCAGTTTCCCTACCCTTTTTCTACGGCTATGTCTACACTAGCACTTTTGTCAGTATAATTTATGCCACTTAGGGATGTGAAAAAACTCTTCTCTGAGTGACATAAGTTACACTGACAGAAGTGCTGGTGTGGACAAAAACATAGCTACCGCCACTCTTTGGGGGTGGTTTAATTATGTCAATGAGAGAGAGCTTTCTCCCCTCAGCACAGAGCAGCTACATGGGAGATCTTACAGTGGGACAGCTGCATCCATAGAGCTGTGCTACTGTAAGCTCTCTAGTACAGACATGGCCTATGTGAAGCCTAGCTAAAAACGGAAGCATGTGTGTTCCCCTCGCTAAAGCCCATACACATGTATAAGAGAGGTAATATCTTCTATTGGATGAACTGAAAGAGACAAGATTTTGAGCTACACAGAGCTCTTCTTCAGGTCTGGAAAAGTTAATCTGAGTTATACAACTAAATATGAGGTGGGACGGAGAGTTAAGCATAAAAGAGTTAACACAGGTTGCAAAAGTCCAGTTAAAAATGAAGTGGGCAATTAACACTTCTGCAGTCATAGGACAGATAAGTGTTAGTAGGTTACAGATTGTTGTAATAAGCCACAAACAATATCTCTGTTGAGCCCATGCTTTTTTGTGTCTAGAAGAGTTATTAATTTAAGTTCCCAGGCTTGTCTTTTGAAGGTGTTGGGCAGGTTTCCTTTGAGGACAAGAATGGAGAAATCTGATATGGAGTGATCACTTTGTGATATGTGTACGCCCATGTACTAGGGAAATGCTGTACATCTTCTACTGAAGTTCTGAGGCTGCAGTTGCTCAAATCGCTGTTACTTCGCCATTCCAAAAAGAATGGTAGTGGACCCACAAATCCCTTAATTATATTCTCACCCCTACTGGACCCTACTATACCTTACCCCCAGATTCTTGCTATGCTGGCACATAGAAGCAGCAGCCTCTTGAAGCAGTGCTCCTTAATGCACAAACTGTGTAGAACTGTCCTTCCTCCCTGTATGGCTTCCCAAAACCCATCCATACCCAACACAAACGGAGGGCGAGAATATGTGTTTGACAGCTGCAGGGATGGGCAAGCTTTAGTGTCATGAAAATTGAAAAAAACCTGAAATGTCATTGTTCAAATGGACCCATAATGAAATAGAAAGGTCTGTATGGTATTGTTGTATATGTTGCTATGGTTTGGTATGGTCTGAATACAGGGAGATCTAGCCACATGTTCTGCCTATGTTCCCCAACACCAAAAATTTGACTGAAAAACCTGCATAAACAACCCAATTAGAAGAAATAGAAACACAGAGCGGTACACTCAATTTATTTATTTGAGACAACGATTTCTGCCTTATACAGCCCAAAAAATACAGAAAGAAGAGGTAAGCTGGATCTCTTCTTTCAATTTCTATTTTGCTTTAAAAAAATTTTGCTTGGACAAAGAAAAATATGTACATCCATAATCAAATGCCTATCATTTTCTATACGTCTGCTGACAGTTATAATTTATGAGATAATGAAATGTGGCTTATCTTCAGTAAGTTATAAATTGTTGTATGCTTTTTGGCAGAGCTCTGACCTTGCTCCTGTGGGTCCTGCGCTTCTAGGCAGTTTATGCTTAGCCTCAGTGGCTCACTGTGACCCTCCACGTAGCCCTTCTCTCTCTAGGGCCAGGGTTACAGTCTACTGAGCCCTTTTCATCATAGGCTGCAAGGAGGTTGGTGAGAGAACTCCCACAGTCTCTGTTCAGCCTCCTGTCCTGACAGGGACCTGACTTCCCCTTCCAGGAGCTGTTCCTGTAGTGGTGGGTTGGGGGGAACCCGGGCCCGCCCTCTACTCCGGGTTCCAGCCCAGGGACCCTAATGGTAGCAGTTGTTGGCAGCCAACCTTTCACTGCCAGAGTTGCTACATTTCCCTGGGCCACTTCCCCACAGATCTCCTGCTTCTCCCTTCTTCACCCTTACCTTAGGGCTCCTTTAACGATGTTTTAGGGTGTCTTCAGTAACCAGCCCTTCAGCCGCACTTCCTCTCCTCTGGCTCCCTGGCTCCTCTGCCTGACTGGAGTGAGCCCTTTTTATAGTAACAGCAGGGCCTTAATTAGAGTCAGGTGGTCACATTAACTGAATGGCCTCACCTGACTCTTTACAGGTTAATTAGAGTCAGGTGTTCTCATTAGCCTGGAGCAGCCCCTGCTCTGGTCAGTCAGGGAACAGAAAACTGTTAATCCAGTGGCCAGTATATCTGCCTTCAGCTATTCTGCTGTACCCAACTGGCCTGAGTCTATCACAGCTTGTATTAAACAAACTGAAGTCATTGAAAATGTTTAACTTCACTGTACGTTACATTGACTTTGCTCAACTGTACTCCATATCTGCTGTGAAAAAGCAACGTTGTATTCAAACATAAGTACAACTGAGAAATGCATTTTTTTCTCCTTTTGAAAGTAGGCCTTCAAGAACAAAGGCTTGTTGCACTCCTGTGACAGAAGAGCTGCAAGTCAATTGGCAGAAAACGTTCAAGATCAAATTATAGTTCCATTTTCTGCCACTACAATCTCCTTCAAAGCTCAGTGAGGAAACTTTGGACTCCAGGGGCCAAATATTATGTCAGGAACTTGATTCATGGTGTACTCAGGTGCAAGTTCCATATGGGGACAGAAATGCCACCCACCTGCCTCAATGGATGGGGGGAAATTGATGGGGTGGTGGTCAAGGAGGACAGTCCAAGCAGTGAGGGCGAGAAACACTCAATGAGAGCCACCAGGCAGCTCCTCCTACCCAGAGAATCTCTGGCACCCATTGGCCAGCTGAGCAAGAGGTTACAGCTTTCATCACCTCCCAAGATGTGACCTGGAGAGGGAGCCATGTGTGGCTGCATTCCAGCAGCCCCACCCTACCCACTCCGAACTAGGAATGGGAGTCTGGCCTGACTGATGCTGTAGGTTTACCTGATTGCCCAGTTGGAGGTCAGGAGACAATTTTCCAATGGGCTAATTGGCAGAAGACCAGGGAGCTTTTCGCCTTCCTCACAGCTCCCTGGTCTTGAAATGAAAATGAAATGAAACTGTGGTACTTGGGTTGAGTTGTTAATTTGTCACAACTTGTGGCCTGTTTCCGTTGTGGTTAAAAGGATAAAATGAACAGTTCCCAGAGGTAAAGGACCTGGGATGTGGTGATGGACCTTAAGCTAATGGGATAAGGAGAGACCCTGTGGCCCTCATGGTGGGGGGAAGGGTGCTAAGACTCAGAGTGATCCGAGTCCTGGGAGGGTAGGCTAAGGAGAGCCTACCTCAAGTTATGGGTTATATGGTAGGAGCCTGTAACTCTCCACTGGAACCAATTAAATGCCTGGAACAGGAGTGCTCTGGCAATGGGTGGGTATCACCTCTCCCCTGTGTTAAAGTTTAATAAAAGTTGCAGCCTGCTTCTTAATTGTATACATAAGTCTGTCCTCATTTCGCTGCTATGTCTGTATCAAGTAAACCACCATATTCACTGCATGCTGTATCTTATATTTTCAACCAGGTAAACAGGGATAAAAATATGGCAGCTTGTAACTCACAATTGTAGCACAACATTTTCAGAACTCCAGTAGTTCTGTGTTCACAATCTCCAGACAGATAGAGAAAGCAGACACAAAGAGAAACTAAGGGCTAGTCTACACTAAAAAAGTCAGGTTGACCCAGCTACATCACTCAAGATTGTGAAAAAGTCACACTCCCGAGCAATGTAGTTAAGCCATACTAATCCCCGGAGTAGACCGCCCTAGGTCGACAAACGAATTCTTCTGCCAACCTGGCTACTGCCTCTTAGGGAGGTGGATTACCTACATCAGTGGGAGAACCCTTCCCTTTGGTGTAGATAGCACCATACAGTGAAGCCACAGCAGTGCATATGTTGCTATGGTTTGGTTGGAGAGAACATTCCTCAAAACTTGATACCTGCAACACATCAATTTACATCGCCATAGTCTGTGTTCACAGTGGGCAAAGGTAGAAAGTTTTTGTTTTTAATGCAGGTTTGGAATTCAATATATATATTGAAGAATGAAGCAATAAAAGTTGAGATGTACTTACATCATAAAATCTGCTCGCACTTTGCATTGCAGTAATCTCTTTTGACTGATGTGAGTGTCTTTGTAAGCTTCTGCTGAGGGTAATGAGACATTTCCATTCTCCCTCATGGAAGATGTCCTAGCAAAAATCCCTGGTGCTTATAAGGCTGGGAGCATGTTTCTCTGGTTATATCACTGGGGGAGGAGCAGGGAGCCTTCATTATTCTCTGTTAAAAATCTTAACTAGTGAACATGTTCAGAAGAGACTTTTGCAATTGCTTATAACTTTTTTATTTCTAAGTTTCTCTTCCTTCCCTTCCCCTCCCCTTCTGAACAAAACAAAAACTAGCAATATCACTACTCCTCATTAAGGACTGTTTGCATGGCAAATTTCAAACTTCAGTTATTTTTGCTGTAGCCATGACCAGAAGGTGTAACTGAGACATTTTATAAATAGGAGATGTGTCTATTGATGATCACTAAGCTTAAACAGATGAAAGAAATTTCCTCAATTTTTTTCTAAAAATTTCAACTTTGGGCTGAGACCAGTTTCTTCCAAAAAAACAAAACAAAAAAACCACCAAAACCCCAACACTATTGTTTAGAAAATTATGACCATCTGAAGAAAAAAGTTATGATATCTATTTTGCAACCTTAACAGTAAGCAACAACTACTTTCACTATAATACAAGAGGAAACCTGGTATCTTTTTTCTCTTCATACTGCTACCATTTCCCCAGTACTGCAGCCATACTACACAAGTAGGTGGAGTGAGGTTTTGTGGCCTGCAATGTGCAGGAGGTCAGACTAGATGATCATGATGGTCCTTTCTGGCCTTAATGTCTATGAGTCAATGACTGGAGAATGCCATTTGTACAAAATGGAATGAATACATAGAAATTCTTTTTACAGCATAGGAAGGGTGACCATATTTTTCAAAGGGAAAACTGGACACCACGTGGGGCTAGCCTGAGCTCTTCTCTCCCAGCAGGCTGGCCCAAGCTGCTTGCCCAAGCCTCCCACTCCCCTACATAGGGTTGGCCCATGCCGCTCACCTCCCCTGCACCCCACTTTTTAAACATGGGCATTTGTCCCGTTTGCTCTTGCCAACTGATCAAGTTGGTAAAAGCAAACAGGACAAATGCTCACTTTTGCCAAAACAGTCAGGATGGCCAGGACAGGGCTTAAACGGCCAAAATGGCCAAAAGGGACATATGGTCACCCTAAGCGTGAGTTGTAGTGGTAGCTGCAGCACTGCAGTGCCCTGTGCCCTTCCTCAAGGTTGGGGCAAGGAAGGAGGAGGAGGAATCCATCTTCCAATCACATGCAAAGGACCCCCACTCTAAGCCCAGTTACTTCAGCTTTTCATGAGGGATATAAATTTCACCCGCCAGGAAGAGATCTCTAGATGTATAGAAATGAAGAGAACTTTTTCTTATTTCTTCAATTTAGGAAAAAGTTAATACCCATGTCCAGCCTCTGTACCTGGGCCCATGTGTGACAGTAAATGTGGCCTCCTTCATGGGGGAAGGATGGTGGGATTCACACAGTGGTCGATCCTGTCTTCTAGTCCCATCCCAAGACTCTCTGAGCTTTGCCCTTTCTCACTCCCTGCACATTTCCATACATGATTCTCTGCATTCAGCCTCACTGAGTACAGTAAAATTGCACCTGTCTGCTGCCAAAGGTCTGCTATTCTGGATTGGATTCATCCCCACATGAATGAATAATACACTGTATGAACACTTGGACTGTGAAAGCCAAATGCATAACAAGATATTAGTATTTTATGAATGCCAATGGAAACTCAGAATGCCTGCAAGCTTCATGATACAATATTTGAAGTAGTCCTTCTTTCAGGATCACTCAGAGTAATGAATCTCAGTTTGGTAATCAGACTGAGTTAAGGAGCCAGTTCTTCATAAAACCTTTCATGCCTCAATCTTAGATGTCCTGATATCTCACCACATATACATATGGCATTATTACAAAGAGGACAACACAGATTACACACAGAAAGGAAAGCTATTTTAATCTCCTGACTCTGCTTTATCAAGTTCAGGACACAGGAGAAAGAAGCGTCTTGACACAGAGCTCGTATATGGCTTCAATTAACATCTTTATGCTGATTTGTATGACAGCTTTTCCCATCTTGATTGGTCTGGGGCCTTTCAAGCCAATATTTCAGCCTGTCTCTGACATTGCCTCCTTAATATCTTGCTGTCAACTTAAAATGGGTGAAACTGAAAACCACTGCCTCAATTCTCAGTGCCAAATGAGCCGAGCTCAACATAGGAGCCAGGAAGTGTTGGGCAAAGGCTGTTGCAGGATCTGCAGGTGGCTAGGGAACAGAGATGTCCCTGATGTAAGATAAAGCAGACCCCACAGCCTGTTCTAATTGATACTCATCTGCAATGGCCCTCTCTGGGACACTGCTTCCTTCCACTCTGCCCTTATGCATGGGAGGAGGTCTCAAAAAATCCACCAGGCCTAGGGATAGGCTTTTTGTCCCCTTCAAGCCTCTCCTTCTGATGTGAGGCCTACAAAAAATCCAGTGGTTAGGCAGCTGGTGTGCTGTGACCATTGCTGACCACATTGTCTCATCATTACCTAGTCTTAGCTCAGCCTGCTGTATCAGCTTGTGGTCTCATCTAACACTTCAACTGTAAGCTCTTTGAGGTAGTGCAATGGGGCATTCACCTCCTGAGTGCCTCCTCACAGCTGGGTCTGGCACTAAATTATTTCCCCCACTCTTGGTACCCCCTTTAGGTTGCCAAACTCACTAGGCAGGTCTTCAATGGCTCAGCCCTCCAGCCAAGTCACACAAGGAAAAATGAACCCCTTCCAGGTTAGCAAAGAGTTCAACAAACCGTCTGCCCTCATCAGGGTCTTCAGCCCCATCTCAGGACCCTTTAAATCTAGCCTTTTGCTCAGGCTTCTAAAGGAGCCTTGTCCTCTTCTTGGGGATTAGGCCACTTTGCCAGTGGGGGAATCCAGTCCCACCCACTACTCTGGGTTCCAACCCAGGGACCCTCTAAACAGTAGCCACAACTTAAATTTGTGGACCACAACTTTATTTAGCATTAATGGAGATTTTTATGGGATTCAAGGAATCACAGCACCACATTTTTTTTTAAATTTGGCAATATTTTATCCACTCCAAAAAAACTGCTTAGTTTGTTCAGTTACACTCAGTTTGGGCTTTTCTTAGGGTATGTCTACACTACAAGAGTAGTTTGATTCAATTTAAGTCGAATTTGTGGAATCGACCTTATGAAGTCGAATTTGTGTATCCACACTAAGGACACTAATTAGACATTGTGAGTCCACACTAACGGGGCAAGCGTCGACTTTGGAAGCGGTGCACTGTGGGAAGCTATCCCACAGTTCCCGCAGTCCCCGCTGCCCATTGGAATGCTGGGTAGAGCCCCCAATGCCTGCTGGGGGAAAAAATGTGTCGAGGGTGGTTTTGGGTAACTGTCATCATTGAACCGTCAATCACGCCCTCCCTCCCTGAAAGCGCCTGCGGGCAATCTGTTCGTGCACTTTTCTGGTCAGTGACAGCGTGGATGCCACAGCACTGCAAGCATGGAGCCCGCTGCAGTTATGGCCATTTTCACCTCCTCGCACCTTATCGTCCACCTCTTCCACAGTCAGCTGCTGAGAAATCGGGCTACTTTTCAATGGTGCTGCAAGCACTGGTGGACCATAGGGGACGTTTTACCAACATCAACGTTGGGTGGCCAGGCAAGGTTCATGACGCGCGTGTTTTCAGAAACTGTGGTCTGTTTAGACACCTGCAGGAAGGTAGTTTCTTCCCACAAAATAACTGTTGGGGATGTGCAGATGCCTATAGTGATCCTCGGGAACCCAGCCTACCCACTAATGCCCTGGCTCATGAAGCCCTATACAGGTGCCTTGGACAGCGACAAGGAACTCTTCAAGTACCAGCAGAGCAAGTGCAGAATGGTGGTGGAGTGTGCTTTCGGACGTCTCAAGGGGACATGGCGAAGCTTACTGACTCGCTCGGATCTCAGCGAAACCAATATCCCCATTGTTATTGCAGCTTGCTGTGTGCTCCACAATCTCTGTGAGAGCAAGGGGGAGACCTTTATGGCGGGATGGGAGGTTGAGGCAAATCGCCTGGCTGCTAATTATGCTCAGCCTGACACCTATGCGATTAGAAGAGCCCAGCGGGAAGCGCTGTGCATCCAGGAGGCTTTCAAACTTAGGTTCCTCAGCGAGCAGCGTGACCTGTGACTGTTCAGTTTCTTTACAGAGAAGCTGAACCTGCCCCTGTTTCTTTACCCAGTTACTGTTGACTAGCATCTGCAGTTACATACCCCGTTCACACCGTTTCCCCCACTTCCAACATGCGTGTAAAAATAAAATACATGTTCCATTGTTACTTAACAAAGGTTTATTTATTAATGACTTTGCGTTAAAGGGTTGAAACTGGGACGCAGACTGTGCTGGGTAGGGTGTGCGGTCATGTAGAGACCGCCTCTAAACTCGAGGAATGACAGGCTCCTGCTCCTAGAGCGATCCGCAGTGCCGGACTGGTTGTTTCAACGGAGCCTGCCATCCCTCCTTTTTGGGATTCTGTGTGTGGGGGCTATGTGACCTTGTGGCGGAGGAGGACGGATACAGATTCCTCTGCTGCGTGACTCTGCGGTCCAGGACAAGGACCGCTGCATAAGATCTGTAACCGCCCTCCCCCGCTACAAAGTCACGTACCCCCCCCACCCACACAGAAGCTGGAAACCACCTCCCATACCGACCAGGGTGCCTACTGACTGAACTGTATGTGTGACCTGCTGCTGATCCTGCCCCCGTGTCTGTACCCTGGTAAAGATGACCGTCCAATGCAATTACCAATCCCCTTCCCCACCCCCACCCCCTTCAAACACAGTGTTCTGTAAAAAAACATGACAGAAACAGTAATTAACAGCAAAGTATTTTTAATAATTAACTAGACAGTTAGGGGATGAAACTGGGATTGGGGCTAGGGTGACTCAGGACGGGAAGGACTTCTCAAAATTGAGGGTATGAGAGCTTTTGGGTACTTGAGCACTCTGCTGGGGTGCACTGACAGTTTTCACGGCCCCTGGCGCCCCTCCTTCTTGTTATTTTGGGTGAGGGGGGTATGGGACTTTGTGGCGGGGGAGGGCGGTTGCAGATACACTGCGGGGGGGTTCTGTCCTATGGCTGTGGTCCTGCAGAACATGCACAAGGCACCGGAGCGTGTCCGTTTGCTCCCTCATTAGTCCAAGCAGCATTTGAGTCGCCTGCTTGTCTTCCTCATGCCACCTCTCCTCCCGTTCGCTGTGTGAGTGCTGGTACAGAGAGAGGGTCTCCCTCCACTGGCTCTGCTGGTCCTCCTCGGCTCGGGAGCAGCCGAGAAGTTCAGCGAACATCTCGTCCCGTGTCTTTTTCTTTCGCCGCCTAATCTTTGCCAGCCTCTGTGTGGGGGATGCTGTGGCAGGTCTGGAGACAGTCGAAGCTGTGTGATGGGAAAAAGCGAGTGAATTCCTTGCAAGGATACATTTCTGCGAACAATGAACACAGTCTAGTCTGTCTCTGTGAACAAGACCATGCACAGCACTTATCTCGTGCGCACTCCTGCTGCAGGCAATCCTGAAAGCATAAACTCTGCCCCTGTTCCACCCCATCGCAGTCTCCCCCGACCCTTGGAATTCTGGGTTGAGATCCCAGTGCCTGATGTGGCAAAAATCATTGTCGCGGGTGGTTCTGGGTAAATGTCGTCAGTCATTCCTTCCTCCGGGAAAGCAACGGCAGACAATCATTTCGAGCCCGTTTTCCCTGGATTACCCTGGCAGATGCCATAGCGTGGCAACCATGGAGCCTGTTTTGCCTTTTGTCACTGTCACCGTATGTGTACTAGATGCCGCGGACAGAGGCGATTCAGCAGCGCTACACAGCAGCATTAATTTGCTTTTGCATGACAGCAGATATGGTTATCAGCCAAGAATGCAAATGGTTTTCGGAGACTGCAGGAACTGTGGGATAGCTTGTGTCCTCAGTCCCCCCTCCCTCCATGAGCGTCCATTTGATTCTTTGGCTTTCCGTTACGCTTGTCACGCAGCAGTGTGCTGAGTCTCTGCTACGCCGTCTGTCTGGAGATTTTTTAAAAATACTTTGGACCAGGCGTAACATTACAGTAACTCCCCTAATTAGATGCAGGCATCTCCGAGCGAGATCACCCTGAGGACGGTCACTGAAGGAGATAGAGAGTGCATGCTGCGTGAAAGCCAGCACAAACCAGGGGCCTATGCAGCCATGCTCGGGGAGGCAATGCTCCCTGAGTACCTCATGAAAGCCTGGCGTGGAAAAGTGTGCTACCACGGAGCACCCAATAAGGCAGCTCTCCCCAGGAACCTCCTGTGGAGGCTTTTCGGTTACCTCCAGGAGAGCTTCGTGGAGATCTCCCAGGAGGATTTCTGTTCTATCCCCATATATATAGACCTTCTTTTCACATAGTTCAGATTCCTGTTCCATTAATAATAAAAGTTTACATGTTTAAAGCACTTACCAACTGATCTTTCCCCTGATTCAGGGTCCAGGTTAACAGCCGGGGAGGGTTGGTAGGGGATCTCTGTGAGGGTGCTGAAGAGATCCTGGCTGTCGGGGAAACCAGCGTTGTAAGCGCTGTCGCCTGCCTCGTCCTCCACAAACCCTTCCTCATCTTCCCCGTCCGCGTACATCGCCGAGGAACTGGCCGTCGACACTATCCCATCGTCAGAGTCCACGGTCACTGGTGGGACGGTGGTGGCAGGCTCCGGAGCGTCCGTTTGCCACTTTGGTCTTCTGGTAGCCTTGTCTCAGGTCCTTGATTTTCACGCGGCACTGCATTGCATCCCGGCTGTATCCTCTGTCTCTCATGGCTTTGGAGACCTTCTCGTAGGTCTTTGCATTCCGTTTTTTGGAGCGCAGCTCCGAAAGCACAGACTCCTCGCCCCACACACCGATCAGATCCAAGACTTCCCATTCAGTCCATGCTGGGGCCCTCTTTCTATTCAGAGATTGCATGGACTCCTCTGCTGGAGAGCTCTGCATCGTTGCCGGTGCTGCTGAGCTCGCCCCGATGTCCAACCAGGAAATGAGATTCAAACTGTCCAGACAGGAAAAGGAATTCAAATTTTCCCGGGGCTTTTCCTGTGTGGCTGATCAGAACATCCAAGCTCGGACTGCTGTCCAGAGCGTCAACAGAGTGGTGCAGTGTGGGATAGCTCCCGGAGCTACTAAGGTCGATTTCCGTCCACACCTAGCCTAATTCGACATGGCCATGTCGAATTTAGCGCTACTCCCCTCGTCGGGGAGGATTACAGAAGTCGAACTAAAGAGCCCTCTGTCGAATTAAATAACTTCGTGGTGTGGATGGGTGCACGGTTAATTTGAATTAATGCTGCTAAATTCGAATTAAAGTCCTAGTGTGGACCAGGCCTTAGTCTCCATGAAGAAATCAATTGTGTCTTAACAAAAATTAAAGGGACATATTTTCAGAGCAACCATCCTCAAAGTTGCATCCTCAAAATTTTTAGACACAAATTTACTCACTGAACTGAAAATGGGTATTTACAGACAAAAGTATTCATTGTATGGGTATAATTTAAAAATCTGCCTTTGAAAAATTGGCATAATTGGTTTCAATGGTTGCTATGAGTCATGCTACAACTCCATCTTGGCAGATCACTGGCTGAGAAGACATGTGGGGCAACAAGAGAATTGGGAATTTCAGAAGCTCAAAGTTCAGTTTACTTCAGATAAATCCAAAAAAGTCTGAAGAGTTATTAAGGGTCATCTGAAATCTCTTTTGGAAGCACTGGATGGGAGCTTGCAAAAGATTCAGGGAGAAGAGAAGCTCTTTAAACATTTCAGTTGTGGGACTGCTGATTGCTAGTACTCAGATGTAATAAGGCACATTTGTGATCAGATAGCATTTGTCAGAGTCTCTCTGGCTCACAATTAACTCTGAGTATTTTAAAATAAACCCATACATACATATACATTTAAATATTTAGATATTACACCTACCTGGACTATGCAATGGTCTATATTATATTTGTTTTTAAGCAGACCTTGGCAAATATACACCATTTATTAAATCAGTACATTAGTTTCCAGAGCAAGACTACAATCTGAGTAAATAAGAAAGGTAGCAAACCCAGCTGGCTTGAAAATAATATAATTATATTTTTATACCATTCACAACATAAAGGATTTCACACTGGTGTAAATCAGAAGTAATTCCACCGAAATAAATGGAAATTCATTGATTAAGATCAGAATCAGGGCTATTTTTTCCCTTTTTGTGAAAAATAATTGGGATAGGGTTTGATCATATGCATGTATGTTCAGGAACCTCATATTTTTTGTTTAGCTATTTGGCAGTATTTCAAATTCTCTCTTTTACTACAAAGATTTTAATGGCAGCTGCTTTAAAGGTGACCTGTACAGGACTTTTTAAAAATTGAGCTTGTGCCCATTTTATGATTATAAAGAAGTCTGAATGGATTTTTAAATAAACATTTTTTGCTTGTTTTTTTCTACCCTAGAAATATCAGAAGTGTCAATTTTGTTCTTTCCTGGCTTTCTTTGAGGACCTCTGGCATCTTTTCCATGTGTAAGTACCTATACACAGTGATCAAGTCACCTCTCATCCTTCTCTTCAATAAGCAGAATAGACTGAGTTCCCTCAGCATCACATCATAAGGTTGGTTTTCCAGCCGCTGGATCATTTTTGTGGCCCTCCTTTGAACTATCTCCATTATTTCTGCATTCTTCTTGGAGTGTGGAGACCACAGCTGTTCACAGTGTTCTAGTTGCAGTCTTACCAATGCTGTGTGCAGAGGCAAGATCACGTCCCTACTTCTATGTGACACTCCCCTTTTTGTACATCCAAGAATCACATTAGCCCCTTTAGCCACAGTATGATGAAGTGGGTATCTGCAATGACCGCTAAATCCTTTTCTGATTCACTGCTTTCCAAGACAGTATTTCTCATCCTGTAGGTATAACATGTACTACCTTGCATTTGGCTATCTTAAAAAAGTCTTTTGCTGGATTGTGACCATTTAACCAGCTGATACAGATTCGTCTGTATCTATATCCCTGTATTTACTACCCCACCAATCTTTGTGTTAGCTACAAACTGTGCCAGCAAAGATTTTTATATCATCAACTAACTTGATACAAATATTGAATATCTTTGGACCAACATCCATGAGGGATACTGCTCAAAACAGCCATTGGTATCTCCCCATTGCCAAGTACATTTTGAGAGCTATGTGTAAGTAACAGTTTTTAATCCATCTAATGTGTGTCCTGTTAATTCCATGTTATGTAAATTTATGAATCTAGATGTCATATGGTTCTAAGTCACACGTCTTGGAGAAATCCAAGTATACTATATCAACTAGACTTGCAATCTTCTAAAAAAAGAGATAGGATATTTTGACTGGCATTAATTATATTTTTTAGCCTAAATTTTTTTGTTGGTGGATATCAAATTAACTATTCCACTATTTTACCAGGACTGATGTCAGGCTAACCTGTCTCTAGCTCCTTGAGTCATGCTTTTTATATATTGGAACTATCTTGGCAGTCAGAATTACTCCAATTTTCAAAAATTTGTAGTGTGACATCACCATTGTTAGTGTGATTTGTTAGTGTGACATCATATTTGATGAATGATGAGATTCTAAGATGTGTCTCTACCCAGGGAAGGAACGCTATAGTGGTTTTAAGTCACCTTTGCACCCTTCTGGTCCTGTTTTGCTCCAGGGTGCTTATGGTCTGCCTTCCACAGTGCCTTTACCCACTTGGGCCCATTATGTGGCTGTACAAGAGTTGGAGCAAAGATGAGGATCTCAACCTAGATCTCCAGTGATCATGGAGTCTTCCTGCGTAGACAAGCCCTGAACTTATAAATATTAAAAAACCTTTCAGGCCTTTATTATATATGACAAAAACCGAATCTCCCTCCCCAGATATAAGACTGCCCTCCCTTTTTTATTTTTTAAGTTTTCAATCACCTTTACATTATTGGTAGCCCATCCTCTTTGTTTTACAGAATTTCATGTTTGCTCCATTTATTTCATGTCATTTTTCAGTGGCAACTTCACCATATTTTCTAAGAATCCGGTCTTGTAATTTTAGTGGCTCCAGCTTTATGATCCTGATGTAGCTGTATCTCATACATGTCCTAATGTTTTTCATAAAGCCTTTCACATACATTTTCCACTGGCTCCCAATGGGCACCCTCTTGCTTAGCCATGCCTGCGGAGTGGCCTGTTTATCATGATAGCTTGTAATACTGAAGAAAACTTTTCCTCATCTTCACTTTTCCCTGTGATGTTAAAATATTTTTAGCTTTTATTAATCTGTTTCCCAAATGATCTCTCTGAACACACCAGACCAGATTCTCACCTGGTGTAAATCTGTGAAGCTCCGTTACTTTCAAAGTGAAGCTACACTGACTTACATCAGCTGAGGATCTGGTCCCACCCTCATACTGTAGGTAAAATCCAAAAAAATGTAAAAACAAAGGTTAATATAATATTACCTTAATTATTCCAACCTTGAACTAAATGAAAGTCCTCATTAACTGAAGGCCAGTCAGGCAATGTAAGCCACACATTGATCTGCTACTTTCAGGAAACCTTCAGAAGTGTTTTGGTATCTCAAACCTTCAGAAAATTGGGAGGTTAACGCTATAGTTAATAATAGTTACCCGGAGCTACTGTAACAGAAAGTACATCAGCTGAAGCATTAGGTTCTGTTTCTAGAAATATTTGAAAACTTTAAAAAATTTCTTGTGTGATATTAAATGATTGCCAATATGTGTATTTCTTGGATAATTTTCTTTACAATTGAAGCATACTGCACACTGCAGTTTAAAACAAATGTTTAACATTGCTTTTCACTTTTTGACATCCCACTATAAAAGCTTCTCTACAAACTGCAAATACCACGTAGAAACTAGAAACACTTTTAATGTACATTTCCCATAAAGCAGGGAATAGCTGCTGCATGGCAGACAGGCAGCCAATTAAATAGTCTGACTTTTTTCCTTTCATTAAGTGCTAATTCAGCTCTTCATCTTTCTCGATTTTCTTTACTCAGTTTCAGGCAATTACTGTGAGGGGCTATGATGTTAATGAGTTATGCATAGCAGATTTAAAAATGAAATACCTTTTTAGGATATGAAGTTCAGTTAATGGAAGCATCAACCTGAATAGATGCAAAAGCTAGACATCTTTGATATCAGGGCTTGATTGATTTTATAAGTCAGGTGTTCATATGAATAAGTAACCTTTACTTAGCTCAGGGAGATTTTTGACAAGAAATTTACACTGATGAGCTATAAAGGCAGCCTTTTTGTGAGACACTCTGCTCTGTATTGTCCCTGATATTTTTAATCTTGCTTGAGGTTAATTTTTTAAGTAATCTAAATCCATGAAACCCTGGCAGATCTACATATCAACTCAAAACTGCTTCTACGGTTACTTATCTCGACAAATTACATGACATGAAATTATCCACTGGAACACAACACTTTTACCCAATCCACAAACTGACATTACAATTTATGGACAAAGTGATCACTTTATTAACTCCTCCTCACTATTACACTGGAACATGCCAAAGAAGAGGAATAACTGCTGCCTAAATACTTCCAGGTTAGATCTACAGGTTTTATTTAAAGATTCCTAAATTCCAACTACTCTGGTGTCCTGTCTGCATTTTTTAAAACCATCCAAAAGGGCAATAAAATTACTATGTTTAATATTAAAAATAATTATTTTTATTAGTATTGATACTAATAAACCTAAAAGCTAGGAATTATCTACCTTATCAGTCACATACATTTTCAGCTTCTTTCCCCAGTAACTATATTACTCACATTTTCCACTCGCTGTTTTATTCTGATCCTCCATTTCTCCCCTTCCTACTTGTGTTAGCCAGCTCCCTGCCCAGAATATGCTGGTGTGACAGAATGTATCCTTGTGTCCACACCCCACACACTATTGTAATAATCTTTGTACAAAGTATGACTTATAAAGTATCATTTGAAAACTCAATTTGCTGGTTAGTATTGTCCTGATAAAACAGGTGGCAACCTCATATGTGAAGTTATAACATTCCACTGTTTGGTGTTATTAACACATGTTCCAAACTGAGGTTGGCAAACAGGTCTATCTCAAACAGCAAGATGTGCTCTGCTGGAATTTGCATTTAAGCAGTAAACAGAGTCATCAAACAGGAAGGGAAACAAAGGAAGCTCAAATAGGTGAGAAAAAAGCACCAGAGAACATCTTTCCCCATAGACTTTTTGTCTCTTGGTACCCAGCTAGAAGTGTTTTTCCAGAGGGGCATTGAAACAATAAAAACGAAGGACAAACACTCCAAGGCACCCCGCTGTCTCTCTCTCATGGCTTTTAACACAACATGTTGGATTCTGGGGGAAGGCATCTTGACCCAAGGAGTTTGGTCAATAGGACTTCTGAAAGCACGTGGTGAGAAAACTTTGCTTTGAATTTAATATAGTTTGTTAAGGTAGGCACCAGTTATGTTTTACCTTTATCTTTCTTGTAGACATTTAAGACTTTTATGCCTCATTACTTGTACTCTCTTATAATCTATCTCGGTGTAATTAATAGACTTCTTTCATTGTTTTATCTAGTCCAGTGTGTTTAAATTTAAGTGTTTGGGAAACTACATTTAAGATGGCATCTTGTGTGCATATTATTTCTGTTAAAGAAATAATGGATTTTATATGAAACTTGTATTGTCCAGGAGACTTCTCGGCAGTACAGGATACCCATTTCTGGGGGAGAATCTAAGACCAGGAGTGTGCTGGGGTCACCCTTCAATATAACCGAGACTGGTAAGAACCAAGATCTGGCAGGCTGGCTGACGCACACACAGAGACATAACTGGAGGCTTTTTGTGAGCAGTTCAGGCTGGAGGCTACAGCAGCAAAGCAGTGTAAAGGGCACAACAGGTTAGAGGGCAGGGATGACACATTAGTGTGGACTGTACCCTGGTATGTCACAAATGGTAATAAATGTATTACTTATGAAGGGCTCTAAATCACTAGAAAACAATCTCCCCTCATTTCTTTGGTTGTGCAACCACATAGACTGAATCTGTTTCCGTAAATATGAATGCAATATTTTATCTGAATTTGATTATATGGGACAATATCAACCTAGCACTACTACCCTCACTCTATCACACAGTCTTATTTCCACCTATTCACTGTTGCAATTAAGTCTGTATCTACTAAGAAGGCTTAAGAAGTCTACCTACACAGCTCCTTATATGAAGATTATCTCTACTCTGAGTGATCCTCCCTTAGCAGGACCATTCTGAAGTCCAAACTTCCCAGAGGACCATTACTGCATTCAATATTAGCCAATGTCTGGAAGTGGAAGCTAGACAAATTCAGGCCAGAAATAGGGTGTGGATTTTTAACAGTGAGGGTAATTAAACATTACAACTTACAAAGGGATTGTAGATTCTCCATCACTTGAAGTCTTTAAATCAAGCCTGTACATCTTTCTAAAATAGATGCTGTCACTCAGCAACACATTTTGGGCTTGATGCAGGATACACTAGGTCAAATGCTATGGCCTGTGTTAAGAAGGAGATCAGATTAGATTATCATAATGTCCCCTGCTGGCCTTAAAATCTCTGAATCTATAATTGTATGTTTTCCAAGGCACAGTCTTTAGGTTCAATCAACTTGTTCTTTAGAAGCAACAAATAAGTGTAATAATTAATAATAATATCTGACCATGGAATAACAGAGGTCTTTACTTTTGATAAACAGTATACCTGACACTGAAGTCTCATAAATCCCCAGCCACCTGAACGCTATCCCTAATGTTCTGAACAGAAGAAAACCTGAGGGAGAGAAAGAACTTCCTTTACCCCCAAAATCTATGCCATCTACCAGCAGCATCTTATGAAATGTCCAGAATAGCAACATCATTACAACCTTTTATCCTACAAAGCAGAGGTGAAATGGGGGCCCTAAAGAAATCGAGTGGAATTCTGTCTTCAATAGGGCCAGGATTACATCCTGGGCTCTTAGCACCTCAAGAAACAGAAAACTTGCCTGGAAATATGCAGAAGAGACTTTTAAAGGTACTACAAATTGTATTTTTATTTTGAAGGCAGAGTCTTATGGAAGTCTATTGGATGCTCATGCATTATTAATTTTCTTAAGCTATAAAAAAATCTAAACTGGAACGTACAATAGCATGCTGTTTGATGCTTATGCCTGTGTGATGCACAGAAACTCGGATCTCCTGCCAGACACTTACAAGCAGAACTGTTCCACTTCATGCTGATGACACTGCAGCATCAAACAGCACTAATCAAATTGCCAAGGGCCTTCCAAACAAACTATTAAACTGCATTATCAAAAATAGTCAACTAGTACTGCCCATCTTATGTCTATACTGACAGCATGAACTGGAATGCCTCCACATTTATTTTTAAAAAAGGCTATACATAGATAATAATAGTATCCCCAGTTTTGCTCCGAAAGTCCAGTCACATTACATCACTCCTCTTTAAATAAATGACAGAGTGCTATCACAATACTAAGAGGCGTATACAGTCAAATCTTCCCTATTGAAGGTATGATTGCCTGGACTAAATTTTAGATATGTTGAGTGACAAAAGTTCCCGGTTATTTAGAAGCAGCTCAGATGGTAATCTTGGTCTATTACTTTAGAATTTCAGAATGGAAAACAAAAAAACCCAGACAAACAATTTTAAAAAGAAAAAACAACATACACCTCATAGAACAAAACCAAAATCCATCAGGCATCCTCATATATGTTCTTTCCTCCCTTGTAGTGTTAGTATTTTTCCTTTAAACACAAATCTCTTTTATAAAACACATACTTGAGAAAATTGCCATTACTCACCTCTTTCATACACTAATTACTTCCTGTAGAAGAACTGATCACTTGTTTCTGGAGTTTGACATCCGTTATTGTAAGTGCCTATCCTCTCTTGCCTGCATTTCCTGTTCTGCCCTACACTTCTGCTCACGAAAGTATCCACCTAACCCTTACCTTCAACAAGGTCCAACTAATACTTATCTCTTCCTTTCCACTCATTAAAAAAATCAGGAATGATGAATTTAATCACAATTACTCTTTTCTGGGTGCAATTTGCACAAGTGCTGAATGTTGCCTTAACTTTCCTTCTGTTGAAGTCAACTGTAAAACTCCCAATGACTTACAATGAAAGCAGAGTTAAGCCAACAATGAGTGCTTTTGAATATCCCAGGTATTTTTGCTTTAAAAATGCATTTTCACAATCACTTTGCCCTAGGCCCAGGCTGCATTGTCCTCTGGGCTAGTAAGGTCTTGCCTCTAGTTTCTTCAGAGAACAGACTGGTAGTGCCAATCCAACTTTCTCCCTTACATGGTGTTTTCAGTTGGTGACTTGGCACATCTCTTTCCACCACTCTCTAAAGTGATAACTTCTGGGTGAGAATGAGTGGACTTACATGCCAAACTGCATCTCCTGAGATCCAAGGGATCCTTCATATATTCCATTCCCTTAAGGACCACTAATCTCCAGGAAGAAGAAGAGTTCATTGTCCTCAAGTGATTATTTTGTAATCTTGACCTTCCATTTAGAGGGACAGACAAAGTTTTGGCTGGACTGGTGGTGTCCTTACCAGTTAAAATGCTTAGAGTTTGTGGATCCCTTGGTTTGTTCTCTCTGGAAGCTTCTTTATAAATTGAATTTTTTAGGTGACACAAACTGTATCAGGATTCAACAGGATACAAAATGGTTGTATACATAGCGATATGATAATTTCTTCTGTCTTCCACATTGGCACATGGGCTGAGAGATAGAGAGATCACCTCCACACACACAGAGAAAGAGAGAGATCACTTACATACACACAAGAGAGGACATTCTGAGACTTAATTTATACTGGTTTTACTGAGGAAAAACATCCACTGAATTCAATGGGAGTTTTGCCTGAATGAGGACACTAAAAACCAAATAAGGACTTCAGGATTTAGCCCATTATATTTGAATATACTTTAGCTGGAATACTTTGGTTTATATAATGCATAAGGTTGCTAATGCATCCATATTTTTCCCATTTTCACCATATTTTTCTGTGTGCATTTGATGAATGCATAGAAAAAGGAGAAACAGATAGCATCAGTGAGAGCCAGGCATACTGTGGGCAAGTGCTATACAAGCTTTTCCAAACAGCTGTGCCTGTACACCTCACTTCTGACATCCAATACCTGAGCTATCCCAGCATTGGACATCTCTTCATCAGAAATTGCCAACTGGTCTATGATGTTTTCATTATGTGACTAAATTAGGGCTACTAAGAGCAATGCTCCATTAGCAGCCCATTCTGTATAGATTGACAGCACTGAAGCGCATATTAGCATGTTTATAATTCAGGCACAATGGAAATTGAAGCAATAAAAAAAGAAGCCACAGAGAAGCATTTGGAAGGATAGCAGCTCATAGTTGGTAGAATGATACCCCTTCAATATTTTGTTGCCTCCTGACATATGTAAGAAAGATTTATTTTAACAGCTTACTAATATATCTTGAGCTGAACAAAGATCTATTTTATGAGGTACACTATATGATAACTGCCACTGCTCTTGATAAGTTCAAAAAACCTATGCTTTTAGATAGCATTTTTAGTTGAAAATACTCAAGATGTTGGATTCAGAATGTTAGTCTAAAAAACCCAACTGTTTCTTCAGTTCCAATATTTACATATCTGCTATGTTTTTATAACAGAAAGACATGGGGAATAATTGGGATGTGGATACCAATTGAACCTAAAAGTGAAATGTTGCAATATACAAATTTTGTTTTGAAATGCAATTCCATTATTATTTTAGCTCTAATCCTGGACCCTGATCTGTACAGGCTGATACAACCAGAGTCCCATAGAAGCCAATGAGATTCTGCATGAAGGAATGGTGTTTCTATTAGTTCCTAACTATTCCCTATATCTATTTGTACACAAAAATAATAATGAATAGAATGCACTCTGTCAGGAAGTGGCAAGGTCAGTTATTTCCTGTTACAAAGGAAGTTTGGCCAAAAATTAAACACCTTCATACACCTCTCCAGATACTAAGTATGGGGGATCCGCAGCAATATAATGAACATAACCCTCCCTTCTCCCCCAGACAATATATATCAAAAAGAATTTCTCAGCCAATAATAATTCAGTAGTGCTGTACAGTTATTGACCCATAACTGTATAGTTAAATCTCATTATTTAATTCACATATGCAATTTTCTGCTATCTGACTTGCATTATTAATGTACAGTTATTTCTCCATTTGTCAACCTTCTGTTTAAAAAAGTCAGTCATCTTGTCCAGGAACAATAACGAGACTCTGTGGCATAGGTGACCAATTAAAAATTACAAGTAATGAACAGTGAATAGCAGCTGAGAACAGTTCACAAGAAATGATTTGATTACTGTTTTGCACTATGTAGTGAGTATTTATAAATAATAAGTAGATTCATATATATTAGGTTTAGTTTGAAAACAATTAGGAAGCAGGAAAAATGGTTGAATTTGTAACTAATATAATTCTCAGTAAATAATTCAGTACAGGTCTAATATATAGTATGTAACAATATGTTGCCAATATTATTTCAGAAGAGTCAAACAAAAAAATAATCCCCAAAAGGCCCTGTACTCATAGCAACAATTCTCTTATGACAACATCAAGAAAAGTTTGTAATTAATGCAAAAAATAAAGTGGACAATCTATTAACATAATCGGAATAAAATCCGTCTACAGTTAAATGCAGACAATAAGTGCTAGTATAATACTTTATTAATTAACAAAGTATTTATCCACTGGGAAATGAGGATAAAAGACTCTACACTTTATCAGCCCACAGGAAAATGTGTTAGCTCTTCATAAGAAATGCATAAAACTCAAACAAAAGAATGATTATCTTTTTAAACCAATTACATTTAATCGCAGAAGAAAGAATAAATACATCAGTTCTTCTATGTTCTCTGATAAGCCACCAAAATACTCAGAAGATCACAATTTCTTTATAGATTTCAATGTTGCCATCAAGCTATGATGCTTGAACTACTCAAGGATTAAAATACCACATACAAATTTAAACGATAGGATTTTTTTCTTTTGAAGAGGACAAATATTTCTTTTGTTATCCACAATACTTTAAACAAAGTCCTTTTCTAGACAAATAGTTTGGAGAGCACAATGTGCATTCTATCTCTAACACTGGGGACCATGCAACAGAGTTATGCCCACCATCCCTCCCATGTGCACCCTCGACTACAGCAGCTATATAGCATTTGGGATTCTCCCACACAGGAGGATTCTTCCACCAGCTGGTTAAGCCAGCATTATGGCAGCTTGGCTTTGCCAAAATAGCTCAAACCCCACACTGCAGTCTGAAGATCTGGCCCTCCATATTTAAATCCTACTGAGATTATACTTTTTTTAAAATGCTTATAATTGACTTGATTATAGGTAACTTCTTAAAGTTTTTTTCTCTCTCTCTCTGTGTGTGTAGGGGGGCAATTCAACCTTCTAAAACCCTAACTGAAACTATTGTGCATTTAATAAAGGCAGGTTAGGGAAAAAACAGCTGATGTAAATCAGGTAGTTCCAGGGGACACAGAAATCAATGGAGCTATGTTCATTCACACCTGCTGAGGATCTGGCCCAAATTATTTAAAGGTGACCATTTAAATTACTTATTATTTTTTAATAAGACTGATTCTTTTAACTCAGTTTCATATAGCTTAATGGTTCTTTTTCTAATACAGCTTTTTATAAGCAAAATGCCTTGGATCACATGACACAATATTGGCCCATTAGGTTTTACATTATTCCTTTTGGACCAGATACAAAGCCCATTAAAGTCAAAGGGAATCTTTCCGCCACCTTCAATAGGTTTTGTTCCAGCTCCAATAATTCACTCTGCTGAGGCCACTTTGTACCGCCCCATGGCAAACCCAGAACTGGAGAGGTACAAGTCACACCCCTCCCCGGTCCCTGCACAAGTAGCACAAGGATGAATTTGGCCATGGGGTGAAATTTACTCCTGTGCAGGCGGCCAGCAGAAGACTGATGCATCACTTAAATCCCAGTGAAGACCTCAAAATAAATGTCACCTATACCAAATACCATGTACTGGTCTGAGGTATTCCACCAATAAGCAAGAGGGAAAATATAGCAATTACATTAGTGCTTCTTTGGTAGTATTACATTCTAAACATCATAAGTAGATCTAGAAGTGTAGGAAAATTGTACAATTCATAAACCTGCTGCATCCAGAATATTTTCACATCAAATGTAATAGTGTCACTACTCAACTAATACAAAAATGTCACTCTCTCTTTTCCTTTTAAATGAATTCCATATATTTAAAAATGTATAAGAGTGTTGCGGACTTGTTTACCTGTGCATCTTCGGTGTGAAGAAATGCTACTTAAGGTCAATGGAAAGATTTCCATTGACTTCACTGGCACAGGATCAGGCTTTTTTGGCATGTTGCTTCACATGCTCTAGCACAATAAAGCAGTGCCTCAGCCGTTCTGTGGGCAAAGAGGATTCTGATGACTGCTTGTTCTGTCAGCAAGGATAGGAATGGCCAAAGTGCAGACCTGCTACATTTCTGCCAGGGGCTTGAGGGAGATTTGTGTGGTGTTGGATAAAGATTGTTCAGTACCAGAGTGAGATTTGGATTTTGTTTAGCTTATTTTGCTCTCTCCCCAACACTTTTCTTCCTCTCCATTTCTAAACTGACTCTCTTTTCTCCAGCACCTACTGGCAGCGTGTAGGGGTGTTTTACTTCTGCATACCAACTACCAGCCCACAGGGTCTCCCCTCTTGCTGAGTCACTGGGGTGCAACATGGAGTCCCCAGACAAGCTTCATCATGGCACCTTGTGATTAATATAGTATGAGCCTTGCAGGATTAGGTTTACAGTAATGGTCTCAGACTGAACCCTCAGGACCAGATTACAATAGACCCACATCGCTGCTCTCTTGGAGGGACCAAGTTTGGCCCTCACCCTTCTCCTCTAAGCATCCCCTATCTAGGGACCTCTAGCTTCTATGCCATGTATCTGGGGGCACTTCCTGACCTTGTGTTTTAATAAGGAGCTGTTGCAAAAGGGAGAAGGGATTTTTTTTTCCTGCCCAGCTTCCCTGGGGGAAGATCAGGCCACTTGCTGGTTCCCTGAGAATATTCTCAGGTTTTATGAGATAGTAGCCCTGCCTGGCAGTCCCATTTGTTCTGCGGAAGAGCATAAAAAGAGAGAGTCAAGACAGTGCAACATTCAGGCTTTATTCCTTCCTCCACACATACTGTTCTCTCTCATCAAGCATTTCCTGAGATTAGAGTATTCTTAAGTTCCTACATATAATCATACAATAGCTCCCCATATCCCTACGCCACATTTCTTTCAGATCACAAAATTAAAGATGAATACCATATCTCAACATTCTATTATACTTACTTAACATTCTATTAAACCTCCATAAAGCTATGTGGCTGCAACCCCGGCTCTAGGACCTGACAAGGTGGAAGGGTCCCGGAGCTTGGGCTGCAGCTCCAGCCTGTCTACACTGCAATAAAACAGCCCCGAAGCCTAAGCCCCACAAGTCTGAATCAGCTAACACAGGCCAGCCATGTTTTTTTAATTGCAGTGTAGACATACCCTAATTGGACTCCTTGTTAGCAAAGAGACCAAGGACTGAAAGGCTAAGGAGACAAACCTATTCCCTCACCACCAGAGATGGATAATGTGCTGATGTTTTCAGTGCCTTTGCTGTACCAGGACTCTAGGACTGTCAAATAAAAACTTTAAACAAACTAAA
The DNA here is from genome assembly GCF_016161935.1 of Mauremys reevesii. Classification (NCBI taxonomy): domain Eukaryota; kingdom Metazoa; phylum Chordata; order Testudines; family Geoemydidae; genus Mauremys; species Mauremys reevesii. Next base: position 67,817,909 of record NC_052624.1, on the reverse strand, counting down.
TGCACATGACAAATTAAAAAATGAACTGACTCCTCTGAATGCAGATCAGAGAGCTCATTATAGTATCATTTTCATCAGTCCAGAATTGGAATCCTGTCTTTCTAGACATGAAAAATGAAATACAGATTTTCCATTTGAAAAGTAGTTTATAATGTTTCTGGATGGATCTCAGGCCATAAAGTCCAAATATGCAAATTAAATGCTTTAAGAAATTTGCCCACTTGGGAGTAGAAACAGGAGCACTGTGTTCAGCTAAAGTTTACCTGGTTTTGAATGGAGTAAATTATGTTTCAATGGATAACCAGAGTGATGTCAGAGACTCCTGAAAGACAAACGTCTACCTTAAATGCAGAGTCAGAAATAACTGAACTCAGAAAAACATTGGAGGAAGATATTTAGGTGAAGATATATTTTTTCCTCTGGAGTTTGAATCAACTCTTTTCTCCTTGCTTTCTTGTCTGTTCTCATTTATATGGATAACAAGAATATCCAGAGCTGTTACACTTAATTATAAAAATTTTGGAAGAGATATTAAACCTCATGCTTCAGGGCTTAAACCAATCTGTAACTATTAGAGATGAGTAAAGATCTAATGTGGGCAGCAGATTATCCTACATTTGTCTATATAAATAATGGATTTTTGGATTGCTAGCAATACCGGAGGGGAGGGGAGGGGGGGGATAATTTCAGGTCAACCTGAAAACAAAATTTTTAGAAAATTTTGGTGTATATATTTTCAGGTTGAACAAAATGTTTGGTTTGATCTGAAACTAAATGTTTCATCTAGACTTGAAGCTTTTAAAAAGTTTTTTAAAGAAAATTAAAGAAAATTTTCAAATGAAAAATCATTTTGAATGAAAAAGTCAAAACATTTTGACACAGATTTGAAAAATATTTCAGTGTAAATTGGCAAGTTTCATTGAAAAATTTGTGGTCAAACCATTTTGCCCAGTTCTAGTCCTTATACCCTCCTCTGAAGTGTCTGGTACTGGCCACTGTTGGAGGCAGGATGATGAAGTAGGTGGATCTTAATTCTGATCCAGTATAGCAATTCCTGTGTTCCTATGTGTGGTGGGCCTGTCATCGCAGCACCTCCTTGTGGCAGGGGCAGGATGGAGTGTCCACGCCTCACCACTCTCCCGTCGTTGTGGCCGCCCCTCTGTGGGTGGCCTATTACGGCCTTTTGGCCTTCTTCTCTACTGTCCCCCTGTCTGGAGCAGTAGCATGGCCTAGCAGCCAGAGTCCATATAACCCCCCTTTCGAGCGGGGCAGCGCGGCCTAGCGGCCAGAGTCCATATAAACCTCACCGTTTGAGGGTGAGGGGATAGGGGGGCTTGGGCCCGCCCTCTCTACCGTGCCCCAACCCAGGGCCCTGGTAGTGGCAAACTTTCCTTGCCACTTGCTCGGTGGGGATCCGCCCGCAACACACCGAGCATCAATACAGCTTTAACGCCGTTTATCTCTATAGTTCCCCATGTCACTTCCTACCGGGAACGACAGTACCTCTGCGGCGAGGGGTCCTCCAGTCAGTTCCTCCCCTGGGCCGTCCTCCATCAGGGTCTCAGGTAGTGCCTCGGCTTGGCTGACTCCTGGATCCTGGCTCGCAGGCCCTCCCTCTGCAGGAGCTGGCGGCATACGTCCTTCCCCTCCAGCGGTCAGCCCAGACTGAGCTGATCTGCAGGCTTTTATATCTGATCTCCAGTTGGAGCATGCCCAGCAGAGCTTCTGTGGTGTGGCTTCCTCTGCTAGAAAGGAAGGGTTAACTCCTGTTGTACCAGTGCAGGGCTGCTCTGCCCCATCACACTATGTTATGATAAAAATTCATTATGATGTTTACTTTTATTTTAATACTGGCTTTAAGACAGTGAGTAGATTTTTGTACTCTTCTAATTGGAAACTGTAGGAAATTAGCAACCTTGGAGACCATAAGTGCCCTGTTTGGATAGCCCCAGGTACTGGTAAATTGATATGGACCCTCTCTCTTTTAGATCACTGATTTGAATTTGACCTATACTAGCAATCATAAAAAATGTTTACATCTGATAAGTAAATGACTGACCTGAATGAAAGGAATTCTTGGTCTCAGGCCAGTTCCCAATGAACATATGTAAAGCGGTGAAAAGCCACTGTAACAAAGCAAATGGGATGGTCTTGGAGAATGAACTAATTTCCCACCCCCATAGGCAGTCTTTCTAGCTCCAGGCTAAACCACATTACAGCACGAAGAAGACTGTACTCCTTTGTCTGTGCCATTCCTATTCTGTGGATAAAGGACTTCAGTCACCAGAACTGTTAATTTAGCACCTTTGACTGAACTCACTGCAAAAAGAGGCAGCTTTTGATTATATAGCACATGTAATACTGAAGTCAATGGGAGTCTTTTCATTTTCTTCAGTTGGATTTGGATCAAGACCCACGTGAATAAACAGGAAAAGGGGCAGGGAAAAGGGAGGTCAAGGTAACAGTAGAGTTAGGTATTTTTGCATCAATTACTAGACACAGTAGTCTTGGACACATGAAAGCTAAAAACTGTGCATTTAGCTGAGTGGGTGCGTGTAAGAAACAATGAACTGAATAGGAATGTAACATAAGAAGTGAACAGACATGAGTAACTCTTTGTTTTGAGTAAATGCTTGCTTTCAAGAAATAATTATTCATTCCCTTCTATCAGGGTAAAGTCAAGAGAGAGGGACACAATGGCCAGAGGAGATGTCAGTGAACAGTGAATGAAAGCTTTAGATCTTTTGTGAGGTCTGTGATTTTCATGTGCTTGTGACAGAAGTTATTGACCAACAGCTATGATTTGTCCCAATATACAATCAAATGTATGGTATTGTTTGAATGCCAAGCACAACATTATTGTAAACCTCTTAAGATGAACAAACTTGAAGCGGATAATCTAGGTGCAGATTTGCTTAGTCCTTTCACCTAACATGTACCCTCCTACCTACGCTAATGAAAGCTGCTGGATGCTCAACACTTTAAAAAACCAGTCCTCTTAATCTAAGTATAGCTGGTTTTGTTTTGTTTTTTTTTTAATTTTGGCAAGGATTTTCAAAAATGTAGGACAAAAGTTAGGGGTGTCTTCATCTTTATAGGTGCCTAAATAAGTGATTTGATTTCAGAAGTGCCAAGAACCCAGGGCCTTATTGAATGTCCAGGAGTGAATGTCCAGGGCCTTATTGAATGTCCAGGAGGCAGGCACAAGCCCGCTCACAGCTAACAGCCTCTCCCCCAGCCTTGTGGGAGGGACCACTGGACCTGGGATCCAGCTAAACACAACGGACAACTAAGAAATAACAGGGACGGGACTGGAGGTCACAGGTTCAAAACTAGGGATCCAGAGTGGGACACCAAGCAGAGAACCTGGACAGCACCCACTGCTCCTCAAAGCTGTCTAGGGAGCCAGTGGACGCCACCCAGAGAAACAAGGGAGGAATGGAAATAGGCCCCACTGTCGCAAAGCACCCCCTCATCCAGCATTCTTCTCCTGGTGTTGTAGATGGATAGTTTGGCCAGTGCCAGGAGGAGGTTAATGAGGAGGTCTCGTGACTTCATGAGGCCACGGATGGGAAGTGAGCATATAAACAGGTGTGGGGAAAAGTGCAGCCAGAACCTCAATAGGAGGTTCTGGAGGAGCCGGAATAAAGGCTGAAACCTGGCACATTCGAAATAGGCGTGTGCCAGCGTCTCTCTCACGCCGCAAAAGGAGCAGGTGTCAGAGATGGGGGTGAACCACGCCAGCTACATGCCTGTGCTCACAGCTCCATGAAGGAGCTGCCAACCAATATCCCTGGCGGGCCATGGGACCAGGGTGGAATAGAGGCAGGCCCACCGGGGTGCCTCACCCTCTACCGGTGGTAGATAGTCCTGCCACTTGGTATCAGGGCAGGACACGAGGGTGAAGAAGTGAAATATGTGGAGAATAAGCGTGTACAGTTCTTCCCTTGATGCCGTTCAGAAGTGAACCAGCTGCAGGGCACGCAGCCAGCTCAGGTTGTGGAAGGGAGGGGGTCTGGGGTGAGGGGTGGGTGGGGAGCACCGTCTCACAGGACCCACTCAAGGAAAACCCGAGAGGTGGGCCACAAGGCTGCTCCCACCTCCTGGAGTATGTGCAGGGGGATCTGAAGGGTGGAGATCCCCATGAGCCGGTGAGCACTTGGGGTTCCACCCTGTCACCCCTGTCATAGTGCAGAAGGTGTCCAATTCTGGTGCTTTCTACCAGAACCAGCCTCTGGCGCACCGAGGGGGACTCCGCCCCCTGCACATGAAGATGGGGTTTGTGTAGCAGGGGCTCTGCAAGGAGGTCTGCCCCCTCAGTGGCCACAACAGACCACAATGCCAAGCATCCACGGAGGCAGTAGAACCTAGTGCATGGATCAGTGGACTGGGACTGAGGATGCCTGGGTTCAATTCCCAGCTCACCACTGGGCTGATGGCTGACTTTTGGCAAGTCACTTCCTTGCCCTATGCCTCAGTTTCCCCATCAGTAAAATGGGAATAATGATATTGACCTCCCTTGTGAAGCACATTCAGGTCTAAAGATGAAAAGAGATGACGATGATAACAATTATTATTTAGGTATCTACAGTTGGATTTCGGAACCTAGCTTTAGTCTCCAATTTTTAAAGTCTTGATTCTTGGCCCTTATATAAACACTTTTGTCTTTTTTAATTCAATATTTGGAAACTTTGAACTGATTTACAAACATTTATTAATCCTCACCCTGTGAAGTTGGTAAGCAAGTAAGTATCAATAGAGAGGGGTAAGATGCTTGTGTAAATAAATCATGTATTTACAAATAAATTTGCAAAATGTTGCCCCTTTTCTGTTCACAAATTAATCACAAAAACTTGGATATTTAATAATTTGTTCATTAGTTAAAATTGTTTGAAAACCCTACACAGACATATTTCAACCTGGCCTAGTGTTCAACTGTTCTTTGACTATTTATTTTTCATTATTCAGTACATTAGTCACATGCTATTGTTTCACCCCTCTGATTGGATAAACTTTTGCAAACAGGAGGAGGAAAATCAAAGAGATTCATACTCGAAATGCATATATTTTTCATTACACAATATATACGCTGAATTCTTATGAGTTCTCTTTCCACAAATATTCTAAAAAACAAATTATCATTTGTATGAGTGTTTATGGGAAAAGAAATTTAAAATGCAATGAACAACTTCAGAGTTTTTTATTTGGTTGAATTTTCATGAAAATTTCAGGTTGTCTGAAAATAGTTTCTGAACCTCATATCTGATATTCATGGTGGAACCAAAATTCATTTATCTGAAATCGATTATCTGAAAGTCTGAAAAACATATAGATAATTGGAATTTACCTCTGTTTGCTCACTTCTGATTATTACTATTATCCCCATTTACAGAGTTAGAAATAGAAAATTGCCCAAGGCTCCAAAGCAATTCTTCCTCTAAATCAGAACAGACCTCAGGAACTCCAGGCTCTGAGTCTGATGCTCATAAGTAGTGCCCAGACCTTTCCCTTACATCAGAGGGATATTAAAAGGGAGAAAGTTGGAAATTTCCACCACGGTAAAAGGCCGGGGGGCGGGGAGAAGGAGGTGGAAGCTTACTTTGGATAAACCACCACACGAAAAAGGAACGTTCTGCCTACCATTACTATTTATGCATACAGGCACGTAAAACATTTTCAGGCAAATACTGATATCTTTCTCACATTGTCTTCTGCATTTTCAGTATCTTTCAGATGCACCTTTTGTTATATGCTTAATATTGTTACAGGTGCAAAACTATAATTTTAATCTTGAATGCAGTTGCACATGTGCATCAAAAGCACTGAAGGCCAAAACTCTATTACTGTACATCCATGCTGCTATCACAGATTGTGGGTCAACAACATTTTTCTTTGCTTGCTAATGCTTTATTGTCTCTTAGTATACATTGGAATAATAATGGTAATTTATGCAGATATTTTGTATGCATAGCAAATAATGAGAAACACCTGCAGAAATTTCCCTCCTTCTCTGAGTTCAGCAACTAATTATATTTTTAAATAATGGCTAACATTGAACACAATTATCCAAATCACTTTAAGTAATGGAATCTTTTAAAGGTGTTTTTGAAAATTTAGCACAGATTTTAAACTCTCTTTATCTACAAGATGGGAGACAAAGAGTCTAGTAAGCAGCTTAGTATCCCAGGCAATATTTTTGCCAGTTATGAATCAGCTTGTGGTTTTCTCACTTCTCTATGGCTAATGCTTCTTTGCTGGTCTCATGAAGGCCAGGGTTTCCCCCCAATACTTTACCTTCTTGATTGACATTCAGGGTTGCTATATATTAAAGAGAAAGTAGAAGAAAAATGAGAATACCTATTCATTTCAGTTCAGTTGACTTACTCAGCAAATCTTGCCAATCCAAAGCAGAGATTTGAAAGCATAAATAGGCATGGAAAATAGCACACTCATGAATTAGTAATCATGGGCTGCTTTAAATAAGAGCAGTGGACCAATTTGTCGCACTATGTTAACTTAACCCTGTAGATATCTGGAGATATACAGAAACATCCATCCAGCCAAGATATATGCATATGATCCTACTGATATATTGTATGTCCTTTCCATTTTACAAATAAATGTGGCAGAACCAAATGTTATGTGCCTCTCTCTGTGCTTTGGCTTGGTAAGGGTTGTAATGTCAAAATCAGTGAAACAGAGTAAAGCAAAAATATATGGTGACTTTGCTAATTGTCTCAAGTCTTAGATTAGGTTCTCCAAATCTGCCACCTGGAGAAGAAGGTCAGTTGGCCTGGTAAGAAAAAACGAACAAATACATTTTTAGTCAACAGCTCTTCTTCTTCTGCCCATTTTTATTTCCAAGATTTCTTGTGCAATGGTTAAAACAAGGGAAGCAAAAATGGTTTTACATAAGTCAGAAAAAGACTACAGCACAGCTAAACTCTACAAGCACCACATAAGAAACACTAACTCCTCTTCTTCAGACTGCCAAGTAGCATCTTTTGAATGTCAGGTCAAGGCTTTCATTTCCCAAACCTGTAGTTACTCTATTGTTTACTCTTTTGTAGGGCATCTAACTCCTTGTCTCTTTACCTCACACAGTGCTTCTCTAGCATTTATGAAACACTATGTTGTAAACACTATATAGTGCTTTAAATAATACATTTAAATACTACTTTTCAAGGGAAGTTATGACATGCATGGCAAATCTCACTGACTAACCCTGTTTCAGTATTCTAATGGCATTGAGAAGAGCAAAGTAACAGCTTAAAAACTAAACAAAACAGACAAATCCCCAACTAAAAGTCTAATTGAAGTAAATTAATGGCAGTAAGATCATGTCCCAACTGAAACATAACTGACCCACGTTTTTGATTAATCTTGGGGCTTTTTCATTCTATGTTGCTAAGAGGCAACAGACATGATGATCTCAGTAGGGTTTAAATATGGTAAAAAAAATCATTACTGCAATATAGGAGACTGACTGTTTTGTGTAGTTTGTGATATAATGGTTTGTACTACAATGAAATAGAGTCAATGAACTACAATATAAAGAGAGGGAAATTATAATCCACTACTAAGCATGATTTCTTATGTGAAATGAGTTGGCAGGCCAGCCCATTTCTGGATACCTAGGCATCTTCATCACAAAAGCACCCTGAGAATTGATAGGAATTGATACCTATAATGTCACTCTTTGCACAGGGACCAAGAATTAACTACTGTCTCACCCCTCGTTGTGGTACCCAGAACAAGGATAAGAAACACTGCTAGGGCAGTCTGAGAAGCACTTACACCTGCTGTTGTGTACTATGGACAAACTGTAGAAAATATTCCCTAGGTCTCTGAGCCTGTAAGTTGTTGCACGCAACCCTCACACATGTGTAGAGCAGTAGTGAGGTGATTTGCAGGACTGGGGTCTTGGAATGTTAATTTCACATTTTCCATGTGCAATAAATTTTCACTTAAAATTTTTTTAAAGAAAATTTTACCCATAATCTTATTGGTAGAGCAGGGTGGATCATTTTAAAATTGTATTTAAAAATTCCTAAAAAAATTCACGAAATCTTTCACAGACATTTTCTTCTTTGTTCTATTTTTGTGTATATTTTTTGACCAGATGGTCAGACAATTTCAAAAAAACATGCTGCAATAATTTTAATAGAATTTTCCCTGCACATTTTGTGACCAGCAGTAGTTATTGGACTGGATTTTTAGCAGCTTGTAAAACTGCTTGACAAATATGGAGGTTTTCATTTATTTAAATTAATTGAAATGGTTATAATTTTACATATTTATTACTCATTAATATTTCTATACTGCCAATAATATCAATCTTTATTAAATATCAATACAAATCCCCTAAAACTAAGCTGAAAATATTTTAAAATATTAAACCTGATCCTAAAAATTCCATCCTAACCTTTACCGATCTGAACTCAAGAATATTTCCTATTGAAATGCCTAGAAGGCAACTTTGTATCTAGGTAAATTTGGAGATTGCAGAATGGTGGCACCCAAATGTTCAAATCCTGAAACCTATGCCCAGGAAAAACACCAGTGGACATCAGTGGGTCCCAAGTCTTTTGCATAGAGAATGGCTAACCTGGCAGTATTTGCTTCCACAAGCAGATTCCACTAGAAATCAAATTTCAAGACTGAATTTTGATTGAAATCCTTCTAACAGATCCAGCTTTGATCCAATCTCCCAATTAACATGGCAGAAAGTTCAGGATAACAGCTGATGCAGACCTGTAAAATAATTTGGGGATTTGTAGTTCAAATAGGTGGTCCTACCTGTAGAAAATATACCATGATATTCTCTGCTCCCCAATGTGCGTGAGGATCTGCTATTCTACTGAACTGAGGAGAGGTGAAGAAAGCAGCAGGGCCAGCAAAGGCAATAAGGGTAATGACCAGACAACACTCATTTGATGATCCTGGGAGCAGGGTGAAAGTGTATATGCCCTTCCCAGCAATGGTGGATGAAGGACATGGGGAGGAGGAGGAATGTTACCTTTGTAAGTCAGGACTGTGGGTGCAGCCTAATTTCCAGTTCAAACCCCAGAAATTTAAGTTGGCCTTTTCCATCTTGAGGTATCAAACACAATCACTAGAACCCTAAGGCCAGGAATGAGTAAGGTTACAAAGGAAAGGAGAATCTTGTCAATTTTATTTGCCCAATTTACTTATCTTACCATATCCCTCAAACTAATAAAATATTAGGAATTTCAGTTGGAACATGCATCTTGAAGTTAAGGTGAGTATTTTAATCAACACATAATGCTCTGAAAACTGTATGATTAAATAAATCTCAAGTTTAAACACTTTAAACAAAGAAAGAAAGAAAGAAAGAAAGAAAGAAAGAAAGAAAGAAAGAAAGAAAGAAAGCCACAATATGATTAAAATCCATTTCAAAGGGATTTGGGAAAATTTCAGTTGGAATGACACAGCATATAGTTATATATTGCTTGGTATGAAGAATGATGAATGATTTTTCTTTTAAAATATCTCAAAACTGTTGGATTAATTCCCCAAATTGCAGTAGCTAGCAATGGCCATGAGAGGGAATCATTGTTTAACAGTTGAGGATTTGGTTCCACAATTCAGTTCATTCAATGCAATTTCCCCCTGCTTATCTGAACCCTGCCAAATGGGATGTTCAGAAAGTAAAAGGACGGTCTCAGTCCTCATTACAATGCTATTTTTGAAAGCTAAACTGTTTCAACTTTTAACAAGAAGGGTACCAAAGACGGTGCTACTAATGGGATTTAGTGTGATGTATGGATGGAGCCAAGTGACAGAAGCCTGATACCAGAACAAGACACGATAGCAGTGGACATCATAAAAGAAAGCATTCACTGTGTTTAGTACTTTCTAAAGAGAAGTAGAACTTTCCAGAGAGACATTAATTTAAAACATTTTACTGTAAAATAAAAACAGGCCAGTAGTCATCAGATCAAATTGTTTCCTAGCAAGTAAAAATGATGATCTGTAACAAGAGCAGCAGAAACATATGCTATGATGTGTTCTTGTTTACAATCTCCTGGACCATTACAACTGGCAAAATCCAGACTAATGTGATAAAAAATATATAGAATGGCCTCTTGGAGATTACACAGCTTCCTTCTGGATTTTATCCAGCAGTTTCACTGACAGAACTACAAAATGAGTTGGTAAATATATGCTTCTTGTAGTCTCTCCATCCCCTCCCCTCCTTTTTAAGCAATAGAGATGAGGAATATGTTTATTGATCTTGACACTCTCCTGATTTATTAGAGTGTTGATATCCACTCCTTTTGTATAATTTGGCAAGTGTTCAATAGAATTATCCTTGGTGCAGGCAGTTTCAGATTGACTGCGGCAGCAGGTATAAAAGGAATAATACCAGATTAGGGTTTTAGGTGAATTAACAATGGAATGGGACTTTAGTTTCACAGACTAGGTTGAAGAACAATAAGTGGACTGATAAGTATGACGCCAGTTCACGGGAGCAATTTTGTCAATGTGAAATATAAATTGAATGAAATGGTTTTAGTAAGTAAATCAAATATATAGGCTTTTTCACCTATACTGCTATGGTACAATTTTTAAAATCAAATTGTTCTTTTTTTGGGGGGAAAAAAAAGCTAATGTGGGCATGGACACAGATAGCCAAAAAATGGGGCATATAGTCACTGACTCCGCAAACACTTACTCATATGCTTAACTTGACAAATGAGTAGTCCCACTGAATGTAATATTTTTTCCAGGATTGGGGTATAGTTTGCATGTGTTTTGCAGGCATGATTATGTAGATATTTGTCTAGCAAATAAAACTGTTCTAGAATCTACACAGTGCCTCTACAATTATTTAAATATATGTTGTTTTAAAAACCCACAAATTTCCTGGCCTTAATTGTGCCCTTTGTCTCAAATTAATAGTCACAAAAATTGCAGTTGCTTAACCCCTGTCTGTAAATAAGAAAACAGTTTGCATTCAATTAACAGAGGAACCACCTCATCAAGATTTTTCTTTAATATTGTTTTTATTCCTTCATATTTTAAAACTGCAACTGAAATAAGATGCTTAGTAAAAATAAATAAATAAATAAAAAATCTACCACTATTCTCAAGCACATTCTCAAATTAGCTAAATAGCATTGTCCTCGAAACATTTTGTTCAAAATTTAAAATCCCTAAACTTAAAATGCTGTGAATTAACACTTTTTTCATTATTATTAAGAAAAGGCTTGGCTTCTCTCTATGCTTTAAGACTGACATATTGTGCAATAAACAGCAATCAGCCTAAAGATGCTATATTAAACAAACCAAGTTTTGTTTTGCTATACTAAGCAAAATTAGTTGAATGCCCTAAGTAATAGTTGCTGGTATTTTTTTTTCTAAATTATTTCTTCACTTGTTTTTGTGTCTATGCATAAATTAAAAATCTGCTGAAATTTATTATTCATCTGAGATGTAATTAATATGCAAAATTATGCAAATTAAGATGCAATTAGGCTTCAATTCTCTAGTGGAATTTTCCATTATAATTTAATACAAAGTAATAGAGTAATTGGTGTCACGTGTAATTACGGTTACTCACGTGTACTTGCAGACGTGAAAATGGTGTGGTATATGTTAGTTATCCTATGCAAATGTACAATCTCTTAACACTTGGGGACTAGGTAAACAAAGATTGTCTTAGAAAAGGAGAGTGACTGAGGAGTGACCCCTTTTTCTTGTCATATACTGTCATTTTCAAGAACATGAATAATTGTAATTGATTTTGCTGCATTTAGTCCTTAGAATTTATGAATAGGTACATGATGTTGGTATATTCTGCTTATTATTAAGTGTGTATTATAGAAAATTATCTCTGGTAAAACAAGAAATGACAATGAACATGATACACAAAGATTTTGATACACATAAAATAAGGTACATACAAGTACCTTTTGCCACTTTCTAGTGCAGAGCAGTAAACTGCACAAGTAAAGCAACATCAGGTGAATATCATGACCTAGGGCCTGACCTTACAAACACTGATGGATGTTAGTACCTTTACTCATCTGAGTAATTCCACTGAAGTAAAGTTATTCACAAGCGCAAAAATTTACATGATCAGTCTCTTAGTCTGTATGAAGTGTCAATATAATTGTTTCATTACCACATTCTACAATTTAATCTCAATGCTTTTTAAATCATTTTGCTTCCCGAAAGTTTGATTCATGCTTTTTCACTTACAGATTATACAAAGCACACAAGTAATCTAGATCCCATATTTTTTCTTATAACTATACATCCAACTTTACAGAATGGACAGATTATTGTGCACGTGAGCATATATAAAAGTCAGACAAATAAGGGACAGAAAAGAAATGTTCATATATCATTGTAACTGAAGAATAAAACAGAGAAGGTTTAAGATGCAATTGTCCTGACCCTGGAGTCCTAACAAATTATTTCCTCATGGGAGCTGTCACCTCCTATTTTGTTACACCCTAACTGCAAACACACATACCGGAAACATGCATGCAAAAGAAAAACGAGTCTGGATAGCTCTGACTGATAAAGCATTTTGTATAATCATGTTTTATTTTTACCATATTCCTTCAGCCTTATTTTTAACTCTGATAGGAACTTTTTATTGTTCGTATTATAAATATAATAGGGGTGAATCGATAGATGGAGCGGTGGATAGAGGGAAATTGGAATGATTTAATACAATGAGTATATAGCTTCATTGTGTGAAACTGGTCTTCCTCTTTCCTCTTTTCCATTTGCTTTTACTGCTGCTGGCTAATTATTTAAAGGAAAAGGCATCTATATAAGAAAATAAAATCTACCATTAGTCTCTTGTGCTGCACCCTTTCCTCGCCCCACCCATTCATCCATATGTAGCTTTCCCATTCACTCTGGTAATACTACCAATTACCATGCAGTCAGGACTATTCATATTCATATTAACATCTCACTGTGGACATTTAAGCTACACTCTGAGCAACACTCATACCTAAACTACACCTATTACACAGCTGTTGTACAATTATTGTAAATGAAGTATACAATATGGGACTCAGCTTGTATAATAATTTGTAATCAGTGATAGGGGAAGGGGATTTTTGTGCATTTCTGCCCTGCATAATTTTGGCCTCCCTCTTTTCATCACTTTCTGCCTCCTTTCCTGTCTTGGGGGTTTGATTCTGATGAATAGTTATCTACACCAGCTGAGACTTTTGTTCTAGATCTATATCTATCTAGGCTCTTATTTTGTTGTCACTCACACTAATTTTACACCAGTGTAATTCCAGGGACTTGAATGGAATTTACTCATGATTTACACCAATGTGAGATCAAAATCAGGCCTAAACTATGTAGCTATCCATACTAAGATAAGATGACCAGGAGAGGTCAGGACAGAATCACCACATACAGCATTACTAACTGCATTGTGGATTTTTGTTTGGTAAGTTGGTTTTAACATCTGATATATCAGGTATTAGCTATTCCCAGTGGTAAAAAATTATATGCTTTGTGGATCAATGATTTAATCTGGTGGCAAACCTTGTGCTAATAACATGGTAAATGAAACTCACTGTAATAATATGGAAGGCTAGTTACATATATCAGTACATGGGGAACTTTTAGGAAGCCAGTGCAAACCCATCCAAACTGATAGTGAGTTAAAAATCGCTACCATCTGCCAGGAGGCTTGTGGCCTATAGTATGTGAAGCAAAACTAGCATCTAGAGGACAAGAGTCCAAAACACAGCACACACCAACATATCTGTTAACAATCACCAGTCTCAGAGAGGCCACTGCTTTAATGTGCCCAGGGACCAAACTACCGACCTTCCTTCCTACAGCGGGTCTCTCTGGATCAAGTTTGAGATATATTTGTGGGGCAGTGTGGGAAGTTTGTATTGCTACCTGTTCTGTAGATAACAAAAGGACGTTATTCACTAGGTCTGTCAATTTGTCAACTTTCACAAGTATCAGCAGACACAGAAAGATCATTTTTTATTTAAAAAAACCCTAATTTTGCAGATTTTAAGTTAATTTTCAGTGTTTCATAAAAATAATAAAGCCAACATTTCCAAACGTGGACACCTAAAATTAGGCACTTAATAAATGGCCTGAGTTTCAGAAGTGCTTAGCACTCACAGATCCCTAAGTCATCACGGTGAAGTAAACCTTCTATCCACCACTGCACAAATCCCTCTGCACAGGAGTACAGAGTGGAAGTTAGTTCTGTTTGAAGCAGGGTTAACTCCGATGCAGATAGGTGTTTGAACTGTGATATTAGATGGGGAATATGTAATGAAAAATCACTACTTCCCCTGGCTCTACCCCTTCTGCACATGCCCTCTGGGTAACCCCAAACCATGGACTTAAGGCAAAGGGGTTTCCACTGAACCAGGGAACCATTTTCCACAAACCACAATCTAGTTCTGCCAGCTTCTACTCTTCGCAATAGTGGAGAGGAGCATGCAGGCCTTAATCATCTCATCTTGACTACTACAAATTCCTCTTTAACGGTCTCCTTAAATCATTTCTTCCCCAATCCCCATGCTTAGCTTCAGGGGATTCAGCATACTACAGTAAAGTTTCTTACCTTCTCACTCCAGAAACGGCACCCTTTCACACCCATCCCCTTCACCGCCTTCTGCACATTTCTACATCTCATTCAAAAGAACTCTCCCTTTTCCATACTTCCCACTGGCTTGAGCTACACTACCTCATAGACTTCATAGACATCTCTTCCTTTTCTTACTCACTTTGCTCTTCCAATTTTGGCCTATGACTCTCCACAGTTTAGGGCCATTCTTTCTTTCCCGTAGTGCACGGTACATACCTTCTAGCAGAAGCCATTCCCTTTCCCCATTTACTCTCTGAAAAAAAAATGTATTTCATCATTAGCTTATGACTGACTCCTCCTCCCCAACCACTGATCACCATTACCCATCTAACGAAGATGCCATATAAAAATTAATTGCATTGCTTTGTATTATAGCTCATCAACTAGTTGGGAGCTAACAAAATTGAAATAATGGGGGTCACTTCTGAAAAAATGAGTTTATTTTCATGCCAGCTGCAGAAAATGAACAAGATTGGCTTCATGCCAATGAAAGGGGTCCTATAAGCGGTTTCTATCTTCCTGCCTGCAGCAAAAAAATGTTGATATAAAGAAAATAGTATACACATGCACACCACCTATTCATTACTTTGTGAGTGTCAGGTGGACTGACATCATAGCTCACTTTCTCCTTTTTTTCATTTGACAGAATTTTTTTTAAATTATTAATTTAAAAAAATAAAAACTGTTCATCAACATCCTGAATAATGCTGCCTAACAAGGGATGAAATAGCTACCCAGAAAGGTTCTGAGAGTCACAAAAACCTGGGGAAGCTAAATATTGGGATTGTTTGGAGTCCACCTAGAGTTTCTAGCCTCTTTAAAAACAACTCTGACTGCTCAGTTCCTTTTCTAATGAAGGCATTAAGTGATCAAATGTTTGATACAAATAGAATGAACTGCTTAGATGTTTTCCAGCACTTAACACTTTCATATTGAGACCCTGAGTAAAATCTCTCTCAAGGCACTGAGAAAGATGACTTCCATAGTCTTAGCTGATTCCATAATGGGAGTTATATCAGTCAGTTTGGAAGCTACTGAAGACTCGATGGAACACCGAAAATGGAGAACAGACACTTTTTCTACACAACGAGACTTATTTATAAAGAAAGTTTCTCAGATGAGCACCATAGTACTCTATGCAAGATTTATTTATAGATTGCAAAGTTCAGTAGCAAAACTGTAAACCTCCAGATTTGTTCCAGAAAGTATGACACAACCTTTTAAATGCTCTTTCATTCCTAATTCTGGGGGATTCAGCTCAAAGAAAGAAATAGTGAGTAAAGATGGGGGAGGGGAACCTTATGACTATTATAACAAGTGAGCCTGGGATGGTGAACACCACAAGAAGGAAAGTAATTGATAGATGAATAATACAATGTGTAAAGCTGTATTAATGTTTTCATTATTTTGTACTATTTCCACTGTGCTGGAACTGATTTCCATAGTAATACAGTTAGCTCGAAATCTGCCTTTTCATATAAGGTCTCCATAGAAAAAGCAAATATGAAAATGGAAATATTTTTAACAATATGTTATTTTTTGTTTAATAAAAATACTTTCAAATCTGCCTTTATTAAAACACAATACCATCATTTTGACATGAAATCTCATTATACACTGTAAATATTTCTCACTTTCCAGAAAGAAGATGATACATTAGTTGAGTTCCCATTCATTCAGGCATAAAGCTGGGTTAGAATGAATCCCTGTTTTCTTTCTCTTTATCTATTTTAAAAGGTACCAGGATTTTGAGACTAGTAGCTGGGATAAAGCAGAAGAGGTGCTTTCAGCTGTCATTTTCAACATAAGGAGAGGAACTATAGGGATAAATGCATGAATACTCCAGGCCCTGATCCTGCTATCAGATCTATAGAGGTACATCTTCATGCTTGTGCACAGCCAGCCCCATCGATGTCAACGGAACTCAGTTTGGGCACAAAGGTCTGCTCATGCAAATCTGATTAAAAGGATCAAGTTGCTAACCTTTCAGCTCCTGAAAGATGGGTTTGATTGTGGATTTATGGTCACAAGAAATGACTTTCCTACTTTCTTTGTGTTCTCTTCTTCCCATATTGCAACATTGGTTTGATGCCATTTGATACCTACAGTTCAGGGTGTGTGACAGCCTCTGTTCAAGAGGCCCAACATTGGTTTAACAAAGATGCAGCAGGTCAGGATTGAGGTGCGTGGGCAGAACCTGTTATGTGGAAACCTGCTCCGGGCTTGTCCATATTAATATGGAGCTAGTGGCTCTTTACTATGCTCCATATTAAATGTACACAACAATATTTTAAATGTTCATTTGTGGACTAACAATTAGGAATCAGCTAAATGATTGTTTTCTGCTAGATCTATTCCTGCAGCTCTGTTGCTGTTAGAGTTAATGTTGTTTTTTACATTAGAATGAGAACTGATCATGTTGCAAAAACTTTTCGAGATGCTGCAAAAAAGGTGTTTACAGATGCCCAAACAACCTACCGGTACATCAAATCCTTTGTGGAATACTTTCTCTAAACTGTGCATAAGAAGTTAACACATTTCACGGGATTCTTCAAGGTGAAGTGGCCCATTAATACCTCCGGTCATAGGAAGGAAAAAGCAGCAGGGGCAGGAGGTTTGTTACACACATTGTGATATGGACATATAGGATGGATGGATCTTGAAAGGGTTTATTATGAGGAGTGTAGATTATTGTAGCAGTGGAGACATCGCTGCAGGCTTTGCACCTGTTGTTTTGGCAAAATCTGGTGCCATTTTGAGTTGGTATGTCCTGGTCTGTGGGGTGCTTGCTTCTGAAGATGATCTTAGAGATGATAGGGGGTTGTTTGAAGGCCTGCAGTGTGAGTTCAGGAAATATTTCTTTCAGGATGGGGTCCCCATCGAACATGGGTTGTAGTTGTTTGATGATACCCCATATGGGTTCCAGTGTGAAGTGATATGTGACAACTAAATGAGTGTGGTTGGAGCAGAGACCCAGAAGTCCAGGCATGATTGATACCTAGATGTCTGGGGTCTGGGCCCAGATAACTGCCTGGACATTGGGTACCTAGCAACTAACCACCAAAGGGCCCACTCTCTGCAGAAAGCCAGCTGACTGTAACCAGCTGGCGAACAAAAGGACCAAGGAAGATGGCCAGGTGACTGTATTTCTTGGGAACAAGAACAAAGGACTAAGAAGGGACCTCTTGTAGTTGTTAGTGTGGACTGCTGGAAGAGGAGACGCTACTGGACTGGCATCAGAGACTGGGCTCGGGCCGAACCAAATGGACTTTGCTGTAACTTTTTATTTCTCTGTGTTAACTAAGGACTTTCTACACTGTGTGATAGACATCTAATAAACCCTTCTCTTTTGACAATGCTGGCTGAGAGTCACTCCAGAGTCAGGAAGCCATGGATGCATTGCCCCCTTTGGGTGTGTAAGTGTTCCCCAGGTGTCCAATCCAACTGGACTTGTTGAGGGGAGCTCATGGCATGAAGGAGGGGTGCTGAGGGCTCCAACGTTCAGTCCCAGGAGATGGTGAAGCCAAGGTGCTTACTCCAGTGAAATAGTTTGACCCTAAGAGGGTTGCATACTGAAGGGGTGCCCCCGGGGACTATTCCAGAGTTGTTAGAGAGCAGCGGCCCTGTGGATCCATGACAGGTGGTAACAGAGGGTGGGTAGTAAAGGCACCAGAAGTGCCTTACAATAAGTGACTGGTAGTGGTAAAACAAGCGAAGATAAAGGAAACAGCAAGGAAATGGTGTATAACATCTTCCTAAGAAGGACATTGCAAACCTGTGCAGAGAGAGAGGGTTAGGTATTAGGAAGCTCAACAAGGAGCAGCTGATTGCACATCTGGACAACCAGTCCAAAAAGCAGGTTTGAGATCCAAGTGGGGCTTCCAGAGAGTCTGGGAATAGTAGAGACAGCAGATGGTGCAGAAACAGGGCATTCACCATATCTGGTTCCCAGTGCAGAAAGGGGTCTTCATGACCTGGTTCCCCATTGATAGATTTGAAGCGGTTGGAGTTGGAGCTGACAGCAAAGAAGATAGACAGAGGACTGGGAGAGAGAATGAGCTGACTGTGTGGAGCAGCAAAAAGCATGAGCAGAACAACTGGAGAAACAGCAAAAGCATGAACGGGAGATGGAGAAGCTGAGGGGAAAGAGGACCCACCAAGAGGTAAATGGGGAAAGGCTCTGGAATGCCAATTCCGCAGGGAAGCTAGATACCAAAATATTGCCCCAGTTTAAGGAAGGAGGGAAGAAATATTGATGCCTACCTCACTGACTTTGAAAAGACTTTTGATTTGAACCAGCTTGATCCTGCAGATCGGCTTCACTGTCCTCACCCCTTACTTGGAGCCAAAGTCATAGAGGCATACAGCCAGATGGAGTGGATACTTAGGACTATGAACTGTTCAAAAAAGCTTTGGTGCTCAAATTCAAACTGACCTCTGAGGTGTATAGGACAAGGTTTCAGGATGTACAAAAGACCATACGTGTCACCTACATGTAAGTCACCATCCTAATAGGAGAATATCTCTGCAAATGTGGTAAAGATGCAGGGGTCACTACACTGGAGTATTTGTATACCCTGGTTGGGTTTGAGCAGCTGTATGAGATCTGCCCTCAGGACCTGAGGTTAGTAGACAGGAAGCCTAAAGACCTGTGGAGTGCAAGCAGGTTGGTCAATGAGTTTGTGGACAGTGGTCTGGGTGTGAAAAGAGACCTGAAGGGGACTGGCTTAAGCATGGGTCTAGGGAAAGGAAACCCATGGAGCCATCCCAGAAGTGATATTCAGGTAAATCCAGAGGTGGGGGAGGGGCCAATGGGGCAGAGACCTGCGAGAAAAAAGGCATACGTGGGCACAATGCCCCAAAATCAAGGGAATTGTGGCCAAATAGAATCCTTGAAGAGTTAATTTGGTGAATGCCCAGGACAGGGGAGCTAACCTTCCCTCTGTCCATCCATGAAGGCAGCCTGTAACTCAGGCTCAGAGAGTGAAATATGTGGCTGCTTTCCTCTGAAAAGTCAGTCACACAGCCAGCTCCTCCAGGGAACATGGCGGGGGATAGGGGGAGATGGGCTCTCACTCCCAGACCCAGTGTACAGGTCCTCTTGCACTCTCCGGGACTCAGGCACATCTGATCCCCAGTAGGAGAGGAAAGTGATGGTTAATGGGAAGAGATTTATGGTGGTAGAGAGACTCTGTGTGGTGCAAACTCATCAAATGCTGAAGGTCTGTGTAACTTGGGTGAATATGAAGTCATTCACCCTGCCTACAACTCAGATCCCTGTGCAGAAACAGGAGGGATTGGAGTGGCTGGTAGTTGGGGTTCTCCAGGACATCAGCTTTGATGTCCTTTTGGGAAATGACTGTATATCTTTAAGACAGGATCCAGCTCCTGCTTCTGTAATGGCCAAAGATTTGAATCCAAGGAGCCAGAAGGCTGAGAATGCAGGTGTCAGAGAACAGGCAATAGCCTGGCTAGCAGGGAGGTGGGATTTTCCCCCTGGCTAGTAACACAAAAGAAGAGCTGCGAAGATCAAGATACTTGCCTATCTATAATCAGATCCCTGTAGCTGAGTGGGACAGAGGGATGCCCCCCATCTCCACATGTGAGATGTGAATCACACTGGCTCTGATGCTGTGACCAAAGCGATGAGCTCACATCTACCCTCACAGGCAAAGCAAAGGCAGAGCTGAGCATGGTGGTAGCTGAGAGCCCAGCTGAGCATGCGCAGACACAGGCAGGACAGAATGACTTCCTTGTCCAGGGGTGAGAGATGCCCCAGGGAAAGGGGAAGCAGCTGGAAAGACGTTGCTGGTATCAGAGTCACCTGGTCAGAGGGTGGCCAGGACCATGGTGGGCTCTCTTAACCAAGAGAGTCCAAATCACAACCCCCGATTGCAGTCAAGACAGTTGACACATGGAGGAATATGGGCTCACTGACCTCCTCACTCCCTGGAAGATGAGGAGGAGGACTTAGTAGTAGGACCCCATCTCAGTTTCAAACCTAAAGGTTTTGGTGTGAAAAAAGGGTGTGGGAGACACATGAGAGCTCCTCATGTGCACCCCGCTAGTTTCATCAAACAGACCAGATGTAAGGGAGGGTGTGAAACTGCTCTGAACTGTGTATTGTAAACTGTACATGTGATAGATTAGCAAGAGTGCTAAAGGAATCTTGGAAGTGCCTGGTATAACAATGCCAAGGAAATGGAAAAGATGCTGTGGCCTCTGTGAATATGTGGTGGTGCATTGCTTCTTTTGGGTGTGTAAGACTTGCAGGTGTCCAGTTCAGATGGACTTGCTGAAGGGAGCTCAGTGTGAAGCAGGGGTGCTGAAGGCGCCAAGGTTTGGTCCCAAGAGGTTGTGAAGCCAAGGGGCTCACCCCACTGAAAGAGTGTGACCCTAAAGGGAGTTGACACACTGGACTGTTCAAGAGCTGTTCAAGAACACTGGCCATGTGGATCCATGGTAGGGAATATAAATCATCTGTCCAGAGAATAAAATATCATCAATGTATCTCAGGTATATCATTGGTTTCATGGTGCATTTATCCAGAAATTATTCTTCATTGGCCACCTTGAAGAGGTTGGAGTATTGGGGAGGCATCTATTACCCTGGCTGTTCCCATGGTTTGGACAAAGCGTTTCTTTCTGAATGTGAAATTGTTATGGGTGAGGATGAAATTGATGAGTTTGGCCATGTATTTGGGGTGAATATCTGAGGATTTTCCATTGTCTTGTAAATATGAAAGGTAGGCAACTATCCGATCATTGTGAGGGATGTTGGTGTATAGGGAGGCGACATCCATATATTTTTCTACTTAAATAGGCTGAATAACTTGTTTTTGGCAAAGCAGGAAGATCCTGTAAAGATGCTCCATGCAAACAATGTAGGCAATCCTGATGTGGAATTAAAAAGTTTCCACCCTCGCAGGTTCACCAGCTTTACATAGCAACAGTTAGTGCTCAGTTAGTGCCACCAATATATTAACTATCATGTTCTCCGTGTGATTTATGTGACCAATCATGACCAATCAATATAGCTAACATTTTGAATACAGAGTATCAAATATTATGAATTGTTTGCAGTCAATCTATAGAGTAACAAAAACTCACTCAAAAATTCTCTGAGCAATAAGAAAATTAAAGGAAATCACTATTTGGTTGTGGATGTTCCAACATCAGACAAAAGAGATTATTTTGTTGAATAAATAATTTACTGTAAATCATTTGCTATTCTTTTAAATACTATCATTCAAATTATCTAGATTTACTGAATTTGCCAAAGTTGGCTGCACATCCTGTGAGATTTTTCAGTGTCATTGCCACTTCCATTCCCGGCATACATCCAGATGTTAACAGGCACACAAAAACTGGAATTAAAAATAAAAAGCTATACAAAAATGTCAGAACTTCAAAAAAGTTCTGATCTCAGTTTGGGTCTAAAAATAGATGAACATTCTTGGGTGGGTAGGGCAAGTAGTATTTTATCTGAAGAAGTTTGTCCATCACTAGTTCTTATAGGCTCATAGAAAAACCATTTTTCACTGTTCACAAAGCTACAGAACTGGTTCAGCATGTGAACAAGTATTTCTAATTGCCATATGGAACTGGAGCTCTGAAGAGGGATATTTATATGAAACAGAAGCTGAAGAAAAGGGTATTCTACATTATTAATCTGATGCCAACATTTTTCTAATTAAACCACCACACGTCTCATGTCACTTCCTACGTAGGTCACTGTGGAAGAGGAGATACATTTGGGCAACCTTCAAGATGAATCTCAGGGGACCATCCCACAAACACATGGTATTTAGGCACACAAGTTTATTAAAACAAATTGCAAAATATATTCCAGTCTAAATCACAGACATGACACAATTAGCAGATTTATTAATTCCTTGGGCTAGAAATCTCACAGCTTGCACCTGGGGTTCTACACCCACTGGAACCAAGAGATTAATTTAACTAATCTCTCTAAACTAACAGATTAGTACAAGGAAGTTTTAAAAAGTTAGAGCAACAACAAGAGCATTATTGCCTCATTTCAACTTTCCTTCCATTTTAAGGAAACTATAAACAAAACAAATATCTCATTAATCTCATGTGCAGTGAGTCCATTCCCTGAACTATGGGCACCCAGATTGAACCTGCAGACTCATTGAATGAAGCAAATGAGAATAGAAAAAGCAATTCTTTCTTTAGATTGGCTACCATTTGCCTTCACTAGAAGTTCTACCTCTTCATTTAGAGCTACTTTACTTTGATACGTGCTGTGGTGGAAGGCACAAAGGTGCTTGTGTTTTCCCAGCATCTGCTCCTAAAGGCATGGCACCTGATGCATGTATATTGTTCAAAATGGAAGGGGAGCACACAGAGGGAGTTGCAGTAACTGGGGCGATATATGCTTCCTTACTTGCTATCTCCTTCCCCAATGCTGGCTCAGCAATTCTGATGATTGTGGAATAAGGGTGGGGACCTGTTCCCATCCCACACTTAACCAACCCCTCTTGGATTGCTACAGTCACTAAATGTTCCCACTACTTGCATGAAGTGACTATAAGAACTGAGACTTTGGATGACCACTGCTCCTTGTGCCCCATCTCTTAAATTGTGCACCAGTATAAGGTTTACCACAAGACAGCTTATAGTCTTGTGTCATATCTGTTCGTGTCACATCAGAGCCATGACTTTTAGAACCACATACTCATAACCTAAGGGCCAACTGCTAAGTGATGCTCAGAACTACAGATCTTTTTGATGTTGATGGGAACTGTGAGTGCTCAACATCTACCAGGATTTGGCCAACTGAAGTTAAAAACATAAGAACATAAGAATGGCCATACTGGGTCAGACCAATGGTCCATCTACCCCAGTACACAGTGGCCAGTACCAAAGCCAATGTTTCAAAGGGAATCAATAGAATCAGGCAATCATTAAGTGATCCATCCCCTGTCATCCAGTCCCAGAATCTGGCAGTCAAAACATTAGGGACACCCAGAGCACAGGACTGCGTTCCTGACCATCTTGGCTAATAGCCACTTATAGTTTTTTTGCCTTCACAACATCTCATCAATGAGTTTCACAGGTTGACTGTGTTGTGTAAAGAAGTACTTCCTTTTGTTTGTTTTAAAGCTGCTGCCTATTAATTTCATTGGGTGACCCCTGGTTCTTGTGTTATGTGAAGGGGTAAATAACACTTCGTTATTTACTTTCTCCACAACAGTCATGATTTTATAGACCTCTATCATACCCCCCTCTTGGTTGTCTCTTTTCCAAGCTGAACAGTCCAAATCTTTTTAATCTCTCCTCATAGGGAAGATGTTCTGAACCCTTAATCATTTTTGTTGACATTCTCCGTACCTTTTCCATTTCTAATTGATCTTTTTTTAGATGAGTGAGCAGATCTGCACAAAGTATTCAAGGTGTGGGCATAGCATGGATTTAAATAGTGGAATTATGATAGTTACTCTTATTATCTAATCTTTCCTAATAGTTTCTAACAGTCTGTTAGCTTTTCTGACTGCCGCTGTGGGTTGAGAGGCTATTTTCAGAGACCTAATCACAATTATTCCAAAATGTCTTTCTTGAGTGGTAATAGCTAATTTAGACCCCGTCATTTTATATGCATGCATCTATCAACATTGAATTTCATCTGCCATTTTGTTGCCCAGTCACACAGTTTTATGAGATCCCTTTATAACTCTTCAAAGTCCAGCTTTGGACTTAAATATCTTGAGTAATTTTGTATCATCTGAAAACTTTGCTGCCTCACTGTTTACTCCTTTCTCCAGATCATTTATGAATATGTTGAACAGCACTGGTCCTAATACAGACTCCTGGGAGACACAGCTAGTTACCCCTCTCCATTCTGAAAACTAACCACTTATTCCTATCCTTTGTTTCCTGCCTTTTAACCAGTTACAGATCTACAAGAGGACCTTCCCTCTTATCAAGGTTTTTTTTTTTTGTCCTGCCTAATTATATTTTTACACTTGACTTGCCAGAGTTTATGCTACTTTCTATTTTTCTTAGTAGTATTTGACTTCCAATTTTTAAATGAGGCCCTTTTGCCTCTAACCACTTCTTTTACTCTGTTTAGCCACAGTAGCATTGTTTTAGTCCTCTTACTATTCTTTTAAATTTGGGATATATATTTAATTTGAGCCTCTAATATGGTGCTTTTCAAAAACTTTCCATGCAGCTTGCAGGTGTTTCACTCTTGTGACTGTTTCTTTTAATTTCCATTTAACTAGCTTCCTCATTTTTGTGTGGTTCCCCTTTCTGAAGTTAAATGCTACTGTGGTGGGCTTCTTTGGTATTTCCCTCCCCCAGAAGGATGTTAAATTTAATTACAGTATGGTCACTATTACCGAATGGTTCAGCTATATTCACCTTTTGGGCCGGATCCTGTGCTTCCTTTAGGGCTAAAGCAAGAATTGCCTCTCCCCTTGCAGGTTCCAGGATTAGCTGCTCAAAAAAGCAGTCACTAATGGTAAATAGAAACTTTATTTCTGCATAAATAAACATGACATGAACCCAGTTAACATGGGGATACTCGAAATCCCCCATTATTACTGAGTTTTCTGTTTTTATAGTTCCTCTAATCTCCCTGAGCATTTCACAGTCACCATCACTGACCACGAGGTGGTTGGTAGAACAGTCCTACTGCTATATTATTATTGTTCAAGCATAGAATTTCTATCCATAGCAATTCTATGGTACAGTTTGAGTCATTTAAGATTTTTATTCTGTTTGACTCTATGCTTTCTTTCACACACAGTGCCACTCCCACACAAGCACAACCTATCTGTCATTCCTACATATTTTGTACCGTGGTATTACAGTGTCCAATTGTTTGTCATCATTCAACCAAGTTTCTGTGATGCCTATTATATCAGTATCCTCATTTAACAACAGGCACTCAAGTTCTGCCTTCATGTGATGTAATTGAATGGGACTCTTTTTCATCTGACTGTTTCTCTTCAGTTCCTACCTGTGCCTTTTCAACTTCTATCCTTTCCTTTTTACTAGATATAGAGAATCCCAGTTAATAGTTCTTCTCCTGTGGGATGTTTCTGTCCAAACCTCATGCTCCTCCATATCTGTGAGAAATGAAAATGACCTATCATGTCATCTAGTTCACACTCCTTATAAGGGAAGATTGGTTCTGAATCAACTGTATGTTTTCTAATGCTTTGTCTATATCTGAAATGATGGGGTTACACACACACAGCCCTAGTAGAGCTCCCCCTGGCTGGACACTCCCGAGGTTATTGTGTTTGGGGCCCACCTCACTGGACATGATGTGCTTTAAGTCTCTTGAGTCTTAACAGAGTCCAGGCTCTTCCCCTGGCTGAGATCTCTAGTCACACTCTCGGGATACAGCTCCTCTGTCTTGCACCCCCTTCCGAGAGCTGAAACTCCATGGTCCAACTGCCTAGCCCCTGGGATTAATGCTGACTCCATTATAAGTTAAGTACACCCCTTCCCAGATCTCCAGACACATAGGTGTTCAGGTTTTATAGTTTAACTCTTCGGGGATATGCCGTAGTGAAAGCAGAGAGACACATATAGACTTTGTACAGGATTACTCTTTACTTAGATAGCATAGAAAATGCACAGATCTAGGCCAAATAATCATAGAATCATAGGATTGGAAGGAACCTTGAGTCCAGTCTCCTGCAGTCATGGCAGGCTAATTATCTAGAACATTCCTGACAGGTGTTTGTCTAACCTGCTCTTAAAAGTCTCCAATGATGGAGATTCCACAACCTCCCTAGGCAATTTATTCCAGTGTTTAGCCACGCTGACAGTTAGGAAGTTTTTCCTAATGTCCAATCTAAAACTCCCTTGCTGAAATTTAAGCCCATTGCTTCTTGTCCTATCCTGGGAGATTAATAAGAACAATTTTTCTCCCTCCTCCTTGTAACAACTGCTTATGTATTTGAAAACTGTTACACTGTTGACTCTTATTTAGCTGATGGTCTACTATGACCCCAGATCCCTTTCTGCAGTATTTCTTCCTAGACAGTCATTTCCCATTTTGTATGTGTGCAACTGATTGTTCCTTCCTAAGTGGAGTACTTTGCATTTGTCCTTATTGAATATCATCCTATTTACTTCAGACCACTTCTCCGGGTTGTCCAGATGATTTTGAATTTTAATCCTACCTTCCAAAGCACTTGCAACTCCTCCCAGCCTGGTATCGTCTGCAAACTTTACAAGTGTACTCTCTATGCCATTATCTAAATCACTAATGAAGATATTGAACAGAACCAGACCCAGAACTGATCCCTGTAGGACCCCACTCATTATGCCCTTCCAACATGACTGTGAACCACTGATAACTACTCTCTGGGAATGATGTTCCAACCAGTTTTGCACCCACATTATAGTAGCTCCATCTAGGTTGCATTTCCCTAGTTTGTTTATGATAAGGTCATGCGAGACAGTATCAAAAGCTTTACTAAAATCAAGATATACCCTGTCTACTGATTCCCCGCATCCACAAGGCTTGTTACCCTGTCAAAGAAAGGTATCAGGTTGATTTGACATGATTTGTTCTTGACAAATCCATGCTGACTGTTGCCTATCACCTTATTATCTTCTAGATGTTTGCAAATTGATTTTTTAATTATTTGCTCCATTATTTTTCTGGGTACAGAGGTTAGGCTGACTGGTCTGTAAATTCCCTGGGTTGTCCTTATTTCCTTTTTTATAGATGGGCACTATATTCACCCTTTTCCAGTCTTGTGGAATGTCTCCCGTCTTCCATGACTTTTCAAAGATAATTGCTAATGGCCCAGATATCTCCTCAGTCAGCTGCTTGAGTATTCTAGGATGCATTTCATCAGGCTCTGGTGATTTGAAGACATCTAACTTCTCTAAGTAATTTTTTACTTGTTCTTTCCCTCTTTTAGACTCAGATTGTCTGCAGCTGCAGGTCCCCTGGAGAGCAACTGCCACTCACTGCAGCCCACCTGACTTATTTCTCTCTCCTGCTCCACTTCTGCTCTTGTTTATGTAGCTCAGCCCCCAGGGTAGAGCAGGACAAGGCTGCCTTGATTATCCCCAGAATGCAGGCTCTAGCTTGTCCTTTAAAGGGATAATACTCTTTTAATCACACACTCTTTTCCATGGCTTAAATGTGATACCTTGTTTAACAAATTTATGTTTGTGTTTGACAACACAAATGACTTTCATGTTCAGGAACTCCACTGTACTGAGAGACTAGCTTAGCCAAACTACTGCACTCCAGTCAAAGGTACAAAAGACATTTTTTTTAAAAAGCAGAAAAACAGCCCTCTTACTTTTGCATCCTTCTGCTGTTTAAAAATAAGGCAGAACTGGATTGCAGGGTTCCTCAAGGCAATTTTAAATGGCTGCCTGCCTGATGCACTTACATCACTTTCTGACCTCAATCTTGACAGGATAATAGTGTGAGAAATTGCAGCTAATTTGTACTGCAGGAGAGTCTCATTTGACTTGCCCTAGGTGAATGGCTTCTGATTCAACAAAGCACTTAAATATATGCTTAACTTTAAGCAGACGAGTAATTCCATTGCCATCAATGTTATTTAAAATTAAGCACATACTAATGTGCTTTATTGCTATGGAATCTGAGGAAAGAGTTGGAACTTAATTAGCTGAACCTTATAAAAGACAGCACCATGAATAAGCAGGAGGGGACTACAGCTTCCTCCAGGAAGTGTAAGTGCCTGGGTGGTGCTCCCAAGAAACTGCCACTGGAGTTACTGCTGAAAAGAACTGCTCAAGAAAACCAAAGATACATGAGGGGAGACTGTTTGGGTGCACTGGGGACTGAGGCTCTGAGCCAAGAAATCTTGTTATGGGAATTACTGGTGTGAGAGACTGACTTGGGGAAGGGACTGATATGCTTGCACAGACTTTGAAGTAAGAGTCTGCAGCGGGTAGGATTGTGTTTGTTAAGAAGATGCAATTAAAGAAACTGCCCCAGCTGAAGATAGTTTCCCTGATTCCTTGAGAAATACAGATGAGGGTTGCCTCAGGGAGTGAGTGGACTGGCATAATAAATCTTGGTCTGACAGGAGGAGGGTGCTATAAGATAGGCCCAATCTATTACAGGCCTCAATACAAAATTAAATCAGTCCACCTCCACCAATTCACAAGGAAGGAAGTATAGTAATGTTAATCCTATGTCTGACATTTAGACAATTAAACTGTTTTCCGAACTGGCTGCTAGACTGGCATTCTTCTGACTTTTTTCCCCTTCAGCATAAATATTTGGGATTCAACGTATTTTACTACATCTTACCAAACAGTGATGTACATGCTTGGAAGGAGGGCCTTCAAAGATATTTCATTAAGATTTTTGATTGACACTTTCTGAGAATGAAATATAATCTTTTGAAAATTCACAGAAATGGCCATCTTCTCAAAATTCACTAGAGTCTTTCCCTTTCAAAGAGCTCAAACTATGTAACAGAGATCTTGCTTTCTCCTGGGAAGCTTTTCCTTTTAAGATGTCAAATTACATGTGAAGGGCTAATTTCCATATGGAGACCTTATCATTGAGGATCTTTCTTCTTCACAACCTTGGGAGGGCAATGTTTTCTTCTCCAATAACTTTTCTTTATTTATGCCAGCTTCTTGAGCTGTAGGAACTTTTTGAATCAGGCTGAAAAAGTACTCAAAATCAGCCTTAGTTCAAATTCAAACTGCTTCTGCAAACCTGTACTTGTTTGCTCAAATTTTGTGTATGCTTGAGAACTGTCAACTTACTGTGATCTTTTTTACTGTATGTTTATTTTTCAGGCTATTATTTGTGGTATATTTTATGTCAAGCCTGGTTCATGAGACTATGAAACAAGGGTTAAGTCATGTTGCAGAAGTCACATGGAATTTTTCTTGTGTCCTTGACTGGCTGAGCCTATCTCATCTGATCATGACAGTCGGCTGAGCTCAGAAAGAAACATTCATTTAGTTTCTTTGAAACAGGAGCTGTGTTTTAGTTGAATTCTCTGATCTAGCTTATAAAGTCAGGAAAAAAACTATTTTCTTATAACCCCTGTGTGTCTATCTGACTGTAAGCAGTAACATAATATAGACTTCAATAAAATCTCCAGATAGTTTTTTAAAAGCATCTATTTTGGAGAGACAACTTTGTCTAATAGATTGAGAATTGAGGAACTCCTGGCTATGTCTCTAACTTCTTGTGTGGCCTTGTGCAGGTCATTTAGGCCAAAATTATCAAACTTTGGTTCCCAAACTAAGTTTCTCTTCCACTTCTCCTATAGCCCAGTTCACCTATTCTAATCTCCCCCACTTTCTCACCTAATGGCCTCTTAAGTCTACCCCTAGGGCAATACCCCTACCCTCAGTTCCCTGGTTCCTCATACTGGATTCTCGTCTCAGTTTCCCTAAAGCCTGAATTCACAAGATTTGACAAGGTGAAAACTGGGTTATTTCAAATGTGAGAGTATAAGAACCTGTAAACTGATCACAATATAATTTGCAAAACACTTTCAAGCCAATATGGAAAGGATTTGGACTCTAAACCAGCCTCCATAGACATGTTAGTGATATGGAGGAAATAGGAAATTACTATGCAACTGATAATTTCCAGTCAGTATGGTAACACCATTTGTAATTTTTTATTACTGGTCCACATTTATATTTTCTACAGTTGCTTGTAAATTTATCTCAACCCTCCCCTCCCAATTGGTTGTGGTAATGTGAATAAAAACAAGACAGAAGAGAATCTATAAGGGAACTTTCTAACACTAGTTTGGCATAAAGTACACATATTAATGGCACAAAAATGGCAAAGGATGCAATGATTTCTTTAATCTCAGTGCCTGGAACCTGAAAGTTTTCATGTAATTTTCTCACACTAATATTTTATTTTTCTTTATTTGGCTTTTCAGATAATTTGCAGGATGTTATAAATGAGGGAATAAACAATCAAAGGATTTTCTGTAAGTATGTTTTCATCTTTGAGCTCCTAGAGCAAGTTAATCGAAAAGTGACCTTATTTCTGAGTAGTGGGGGCAATTGAAAATCATTGAGCAGACCTACCCCCTAATGATTTTTTTCGCAGACGTAATTATAACAATTAGCATTATAAAGTGCTAATTATCTTTGGACACAGAGGACTTGATCACCAGAGACAGAGATTCACATTAAGTAAAGAGGATTTTACTTTATTCTGTTACCAGTTTTTTCTTTTGTAAAGAAGTAGAGGACATTTAGCCTCATTTCTGCATATTCACCCCTTCTGCTGATGCGCGCTGACTGGGACCAGTCAGGAAAAAGTTTGACCTTAAAAACCCAGTGCCTCATGGCACAGATCCAGTCTATGGACCTTAGCCAACCCAAGCTTATCTCCACAGTTACTGGACCTTGCATTCTCCGTTAGCTTTCAAAGGTAAGCAACTCTGGGGCTACTCCCTATTATAAAGGGTTACTTGCTTCAACCCTACACAGCCCCATGGGTTCTGGATTCATTGCCTTCCCAGACAATATTGTCTTTCTCCCATGGTCTGACCTCATCTCCCTCATTGACACAGGGAGACAAAGGTGGCTGCTTCCCACGCTTTCAAGAATTTCTAGCCTGGAACCTTAAATAAAATTTGAAAAATCAAGATATTGTCTTAAAAATAACAATGTTGGGAATTTTTTATTTGCCTTCTGGTTTTTGAATTTTTAGGTTACACTCCAGTCACATTTTCAAGCTTTTTTCCTGTAATTATGAAGGTTAGAAAATTACTTAACAAAAACAAACAAAAAAAATTAAAATGAGCTTTTCACACAAATACTTGTCTACAGGAGTTGAACCTTTAAGCAAGATATCACATGACTTTCATTAAAATGACAAAAGTTGGCAATGCTGAGAAGTGGTACTAACCAGGCGTAATGCTAACACCACTCTACCTGTCCTAGGCCAAGCAGTCCTCCTCCTGTTCCCCACAGCCTTTCTTTACCTGAAATAACAACCATTGACCTCTTGACATGGAGCTCACGCCCCTTTGCCCTAAAAACTCAAATAATATTTTATCTTGGGTTTCTTCCACACACTCTTGCTGTCTTTTTAGGCCAAACACCACCACTTCCTTGAGGTACTCGCTCATTGCAGTTGTCCTTCCAAGCCTCTTCCCACACATCTTCTGTGCACCACCAAGGAGAGACTCAGGAAGATCAAGACATTTCTGAGAGTCTCTCCCAGAAACTGAGCCACAGGGCAACTCTTTTATAGCCCTTTCATCACATAACCTCCCTCAGTCAGGTTTTAAAGGGGCCAAGATAGAGTAGGCCTGTAATGGCCCACATCTGTTTTTATAGTGACATTGCGCCCTGCAGCAGGCTCCAGAAGTGCAGTGGACTTTGTTTAGGGAGACCAATGCTGACAACTCTAGTGATTTTACTGCATGTCGCATGACTTCCAGTGTTTTTCTTAAAGCCCCAGATGTTGGAATAATGATATTGTTTGTAAATCTCAGCTTTAAAATCCTTTAAAATAAAAATATGTTTCTATCCCTCATGGGCACAAAGAAAAGCTTGAAAATGAGAAGGAAGTGCAGCCTAAAGGCTCGAAACCCATAAGCAAATAAAAAGGTACCAGCATTTATAATTTTTTAAAAAAAATCATGAGTGATTTTTAAGCCAATCTCATAGGGTTTTTTGGAGGGAGAAGCTGGAATCAAACACTAAACTCTAATACTATGATCACCTGTGCCCAATTTCTATAGGTACCATGGACTTGAAAACTATCACCAGATTTTTTGTTAAAATTCACAAGCAGAAAAATAAATGAACTAGAACATCATTTATACACTAAAACACTAGTAAATACAAACATATCTAAATGTCATTCTTCTCATGAATCTGGAAGCTTTCTGCATGACATAAGTTTGCTTTCTTTAAACAGAAACAGGGGATATGTTCTAAAGAAAATCCAGGGTGAATAAACCATTCCTTGGTCAACGGTTGATGCATCATAAAACACCATTGAGCCAGATACTGGTACCACTTCTACCAGTATAAACCCGTAGTAACTCCATTGAAGCTGGTATACCTGAGATCAAAATCTGGCCCATTATTTTCATTAGGGTAATTCAGCACATCTCTGCTCAGGGTGGGTAAGACTGCCTGGCCCAGCATGAATGTGCAGAGGAGTGAAGAGAAAGGAACTCCCCTGTGGCCTACGCAAGACTGGTGTCTCTACAGTAGTTGGAAAGAGGGTAAAACTATGGTCCTGCATCCCTTCTGAAACAGCCAGTGTAGCTAGCCAGGTGCAGAGAGATGATTTAATGTCACCTTCATATGTGGCCGTGTTCTCTTGCATTTCCCAAGGACACTGTGCACCACCTTTGCACCATCCCCAATAGAGTCACTATGATTGCTGGTCTTTCAGGCTGGGCATGATAATGTTTGAGATTTGGAAAATTTTCCCCATTCCAACTCAGAACAAAAAGTTAAAATCTAAATAACCAGAAAAAAAATTTGTTCAGGTCAATCAAAACATTTTGTTTCAATAGTCTTGAAACATTTCATTTAAAAAAAATCAACTTCTTTGTATAAATTAAGTTAAATTTTGAAATAAATCGTCTTTTCAAACTGAAAAACAATTTTTTTTGTTTTGAAAATGTTGAAATTTTCCCTTTTGACAATTTTGAAACTTTTTTCTAACTTTTTTTTTGGAAGTTGGGAATTTTTCCAAACTGCAAAGAGTTTTGGTTTCAGTGAGTCAGCATTTTTCAGTGAAAAAACGATCAGTTGAAAAATTCCTGACCAGTTCTATCGATTAGTTCATTCTCGCTTTGTGTAAAAGGTATCTTCACCGCATGGGACTGCCCCTTTTAAACCCTTCTGCCCTTCCAGTTCCCAGGGAATGAATGAATCAGCACCGCCACACTGATCCCTCATCCCCTTTTGCAGCAGTTTGGCCTCTTTCCCCCTCCCCCCCAAATAAAGCACTGTTCCCTTCATTCTGTCAGCCAGGCAAATTCTCCCCTGCTTAAAGATGTGGTGCAGTCAATCTCTCCCAATAAAGGGCTCACTCTGTCTCTGCTAGTCTCAGCTAAGATGTACACGGGTCCAATTCTGGAAGTGTCCAAAGCACTTCCAGAACTTCAGCAAACACAGGCCAAACAGCAAGCAGAAAAAAACCTTTTTATTACAAATAATGCCTCTGATTATTCAGATGTTTTTGATATAACTGAACCAACAGACTCAAACTCTGTCTGACTGAATGATTTTATCTGCAAAGTAACGACGCATCCCTCCCTGTCACACACACTAAGAAAACTAGTCTCCGTCTCCAAGTGGAGGCAGCTCAAAGTATCTAAGATACATGCTACCTAGAACATTTCTGACATGCATGACTTTGCAGATGCTATGATGGCCACACATTCAACAAGACTATTAAGAATTATATCACAATTGATTGGACTCAGATCAGGATTTCTACCTCTACTGTTTTAGGTTGTCTTCCATTTCATTTCATGCAAGTCATCAGTAAATCATAGTAACCTGTGATGGCAATGCTGATGAACAGTGTATTTAGGAGCCACTATAACAGTAGTTATGGACAAAGCATCCTCAAAATATCCCAGACGACTGCTAATAGTGGGGTCAGCTGGAAGACACAGTACTCTCTTGCAGAGCCTTCTGATACCTTTGTGGTTCCATTAGGCTCCCTGTGTTCCACCAACTTAGTTGTGACTGGTCATGTAAAATCATGTGGTTTTGTTTGAATTCCTTGTCTGGATGAATATGAAAGCCCTTCTAGCACAAATACTTGTGTGCACAATTTTAAAATTTGATTTTTACAAAATATGCATTCATGCTATTTTGAAATTTCCATTCTATAAATATTAGTGCTGGTAAAACTCAATTTCTTTAATTTTTGAGGAAAACAAACAGAAAAGAGACACAGGGATGTCTGAAACAGATTAATTTAAAAATTCAAATATTTGCTAAAATGTACTTCAGTATTCTCCCAGGTCTATTTGGCCGGTGTATGCAATTTGATTTTCCTTAGTCTGAGATTCAGTGTGCATATGGAACTCCACAGAAGTCAGTGGGAGTTTTGAGTGCTGGATCAAGCCTTAAAAATCACTAAGCAGAGCAGGAAAGACAATCTCCTATCCAGGTCTTTGTTTCATAAGATATATATGTATATATATATAAAAATATAAACACATATGTGTGTGTGTGTGTGTGTATTTGTTTTTAAGGAATTTCTTTTGCCATGTTTTAGTATTTCAGGAAAGGCTTCTTACTTTTAATAAAAATAAATAAATACAGACTTAAGGATAAGAGAGAATTAAAATAATATGATATGAGCAAAATACGTCTTGACAAGCATCTCAAAAATATATACCACACACACAGGAGTAGTGAAAATTAAATAGAACGTCATCATCTGCTTCCCATATGAACAATCAAGGGAGTCAAAATCTAGCGGAACCACAGAGAGTAAATACTTTACTGATGAAAAATTGACATAAAAAGTTCAGTGAAAATATAAATATCTTCTGGGCTGTCAAAAGCAATCAGTTCATCTCAATCTGTTAAATCTACTTTTAATGATAATGGCAACAACTTTTCCTTTTTATTACACTTTACATAAATTTATGAGCTTTTATCATTTCAAACCAAATAAAATATATTTGTCTCTGCATCAGGGTATAAAGTTACCATGCGTCTTGGAAACTTAACTAGGAATACAAGAATAACTATTGTTACCTGTTTCTGCTAGGTTAGACTATAACTTCTGGTAGCACACAACTGTGCTTTGTTAATTATAAGTAAATGTTCACACAAAGACTACAGCACTTTAAACTACATTTAAATGGTTCTGAAATAGCTAAAAATACTCATTCACTATGGATTGCTGACTACAAAAATGTCTCAATTTAGAAATGTGACCGCTCTACCAAAGGTCACCAAAAGGACCTCAAATACTTTTATATAAAAGCTTACACATTTACAAGTGCCCTGCAGACATTCAGGCCCTATATATAAATATTAAGACTTCTGAGGACTCCAACGTGGAGAAATGAGGGTTATCTGTGGTCATCAGTTTTCTCAAATCAGATTTTTCCTAAGAAACTTGCCGAAGGCAGGTATGGCCACTGCAAAAGGTAGAGTTCTGTCAGCTAATAATGACACCCTGTAAAATGGTTATATTGTAAATAGTATCACTGTAATGATTTACTCAAGGTTACATTGTTACTAAACAAAATAAAAACCATATTTGACTGTCATGAAGCAGTCATCTGCCAAAGCCATCTAAACAGTAAAT
Source organism: Mauremys reevesii (assembly GCF_016161935.1). Taxonomy (NCBI): domain Eukaryota; kingdom Metazoa; phylum Chordata; order Testudines; family Geoemydidae; genus Mauremys; species Mauremys reevesii. The sequence goes on along the minus strand of NC_052624.1, from coordinate 67,782,001 downwards.
GTAATATTAAAAAGAAATCTCTTCTCATCTCACTGCTATTTATCTTCTAGAGGTGACATATTTTAAGGGCTTGAATCTTCACTATGGGGGTAAATCGACCTACGTTACGTGAATAATGTAGCTGGAGTCAACGTAGCTTAGGTTGACTTACCCCGGTGTCTTCACTGCGCTGTGTCGATGGGAGATGCTCTCCGGTTGAATTCTCTTACTCTTCTCGGAAAGGTGGAGTACCGGGGTCAACTGGAGTGTGCTTTGCTTTTGATTCAGTGGGTCTTCACTAGACCCGCTAAATTGATCCCTGGTGCATCAGTTGCACCAGCATTGATCTCCCCATAGTGAAGACCAGCCCAAAGCATAGTAGTTCGATAAGCTCATTCAAGACCACATGGGTGCCACAAGGTACCAATGTACTTAAAATGTTATAGGTATGTTATGGACAATGGGGGTGGTTTTAGAGGACTGGGAGAGGAGCAGGGAAAGGAGCGACTGGGACTGGGATGAGGACAAGCTGGAAGCACCACGGGCAGAAGTGTCTGTTACCACTAGAGCAACCATCCCATAGAACCTAGAATAGACCCTTGGATTCCCGAGTCTCAACATCCTTCTGCTGTCAGCAAATAGCTGTGGAAACCCACTGGCAAAATGCTTGTCTTGTATCCTTCTAGTGGCTTTTCCACATAGAGGGTGATAACCTATTACTCCTTTCAGTTACTCTGTTCACTCAGGTTTCAGAGTAGCAGACGTGTTAGTCTGTATCCGTAAAAAGAACAGGAGTACTTGTGGCACCTTAAAGACTAACAAATTTATTTTAGCATGAACTTTCGTGAGCTACAGCTCACTTCTTCGGATGCATAGCTATGCATCCGAAGAAGTGAGCTGTAGCTCACGAAAGCTCATGCTAAAATAAATTTGTTAGTCTGTTAGCTCAGGTGATAGAGGTTTGTACAATGAACCTAAAGGCTCCAAATTTTCTCAGGAACCCGCTGAGTCAATATGAAATTTGTGTGTGTGTTTGTTTTTGAATTTGCTTTTTAAAAAAAAACTAGGAAATTACAAAAAACTACATTAAAAGAATATTAAGATTGCAAAGGCAAGCACTCAAAACCTTTGAGTTCAGAATTAAGATTGCCTTTGTCAGGGGCGGCTCTAGACATTTCGCCGCTCCAAGCATGGTGGCATGCCGCGGGGGGCGCTATGCCGGCCGCCGGGAGGGTGGCAGGCGGCTCCTGTGGACCTCCCGCAGGCGTGCCTGCGGAGGGTCGGCTTGTCCCACGGTCCGCTGGACCTGCGGCTTTGGTGGACCTTCCGCAGGCACGCCTGTGGGAGGTCCACCGGAACCGCCTGCCGCCCTCCCTGCGGCCGGCATAGCGCCCCCCCGCGGCATGCCGCCCAAGCACGCGCTTGGCGTGCTGGGGCCTGGAGCCGCCCCTGGCCTTTGTGCATATGCATTCTGATACAGTCTTTAATTCATAATCACATACTATTCCTTCCACAGAACCCATGCCTCATTCTGGGCACAGAATGGACTATACTCAGGGGCTGCATCAGAGCTAATGGAGCATTTGTGGCAGAAGCTGGAAGGTGTGTAGTGAATAACACACAGGATTGCAGGAAGAGAAAGGATAGTTTCATGGTTAAGGTAACTGACTACTGCCCTGAAGAACTGGATTCTACCCGTCTCTGTCAGCATTCCTATGTGGTGATTCTGGGTACCCAACTTGAAAGACCTGTCACCAAATTTGCCCATTACTTTGGGGTATGCTCATTTATTAGGAAAAAGAATAGGAGTACTTGTGGCACCTTAGAGACTAACAAATTTATTTGAACATAAGCTTTCGTGGACTACAGCCCACTTCATCGGATGCATGTAGTGGAAAATACAGTAGGAAGATATATACAGAGAACACTATAAGGAGAGTGATCAGTTAAGGTGAGCTATTATCAACAGGAGAGAAAAAGAACTGTTTGAAGTGGTAATGAAAACGACCCATTTTCCAGCAATTGACAAGGAGATGTAAGGAACCGTGTGTGTTGGGAGGGGAATAAACATGGGGAAATAGTTTTATTGTGTGTAATGGCCCATCCACTCCCAGTCTTTATTCAAGCCTAGTTTGATAGTGTCCAATTTGCAAATTAATTCCAATTCAGCAGTCTCTCGTTGGAGTCTGTTTTTGAAGGTTTTTTTGTTGTAATATTGCGACTTTTAGGTCTGTAATCAAGTGGCCAGGGAGATTGAAGTGTTCTCCAACTGGTTTTTTAATGTTATAATTCTTGACGTCTGATTTGTGTCCATATATTCTTTTACGTACAGACTCTCCGGTTTGGCCAATGTACATGGCAGAGGGGCATTGCTGGCACATGATGGCATATATCACATTGGTAGATGTGCAGATGAATGAGCCTCTGATAGTGTGGCTGATGTGATTAGGTCCTATGATGGTATCCCCTGAATAGATATGTGGACAGAGTTGGCATCGGGCTTTGTTGCAAGGACAGGTTCCTGGGTTAGTGTTTTTGTTGTGTGGTGTGTGGTTGCTGGTGAGTATTTGCTTCAGGTTTGGGGGTTGTCTGTAAGCAAGGACTGGCCTGTCTCCCAAGATCTGTGAGAGTGATGGATTGTCCTTCAGGATAGGTTATAGATCCTTGATGATGCGCTGGAGAGGTTTTAGTTGGGGGCTGAAGGTGATGGCTAGTGGTGTTCTGTTGCTTTCTTTGTTGGGCCTGTTCTGTAGTAGGTAACTTCTGGGTACTCTTCTGGCTCTGTCAATCTGTTTCTTCACTTCAGCAGGTGGGTATTGTAGTTGTAAGAACACTTGATAGAGATCTTGTAGGTGTTTGTCTCTGTCTGAGGGGTTGAAGCAAATGCGATTGTATCGTAGAGCTTGGCTGTAGACAATGGCTCGAGTGGTGTGGTCTGGATGAAAGCTGGAGGCATGTCGGTAAGTATAGCGGTCAGTGGGTTTCCAGTATAGGGTGGTGTTTATGTGGCCATCATTTATTAGTACTGTAGTGTTCTGTAATTCTATCAATGTACTGCTTGTGTCACTTGTGTTCTCATACAGAGCCTTACTTCTCCTTGCTGCAAGTTTCCTTCCAAGGGAGCTATCCTGCAGGAACTAGGTTCCTCAGGGCTGGGTTCAGCACTCCCAAGCTGACCCCTTATATGTCCCTGGACTCAGTAGGCTGGGTCAAGCAGCATTTCCAAGCTGTCACCCTCATATACCATGGGCACCATACCAGAATAGAGTGCACCTGAGCAGGCTGGGTTGAGCAGCACTTTCAATCAGCCACCCTCATATGCCCCTGGACTCAGCAGACTGGGTCGAGCAGCACGTCCAAGCTGACACCCTCATATCAGCACATCCCTATCCCCACTTTCATGTTATTTTGGTAGTAACCCACTTGATGAGCAAACCCCAAAGGATTTTTGGGCACTGCAGGGATCTTTTAGCTTAGGTACGAGAAGCGTTGCTGCAGAGCGAATGAGGAAACCAAAAAACACCCCCAAAGGGTGGGGGGAGAGAGAGAAGCAACCAGCTTAACCATGAAAGGTATTTAGTGCCAGGTAATAACCACAGGGGAGCCAAACAAACAAAACAGTTATAATATTAAATCTCACTTAAATTTGATTATAAAAGTCAGGTTTAGAAAACTATAACTGATCACACAAGTCAGGGTCAGAAGGCTACACAGAGAGAGAGAGAGAGAGAGCTGTGAAGCCTGAATCGATCAGGGGTCCCAGGTGGTGGTGGTAGCTGAGGATCCAGAGTGCTGGAGACAGGCAGGGCCCCCAGCATGATCAGTCAGGGGAAGATGAAGTCCCAATGGAACTGATGCAGATTTTGGATCTTGGCATTAGGACACTTACTTGAGCATGGATAGGGGGTTTTGTAGAGAAATAACAATGGTTCAAGGGAGAACATTAGATTTGTTTATGTGTAAACTGAAGGCTCAAGGGAGTATACCAAAGTTGTTTTATTCAGGCTAAACAATAGGAGCTGATCATTCCTGGTTATGGGCCGTGTTCCTTGGATGGAGCTCACTATGCAATTAGGGAGCTTCACTATTTTGGATTCCAGTAAAGGCTTTATTATAGAACTGGTCTGATAACTACGGAGTCGGGTGTATGCAGGCATTGGTTCATTTATATCTGGAGCAGAGATCCCCCATCATGCAGTGCTTCCCAGCTTTTCTGGTCCCAGAGTTCAGGGTGGTTCTTGCCTTGGAATCTCTGTTCTCCATTCTGTATGCTAATGGAGATGCCTCCTTGTCCCATCTTCGATGCAAATGAGGCTAGGGGAGTTTCCTTAATCCTGTCACCCTTATCCCAGGGGTTTAGGTGTGTCTTCCACTGCCTTTTCATTGTTTTTCGTAAGTCTTTCTTCTGATTGGCTTTGGTTCAAACAGAGGCTGGGGGTGGGGGAGAGGAGGAAGGTCTTTCATGACTCAGACAGGCTGGGTACTGGGCCCTGGTTCCCCAAGAACCCAGAGCTGCTAGGTAACCAGGGCCAGCTCCAGGCACCAGCATTCCAAGCTGGTGCTTGGGGCGGCATTCTGCAAGGGGCGGCAGTCTCCGTTGTTTTGCCTCCAAGCAGCGCGCCGAATTGCTGCCATGGGCGGGGGGGGGGGCAGTCTGTGTGCCCTTATGGTGGCAGGCGCATTTCCGCGGCGGCGGCAATTCAGCGGCAGCTTCTATGTTTAGCTGTCCGGGGCGGCTTCAGCTAAACATAGAATCTGCCGCCAAATTGCCGCCGCCGCGGAAATGCACCTGCCGCCCTAAGGGCACACGGACTGCCCCCGCCGCCCAGGGCAGCAATTTGGCGCGCTGCTTGGGGCGGTGAAAACTGTAGAGCCGGCCCTGTAGGTAACACACCTGAAGTCTGATTTTAAAAAGTGTTAAGTACTCACAGCTGCAACTGAAGTCAACAGGAGCTGTGCTCTGAACAAATAAAGTGCAATAAAATGTTGAGTTCTCTGAAAAAAACCCAGACTATAGGCATCTCAAATTGGGAACTCAAAATTAGTGTTCACTTTGGACATTAACTTCTCTGTGCCTCAGTCTCCCATCTGTTAAAATGGGAATAATAGTACCACTTTAGCTCATAGGGGTTTTGGGCAGATAAATTCATTAGTGTTCCGAAGCACTCAGATGATGCCATGATGAGTGCCATGGAAAAGCCCACAAAGAAATAAATAATTCAGTATAGGGCTTCTGAACAACAAATATCAATTTTAGCCATCTTTTTTACATGTATTGTACACACTGCACTATATTATATCTGAAAACATAACCCAATGTCTCTGGGTTTTTTTTGTATCACTGTTATCTGTATATACAAAGACTGATGTTTCAAAAAGCATTATTGTATTGCTCACGAAGCAAAATGACCTTCTCTTCACCCAATACCTGCTCCTCACCCATCACCTAAAAGAATGAAGGTGAACATTCCTTTCGCATGTACCTCAAAGTTCCTGGAATTCCATGTACACAATAAAGACTTGCTCCCTTTAGATCTTTCATACCATCCAAATGTATGATAATCGGTGCTCTTAAAGCTTCTGAATTTTAGTTCTACTTTCTTATTTCCAACCATTGAGCCAAATTCAGCCAATCGGATTCTTCAACATTCTTTCAACATCGTGTAAAAACAGTTATTTCAGCTAATTTTCATAATTCCCTGATTTCATGTTAGTAGATTTTTTCACTGCTTATTCTGATTTTATCTACAGTCTTAATAAACTTCTCCAGCATCTTTGAATCTGTAAATATTTCTGATTTGTTATCAAAGGCAGCCTTTAATTGACCTGGGTATTGTGTGTCCTTTTCTTTGAACACATTGCTGAGTTTCATTAGTACTCAGAGCATTTATAGCTGACTTCCATACTTAAAATGGGAACCATTTTCTTTCTTGCCAGTTGTAAAATCTTTTCTTTAGCCATGTATCTCAGAAATTAATTATTATTGCCCAAGGTCTTTTGCATTCTTAGGTTTTAATTGCTATAAGTGATGAACTCATTTAACTTCAGCATGATTTAAAAATAATTTAATCCTCAGTGAATGTTGAACCTCAAAAAGGTTCAGTTCCGATACATCCTATAAAGTCTGGGTCTTATAAAAGTTCCCTGTTTCCCCAGAATCCCTTCCAACCCAACTGGATGTTTTTGCTCTTCCCTGATCTAATCTTCCTAATCCAATTCAATCTTCACAAACCCCAACATGTCCCAGACCTCCCTGTGTCCAAACTGACCCTTGATCTCTTTTTGCCAATAGGCACTCTTATTTTTGGTAGTATTGCACTGGGGAGGTCTCAGGTCTCTCATTCACTCTGCTAGGGTTCTGACAACATGATTTCTTCTGGTCTCAGGAGTTCTACGTCTTCCATATCAGAGATGCTCCAGAATGTATGCCACTACCCAAGAGTCCAGAGAAGCTCTATAATTTATTATATTTGAACACAGCAAGCAGCTGGCTAAGGGATCCCAGCCTATGGAGACCTCAAATTATTATTTGCTTAACATCAAAGTGCTTAGAACTGTTCAGACACAAAAGTAAAGATGTGGTCAATGCAAAGAAGAGCTTTCAACCTGAAAATATGCACTGGTCAACCTAACATAGGGAAAGGGTAAGAGTCCTGCTGAAAGGGTGACAAGGTATTAATATAAACTTTTTGAGTCTAGATAAAGCTGTAGCATTGACAACATTCAAGATTTAGGCTATAAGTTATGTTTTTTCCCATAAAGAAAGAGCAATTACCTACTTCCAATCTCATTTTAGAAGAGGAGAGAACAAAAATAAAGTCTCCATGAGAGAGAGCACAGTGCATTTGTTTCCTTGGCACAGGCTATAGCAACTCTGAAAAGAAAATGGCTGCTGACTTTGCATACTAGCAGAGTTCTTTAAAAGTGCATAACACAGAAAAAGGTGTCAGAGTTTCAGACATAGTTATATGCAACACATAACTAAGTTAAAAAAATTGAGGGTTCCCTTGTCCCAAGTATATTATTTCACTCCCTCTTGTTTAATATTTTATTGGATTTGTATAAAGCCAATATAAAAATGTACATAGTCCCCTAGTCTTACATACACCTGTTCACCATTTGTGGGGTTTGGGGAATTGTATATTTCTTTTTCTGGAATTGTATATTTTCAACCTAAAATATTTTCCTCATGGACTGAAACAGCTTGAAGAGTTATTTCAACACAATGAGGGACTATTCCTCAGACACCAGTATAAGTTAAGGATTGGTAATTAAGAATTTAGGAAGCAAAACCCAAGTATGAAGCACCATAAGGAACTGTTTTACAATACAGAAACCATTATCCAGTGTGGTCATTCTAGCCTGGCTCTTGGGTCTTTGCAAAAGAAGAGGGTTGTTTTCTAAATATAGACACAAATGTGCCATACTCAAACAATAATTTATGACAGAGAGGTAACATATGCCGTTAGAATACAGTGGGAGTTGCATGACAAAGAGAAGCTGAGCAACACCACCTTCTTGAGTTACAGCACCATATTGCCATTATAAAACATCTTTATTGTAAGGGAAAATGCAGTATATTTGTAGAGAGAGGAGAGTGGTCACTGAAAATGTGCAAATTTACAGCCGAGTGATACTTTTTTTATGTTCCTGTAATGTACATAGCCCATCAGATAAAGGCTCTCTGAGTGTATACAGCTTGATACAGAAATAAAGAAGGGGGTGACATCTTAAACCAGAAAAATGAAGAAAATATTTTAAATATGGGAATATTCAGTGCACAAGAAAAATAATTCCATTTTACTAGCAGTTACTCAGAGATTATTTTACCATATCTCTTACACAATATGAAATGCAATATGACAGCTGAAATTCAGTATAGGGTCCAAACTCACATCGACTTTAATTGGAGCAGGATTTGGCCCTAGCTGTCTGGGTTTTTTTATTTTTGTTGGACAGGAAGCTAAGAATTTGTGCCTAACAATGTTCTTTTTGAAATAATATATATTTTCATTTTTAAGCTCCTTGCTTATTATCTGGTACCAGGCAACTGTGTTCTGTCTCTCAACTCCACTAGAGCCCATCATAAAAATCTTTTTTATAAAGTGAACCTGACTACAGCACATAAATTCATTGATATTCAAGATCAGCCTCAGGGAACAGCAATGAAGTATGCTGTATTTTCACTTGTAACTAGCACACCTGAAAGAACATTTTCAGCCCTGCCAATGGGTAGTGGGATATTTTGGTCATTGACACTTTCTATGTATGAAGCTCTGCAGATGTGAAAATTTTGCTCCTGTTGGACAATTGTTTTTTATTCTTTTTTGATTTAGCCTCTGAGACAAGTTCAAATAATAAAACACGCAGAGGATGTCTAGTCTGCTAGTATAGCCAGAGTGAATACAATTTCTTGCCTGAAAGAAGACATTTTCACTATAAGAAAGATGTTTCTTCATTTTGTCTAGGCACCCTCACATCTCCATGATTTCCCTTCACCAACTCCAAAGGCTGCTGCTGAAAGAAACAGCAGGCACCTCTCTCACTGTTGCTGGCTTCAGCACTCCCCACCAGCCACACTATAGCTCTATTGCAACCATGCAGCAATTCACCCCGTTGGTTCTCCTCTGCACAGAGCAATGAAGTATTTGCATAAGACCTGATTTTCAAAAGGTGCCTTTCTTCTGTAACTCCAGCTGAAGTCAGTGGAGCTTTGGACGGTCAGTAGCTCTGAAAACTAAGCCCCATTAGTACTGAGGGATCTACTGACAGTGGTGGAAACAGTCTGGGCCCCCTTCTAAGCACAGGCCCAGAAGTGACAGAGTAATAATATCTGACCTACGCTAACCAGTGATCCTGATTAGAGAAGTAGGGATGGATGAATGAGTATGGTTAAACACAGAGAGAGAGCATTTAGATCATATAACCAAATGTAATTGCTGCAGTTATAACAGCTGCAAAAGTTCACTGATATTTATGTGTCTTCTTTCCACTGAAAGAAATTTTGTGACTTGTTTGGGTCCGATCTTTGGTTTAAATGACACAATTCCATTGACAATCAGTGAAGCTATGCCTGTTCACACCAGACATGGATCAGGCCCAATGTGATTAACTCCCTATGTTTTTGTGAAACAATAGTTTAGACAACAAGAATTTTTTTTTCAAATTGCTGTAAAATCCTCAATATGCAGGAACTTCTGAGCATTTTAAGAAAACTGTATAATAGGTTTGTTTTTTTAAAAGAAAAACATCCATCCTGTAATCTATCTCTGCATAGAAATTGTATTATTTTTTCAACAACCCCAGCATATGGCTTCTTAGCTTTCTACTATCAACCTTAGTGAAAAGCTCTAGTAGCAGATCACTCCTGGTAGCAAAGACCTGCCCTAATTTTGTTTCAGAAGTAGTTAGTGAGTCCCATAAATGACCAGGATTGTGCACTTTCTCTACACCCCCTAGTAAAAGTGGATCTCAGTACCTGCAAGATCATACAGAGAAATCTGTTTTTCATCAAGCCTTGTAAATTAAAAGAATCTGAAACATAATGAGTTTTGTCAAGAACCCAGTATTTATTGACTAGTGCACAAGCACCTGCAGACTGACGCAGATTATTCAAAGCAACATGTGTGCGGATTTATGTAGGTCATTGCTGGTTATGTAGGTGCGTGTAGGAGGTATTGCCCCTGATGCAAATGATAAGCATATGTCTAGCAGTTTTATGTATATGTTGGACAGCCAACCTGTCAAGTGAAGAAAAAAAAAAGTATAGCAGCATGGTTAAAAAAGGCTTGAGAAAACTTGCAAAAAACCCAGGTGTTGCATATTTAGGTTACCACGCTATCTACTTAGGTTTCTGTGATCTCTGTAAGTATGGGTGAGCTGTAGGTGTGTGTAGGCTGCAGTCTGCGTAAATCACAGGTATAACTCCAAGCCTCCTCACAGACTTGGTGCAACCTAGCGTTTTGCACTCCGAGATATATAATCTCAGCAAACAAGTAATGTATTCTCTGTAAGACTCTTGTTACCACATATAACCAGTGGGATAAGTGCATGTTGTACCGCAGATGTGAGATAATGCCTACGGCACGCAGTCATGTCAGAATACTGTAAGCAATGAGGGATAAGTTCTTTGTTTTAAATGCGATGTAACGTTGAAGATAGTGTGGTGTGCCAGTTCACCCTCTACCACTCAACAAACTCAAGTAATACCTTGCATCATCTCTTCTGTCTGCAAGATGACAGCAATTATGCACTGAAACATTTCTTCTCTTAAAAAACTATCAGAAATTACATATGAGAAGTAGGCATTATTTTTTCACAGATGGGGTCAGATCCTCACCTGGTGTAAACTCAAGTCTTTTGAGTTATGTTTATTTACACAAGCTGAGGATCTGGCCCATCATTTTATCCCATTATGCTGTCTATATGTCTTTTTATTGGAATAATTTAAATTTGCTCCTAGATATAAGCTCATGGCTCCCAAAGACTTCTGAAGGCAAAATGCAATGAGGTGAATGAGCATAAATGTATAGTCTGGAGTAAATCAGCCAAATTTTGCTTTTATTTAACAATTATTATTATACTACTATTTATAATAATAAAGGACCAAATCCAGAGATCCTGACTCAGTATTTGCAGAGTCCTTACTCATGGGAGCTGATAGATATTGCTTTCACTGCAGTTGAAAGTACAAAGCTAAGAAGCTATATTGAGGGCAGGCTGGAAAAAATAATACAATTTCTATGCAGGGATGTAGGACAAGTTATATCATTTGTATGCTAGTATTTTAAGAGAATGGCATTTATACTGTGTTTACTTTTGTTCTGCTGCGCAGCTCCCCAAGGTCTTTAGCTGGGGGCCGTATACAAAACTATTGGGCCAAACCCAGTGGTCCTTACATTCATTCCTTTTTCAGGCAAGTGTGGGGTTCTGTACTACAGAATTAGAGTGAATAAAGTCTCCTAAAATATAATCAAATACAAATGAGGGGTTACAATTTTAAAACGGGAAAGAGAGGAAGTGGAAGGGAAGGCAATAAATCCAGGGCCTACCATGGTCATTTTAGCAGCAACTTTAAGACAAACGAACCAACCTTAAGGTATTTTAACAAGTGGGAAGGAACAAAAAAGAGAAAGACTTCAGTGGGAAGAGAGTGCCTCACTTTTTTGGCTCACCACAGCAAACGGGTTATCAACTGAAAATGTCATATGCAATGGTGGGATCTTTGAATAGCAGGTGGTGTGTGAACACAGATGTCAGTCAGTACCAAGCTTAAGGAGCAGGTCTAAAATGTAGCACAACTGTCACTAGTAATGACTTTAAATACCTATTGTGCAATTTCTGAGTCAGTGTTCCTGTTTACAGACAGCTAATGTATAGAATGCTGGATGGGCATAATAAGATTTCAATAGCTCAAGCCAGTGAACAAATATGCTCCTGCACTCTCAACAAACTGTAAGTGTTGGAGCAACCCTAGAAAGACTTGGAGCAGAAAGAATTGCAATAACTGAGCCTCTTGGTGATGAAAGGAGCTGTTGCAAAATTATCCTGGGGTAAATTATGATGCAGCATCTGGAGACAGCACAACACTTTCATACCCCATTTGACATATGACTTTCCAAGGAGAAAGCACAGTCAAAAGTGACATCAAGATTCTTCATGAAACTCGCACTCTACAAGCAAATCTCCTAAACAAACTTACATAGGGTTGTTCAGATGCAACTGAGAGAACACTTTAGCTGCTAAGCCATATGTCCAAAATGACCAAAAAACAATTTTTTTCAAGGTGTTCCTAAAGTGAACTGTCACCTTTAGGCTTCCTGCCACTTAACTGTTCCCTTACTATATTATTTGTATATTGTTTAATATTTATTACATTATGTTTAATATTTTATGGCCAACATTTTCATGCTTGGATGCAGAGTACTTCTAAAACTCAGGCTGCTTTCATTCAGATGCTTAAATATGGACTTAGGTGTCTAATTTTGGGCATCCACATCTGAAAATTATTACCTATACTAATATTACTAAAAGACAAGGCTCTTGGAAATTGGTTCAGAACTCTTTAATTCATCTATTATCATACCAACAGTCAATTTTTTCTTGATGATATATCACCATGCAACTCTGTTTGAAATCAGTAGGAGTTGTGTGTATATATCTTTGGGCAGAATTTGACCCTTATGTGCAATAATAATATTTTGGGGGCTGGGGGCTCAGAGGAATGGTAATAACTTACAAAGCCTTCCACATTTCGATCAAGAGTTCAAATCTAGCTCAGGTTGGTAATGAAAAATACTGTCCTTTGTTGGTGGTTTGTTTGGTGGTCTCAGTCTAGTTCCCATGGACATGTAGATAAATCACCAAAAAAAAACAATGCACCACACCATACTTGATACTAAAAGACATCTTTTATGATTCTCACCAGTGAGGCTCAGGTATGAATAGGCCGAGAGACCGAACTTATTCTGAAAGCTGGTGTGTCCAAGTTAAAGATACAATGGAGGGGTAGTGTGTGAAAACTCCACACTGTCTATGCTGTACCTGTTCTATGGCTCGAAAGAGACATTTTCAGGGATGTCAATTCGGCATTCTTCATAAGCACTAAATTCAGATAACTTTTCTTTAAAACATCATTTACCTTCAGCCCCCATTCACACTATTGGAGTTATAACTGAATAGTTAAAAGATGGTGACCCTTCTTTTACCAGAGCATTCTGAGTGTTAATTCCATAGGGAGTACATTTCATATGTGAGTTTTGAAAAATATTTGGGAAAAAAATCATTAAAATTGGTAGCCTTATGTTTGCAGCAAATTGTAATAAGTCTTTGGAACAGAGGGAACATTCCAGAGGTCTAGGAAGAAATTAGTTACTGGGTTGGTCACATGACCTAAGTCAGTATTTCAAAACTAAATATAAACACACACCCATCACATGACAAGTGTCAATATCCACTGTCTCCAGCAGTTACTGTTATACCTCTTATTTTTTAAGGAGCTATTTCTGGAATCAGCCATTTAGGACTCCATGGCAGAGACTGGAAACTTTAATGAAAAATTAATGTTAAATGTAAAAAAAAAGTATCTACTCCTATTTAGTAAAATAACAATCATCATCAGGAAACTGAGGGATGCTAACTATAATAAGACATTGCATTTCCCCCGTAGCAATAATCCAAAGATCTCAAAGCACTTTATGAGCATTAATAAATTAAGCATCACAACATCTGCAGGAGGTAAGAAAGTAGTTATCCCCATTTTACTGATAGAAATGGACCTGAATTTTTTTTAAAAAAATACAGTATTGGTCCAAAACACTATGGCTAATCATTGTGATACTTCAGTGCCGACGCCTATTATTATAGAATATTGTAGAGTGTTGGTTGCTGTTATTTTTTTCTTTATGGAAAGAACAGAGATTAGATGACTAGCCTCCTTGGTAAAACCAAAAATAGGACTTAGGTCTCCTGATTTCCAGGTTAGTGCTTTTAGTCACAGTCATCCTAACTACCTTAACAACTTCTGGGCCTAATTCTACCCTTATGTACATGTGCCTAAACCCCAGAGAAATCAATGAGATATGTGCACATGGATCTGCAGGCAGAATTTGGCCCTTTATTTTCAGATAAATCTCACAGTTTACATATACAGGATTGAAAGATGCTTCTTTCTATGTTAATTTCCAAATGCTCAGAAAAAAGCTGCAGTTTTCTTTTAACACCCAATGAAGTGACGGTTTTTATATGTATGTGAGGAGGGAAAGGGTTGCCTTATGTCTCTGGTCTAGATAGCTCTGTTTAAAGGCACATGGTAACTGCAGAACTAGAAACATTTCTGTGCTTTGGGCTGCAGGTGTTTGTCAGAGATACAAGTGACTAACGCTGTTTTAAAGTTCTACTGGGCTTGTTTAAACTCCTATCACTACAGGGAAACAAGGCATGATTGATCAATGATACTGGACAAAATGAACATTTTGAAATTCTTTACAAGTCTACAATTTTTGCCAGACTAACTCAAACATTTTAAAAACGCTAATTGTCTTGCACTTCTTTTTAAATCAGAATTTACTGAGGGACCTACTGAAATAGATAAGATGATCCTTTTTAAATAGAGGCTAATTTGGTAGGAAAAAATCATAATGAAACAGTTAAATACAAGATGAAAGGGTCAGCTGCTTGCAAGATTAAACATTAACTGATTCCTATTTTATACTGGCCTACACAGTGGAAATTTACAACAATGCTGTAGAGTTTATGTGCCTGTAAAACTCTGGGCCAAATTTATTTCACATATAACTTCACTGGAATTCTATCAGGGATAAATTTGGCCCAACAGGCTTTTAATATGACCTGAACAGCGTAATGCAAATAACACAGTGCCACTTAGTGGCAAGAAAAAAAAAGTTTTCAGTATATGTGACACAAAGAAACAAGCATACAAATGAGTTTCTAGTGTTGTTTGTGTTTGAAATTATGAAACTGTATCTTCTCAGAGTTTCCAGTTATATTAAGCTAATTATTGCCACAATACTGTATGCATTGTCTCACACAAAACGTCAAAGAATGTCTCCAAAGAAGAAATGAAAGAGAGCCTTCTCTGCAATTAATGCAACACTAATAACACTCCCTGCACACTTTATCTTCAAATTATACCCATTTTCTAAAAAGGTTAGAATACCTAATATAGTGTAAAAGTCGTAAACATCTTACAGCTATTTGTACTTCATATATTTTAGCGATATATGTCTGTATGAAAATCTGCCTCCCAAAAAAGGAGTAGAGCAATTTTTATTTTAAGTACTCATATGACAAGAGAGAGAGCCACGCGCTCTTAACATTTTTAAGAGGTGGTATATAACTCATTACTTTGATCGTTTTCCAGCTCTTATGAAGTATGAGATAAAGTCAAAAGCATCTTTTCAGCTGAAATGATCCTCAGTTTTGTACAAAGTGTATCACTGGAAGATGTCATAAATCTTAACTCTGAACCTGGAGCCCAATACAGATTCCATAGATGTCAATGGCAAAAATCTTACTGTTTTCAGGTGGGAGCAAGAGCAGGCCCCTGGTCACCTCAGCCTTCAGAAATGTGTCAGGGAGTTGAGAAAACATTTTTGTGGGTGATACTTTGCTTGTTTATAAACACTCTTATTCTACTAATGCTCATTTTCTCTGATTAGGTTAAACAATCCTTTAACAATCATTTAGCTGCCATTCATTCTTTAATCATTCCCCTTATAATGTCACTGAAATTTGTTATTGGGACATTAGTAGTAATTCCACAGTTAAATTTGTGCTGAGATTTGTACATAAAACGAGATTAAAAACTTAATACTTAAAATAAAATCCCTCTGTCTCAAATTTAAAGAAATTTAGTCTGCAAACTTGGCACAGTAACTCTTTAGAGGACAACTAAATTTCCTATCTAATTATTTTCATTGAAATCTTTACTGACTTTTGCACAGTAAACATTTTTCATTTATCTTCTTTTGACATGTTGCACTGTTTATATTACATTTCTTTCATTTCTTTTAGCTTCACCACCACAGTCCCCACAAATTCTAAATTTTCTCTCTCTTGCTCTCTCTTACAATATCTGTCACAGGACACTTCTGAACTTTTAAAATTAAAGAATTAGCCTTATTCCCCCCAGTTCAGGACACTCTCTTTGAATTTTGCCAAGACTGGCTGATGGAATTGCTCAGATTTGTCAGCTATGTCCATTTTTCTGTTTTGTCTGCCTGCCTTCCTGACACAGGGCCATGCTGTGCACACACTTGTTGTAGCAGGAATAAGGAGATGAGCTCTGGCAGGGTGCCATGGAGTGATCAGAGATGTGTGTGTGTGCAGGGGCGGCTCTAGGAATTTGGCCACCCCAAGCACGGGGGCACGCCGCGGGGGGCGCACTGGCGGTAGCCGGTCCCACGGCTCCGGTGGAGCATCCGCAGGCATGCCTGCGGGAGGTCCACCGGAGCCGCGGGACCAGCGGACCCTCCGCAGTCATGCCTGCGGCAGGTCTGCCAGAGCCGCTCGTCCCGTGGCTCCAGTGGACCTCCCGCAGGCATGACTGCAGAAGGTCCACCGGAGCCGCTTGCCGCCCTCCCGGCAAAATGCCGCCTCAAGCGCGCGCTTGGCACGCTGGGCTCTGGAGCCGGCCCTGTGTGTGTGGGGGAGAACAGAATGGCTGGGGGATTAAGGGTTAAGCAGGAAGACAAGCAAGGTAGCAAAGAGAGGAATATGCTTGTGTGCAGATGGTGGGGTGAGAACTGCAGCTGTGGAAGGAAGACCTGACAGGGGTGGTGGTACTCCAGCATCTCTGCCCTAAAACACTAATGCCTGAAAGGGCTCCCCACTGCTGAAACAGAAGTGCCATGTGTAGTTCTTCAAGCACCAGTGCCTCAAAAGACGGTTACTCACCGTTGTAACTGTTGTTCTTCGAGATGTGTTGCTCCTATCCATTCCAGTTAGGCAGCTGCGCGCACGCGCTCTCGAACATTTTTTTTTTTTTACCCTAAAGCGGCGCTGGGCGGCTGGCACTGGAGTGGCTAGCTACCTATATATATATATATATAGCCCCCCAGCCTCCTCCCTCCCTCCTCTTCTCTGTCGGCGACCGGGGGAAGGAAGGAGGGAGTCGAAGAATGGATAGAGCAGCATCTCAAACACACAGTTACAACAAACAGTAAGTCAACTTTCTTTTCTTCGAGTGATTGATCATTCCAGTTAGGTGATTCCAAGCCTCTAGCTGTGGTGGGGGTGGTGTGGTGAGGGGAGGAGTGTGGCTTGTGAAGCCTGCTGCTGCTGCATGTCATGCACTGTGGCCAGATTGATGGTTGCAAAAGTGAAGTGGTGAACAGAAGAGCAGGTGGGCCTAGGCATGTGCCAGATGAATGCCTGGGCCAGAAAGGCGGGCGGGCTGGTGCGGCAGATGAGCTGAGCTGGCGGCCTGTGTGGCACTGTAGGCGCAGCTCGCAGCAGCACATGGAGTCATGAAGGAACCCAGGAGGAGAGAGACCTGAGAGGACAGGCGCCTGCAGAGCATCGATCGACGCTTCATCAAGATCAGCAACCGCCGGAAATGGAAGGGAGGGCCGCCGCGCTTCTAAATGTAAAAGCTAGGGCCCTGTGGGTGTGAAGGGTGTGAAGCTGAAGTGATGCTGCTGAGGGGGAAAGAAGACCGGAAGGAAATGACTTAGGGAGGAAGGAGGCAGGTGAGGCCGAAGGAGGGGGAGGGAGGGTGTGTGGTCCGTACCTTGTCTCCGGCAGGCGGGTGGAAGTGAAACTCGACGGGCTGACGCAACGCGAAGGGAGCTCGCTCCCGACCTGATAGAGACGAGGAGCAGGGAAGAGAAGGGCCACAAGAGATAGATCAGGCAGGGCAGCCCAGGGGGGGGCTCAAAGGCTCCCATAAAAGGGGCCAGAACGTTCAAATCCCGGGACGGACGTGGGGGACGGGAAACGTAATAAGAAGGAAGGCCCCCAGCCCTTAAGGAAAGATGAAACCATCTGGTTGGAAAGAAGGAGGGACCTCTGGCTGGATGGACCGCGCGCCAGGTGATCAGGGTGGGGTTTCAAGGGAGAGAGGAGGAAGGTAGTCCAGGAGGGAGGCCAGAAGTAGGGATATCCAGGAGGAAGGATAAGGAGCCAGAAGGATGGAAGGGCGGAGCGAGTGCAGCCATGCCGCATCCATCATCAGGGCAGGTAGCACCGCGCGAAGCAGGCCCACTGCATCAGGACTCCTGCCCGCGCGCACAGTCAGTCCCCACGTGGGGCACACAGGTGCTGTAAGCTGTAAGATGGAGGGACTGTAGGTCAGGGTGGGCCGAGGTCCTGGGAGTCTGCTGCATGAACGGAGAGTTCGAGAATGGAAGAGGACGGAGAGTTCCCGAGAGAGAGGTGCAGCAGTGCTAGTGCGTGGCCGGGCCGGGCGAGGAGGCGGAGGCCGGCCCTCTGAAAGAAGGGAAGGCACCACCCGTGTATGTGGAGGAGGAGAGGAGGGGCGGAGAGGTGATCCCCGCCAGGGAGCTGGTAGGATGGTCGACAGGGAGCCTCGGAGCGACCTTCCTGGGGAACAAAGGTGTGGGCACTTCTGTTCTCTGAATTGGGCAAAAGGCACTATCTGGGAAACCCACCTTTTGGAATGACCTGGCTGAAACACCACACGACAAAGGAGCCACCACTGTGGAAGGAGCTGACTGAAGTGTGATGATGTGAATTCCAAGAAGAAGGGAAGAAAGAGAGGAAGTAGGTGGGTGAAATGAGGTGGGGCGCCTACAGGCCCATCCACCATCGAACATCATGCCCGGAGTGGGGTCCGCTCTCACCTGCCATGGCGCCATATGAATCGTGAACACACCGTGTGCACTGCCACACCCGCCCGCTGAGATGTGCGAGAGATGTGCGGGCCAGCTCGGCTGACCGAGCGCGATGGCTGACAGACGCTGAGAGCCGGAGAGCGAGGCATCCAGAGACAGGGTGAGCAGGTCAAGGTGGGCGGCCCCATCGGAGCGAGCATCCGTGGTGGGAGGCATCCGTCGGCGTGGGAGGGGGGCAACTGAGCGGACACGACTACCTGGTCCACCACATGTCCAGCCAGCAGCTGACACTACTGGCCTGGCCAGGACCGCTACTGACCGCCGTGGTCGCGGTGGTGACGGCGCATGCACGCGCAGCGCCAGGACGCGCGCGTGAAGGCGGCGCAGCAGGCTGGCGCGCGTGGCGCGCAGGACGCCGCGGCATGTGGGGGCGGAGAGAGACCGCAGGGAGGGTCTGAGGAGACCGAAAAGCGTCGGATGATGGGACCATGGAGTGGTGGTGCTGGTCGAGGAGGGGAGGGGCAGGCGTTTATGAGGAGCAGGAGGCAGAGAGGACCGGATGATCTCGCGTTTATGATGGCTCGCGGATCCAGCCAGTCGCCGGGACGCGGCCAGCGATCTTGATCTCGGCCGACGGGGCTGGCGCCAGCTCCAGCCGCTCAGATACGGCAGAGGGGCGTAGCACGCGTAGACAGAGGGCGGCAGCAACCACCGCCAGGCTGCACAAAGCAAGACCCTGCAGCGCAGGAAGAAGGCAGTAAGAGGGTAGAAACTGGTAGTGCGTTGTTGGGACCAGGGCGCAGCATCGCAAAGCAGGGCGGGTAGATCGCGATATGGGAGCAGGCGTCCAGGCTTGGGAAGTGAGGACCAGTCCCCCAGGGGCCCGAGAATGAGCTCCCCCCAGGGTACCCCAGATAGTCCCCAGCTGAGCCAGAGGAAGCTCCGAGGATAGGAGGATATAGGAGGTCTAAATTCGCCTGGAGCCTTGGCCCCGCCTTCTATATGAGAAAAATCAAAATAAAATCCAACTGCCCCGCCGCTCGTGAGGCACCTCCCTCCTCGAGCAAGAGGAGTCGGCAGGAGGAATTGGTGAGGGGGAGGAAGCGTGAGAGGGGGAGGGGGAGGAGGGAGAGGAGGGAGGGGTGGGGACGAGGGAAAACTGGGAACCACCATGCATACTAACGAGGATTAGGAAAGGCGGTTGCAGGACTGATTGAAGGATCCGTTGATGGGTGGGAAGGCCGTGGCCCCTCATGCGAGACTGATGGCCCTGGGGGGCCCTGTAGGTCGATGAACTGCTGAGGCGCCCTGCCGCCTCTTGCTGCCCTGGGCCTGCTGGCTGCCCTGGCCCTCTGCCGGGTTCGCCTGACGCCCGCTGCGCTGGTGGCTGGTGCTATTGCTGCTGCCATTGCGGTTGGTGGGGTGCGAGGCTGCCTGCTCTGTGAGCGACCTCAGGCTGCAGCCCTGTGAAAATCCGGGGTGGTGGTGTTGAGATTCCCTGAATCCTGGGTCCGTTTTCTTCTCTGTGGTGGGCAGACTTAAGGGCAGGTGAGTGAGGGGCAGGCGCAGCAGCAGGTGCAAGGCCTGGGGCAGGGCAAGGGTGGGCACCTGCAGGGAGGAGCCAGGCCAGAGCTGACCTGCTGGCAGGGCTGGAGCCAGAGCCACCTGGGGGAGGCTTGAATGGAGGGAGGCTGGGAGAGGCCGATGGCTTCCTTGGAGGCTGGGAGGGGCCTGTTGGGAGCTGGGACATGGGAATGAGAGGCTGGCCATCTGAGCCCTGAGAGTGAGGACAGGGAGACCCAGAAAGAGAGCCATCATTCCAACAATCTGGAGCTGGAGATCACCAACCGGCGAGACCTGCGCCCCAACAGATCCATGCGCGTGGCTGACCATTTTGGAGTTGGGAGTGGAGCTGGCGGTGGATGGTGGAGGAGACCGGAGTGACTGAGAGAGAGAGCCGGTGGTGGGCGCGGGGTGCAGGCGTGGGGGGGGGAGGGGTACTTGAGGACTCTGAGGAGGGTGGAGCACGGGGCGCGGTGGTAGACGAGGGCAGGCCCAGGGAGGAGGGGCCATGGTGCAGATAAAGGGCCATGCCACCCTGGTCACCAGGTCATCATTCTGCCACTGGTCACCCCCACGCCACAAGTCCGCCGCCACCCGCCCCGGAAGGGCTCCGCGGCCGCCCAGTCCCGGGAGGTCAGAGGAAGGGGTCGCCGCCCACCCCCCGCATCCGCGGTCCACCGCCGGCGAGACCAGGCCTCTGGGGGCGCAGGCCTGTGGGTCACGCCACACGGAGGGCCGCGCCGGGTGGTGTGGGGTGGAAGGGTGGCGCCTGCCACAGCATGCGCCCCGGTGGTGGTGGGGGGGCCTCAGGGGCCGCACCGGGGGGGGGGGCTGCTCCGCTGGCGCCAGGGCCAGGGGGCTCACTGGTCGGGACCGCTGGGGGGAGGGGTGCCCCGGGGCCCAAAGCCCCACCCCCTGGGGCCCGGTGTGGTCCTGGGTGCTGGCCCAGTCCCAGGAGGGCGGCCAGCCAGCCTGGGGAGGCGAGAGAGAGAGGCGATGCCGCTAGTCTGCCAGGGACGATGCGAGGGGCGTGAGCCAGGTCGAGGCCGTGCCCGGGCCCCGGGGGCAGTGAGTGCCGGGACAGCCGCGGTGCGACGGGGGAGATCCGACGGTGCCGACGATCGGATCTGGACCGGCCGGTAGGGACGGGTGGTGGCGGGGCGGCGGTGGCGGGGCGGACCGGAGCCGGACCCCGACCGGGTGGCGCGGTGGGGGCGACCTGAGGACGACCGACGGCGACCGCGTGCCCGGAGGCGTAGGGGCTGAGTGTGGTACGGCGGGAGCGGGCGGGCGGGGCGCGGGGTGATGGGTGCGATCCGGGATGCGGTGCGGGCGGCGGGATGGGGATCGATCGGATCTGGGATCTGCTGCGCGGACGCTGTCTGTCTGCCGCGGGTCGGCCGGCCCCGGGACCGGCCGGGCTGACGCCGGGCCCGAGGCGGACTGGCGGCGGGAGGCTCGCGCCTCGCGAGCGCCAGGCTCGGCATCATGAGAAGACGGGGTCGGTCGACGAGGGGCGGCTCGGGGAGAGTGCGTAGCGGCACGCGAGACTTGCAGGAGCCGAGCGAACTCCGCTCCTCAGGCGCCGGGAGCGGGGGGGCACGCGCAGTGCGGTGCGGTGCCGGTGGTGGGAGCGGCAGCCGGGGTGCCGGGCGGCTGCTGCGTGAGAGGTGGCCGCGCCGAGCTGCGGCGCGCCCCGCCGAGAGCGAGCGAGAGCGCTGCGTGCCCGGCCGCGCGGACGCGGAGTCCGGTCGAGTCGCTCGTGCTGGTCCGAGTACGGCTCGCGGCAGGCCGTGCGCTCGCGCCGCCGATGGGGCTCCCGCGCGCGCCACGGCAGGCTTGCAGACCTGGAGCGCCGACCGGCTCCGGAGCCGCCTAACGCGGCAGCCCTCCTCGCGATGCCCGCTGAGGCAGCGGCCGCAGGAGTCGGGCAGGGCGATGGCTCTTGGACTCCCGCAGCAGCGAGGAGCAGGAGGCTCGTATCAATGGGCGCCAACCGCTGACAGCCGAGGCGAGGAAAAGAGGGAAACATTGGCTCTAGCCCGCACCGGAAACAACTAGCTGGCTAAAAACCCCTAACTCCCTGAACTAAATATACTAACTATACTGAACTATACTAACTATACTAAACTAACACTATATATAAGAGACTCGGACTGAATATATGGGTTGGACACAACTGAGGCAGGCTATTTCCAACTGGAAATATATCGTGTAGATACTGTAGATACTGGGACGGGGAGAAGGGGTATAGGAGCCGGCGCAGGCCCACGCAAGCCAGCTCGCACCGGCGCCGCCCGAAGGAATAGCCGCCAAAATGTTCAAAGGAGCACTGAACACAAAGATTCCCAACCTTGCTTTTCCATCACACCAGGTTCACTGGGATAGCCAAGGCTCTCTGCACTGAAGCACAGGTACATCAAGGCCACCCCATGGTGTTGCTGCCTCAGTGCATTAGGCAGCAGAGCCAGCAGCATCAAGAGAGACCTTAAAGCACTAACTAACACCTTTGTACAAAAACAAATACCCCACACTGCCTGCAGAGCTCTGGCTCCCTCCCACCTATGCTCCTTCCCAACCAAAATCCTCTCCCCATAGCCTCCTCCTCATGACCCATTCATGCCAGACTATTGCCCTAACAGCCCTGCTCACCTTCTTCAGATCCCCTGGTGCGTCATGAAAAAAGCAGGGTGAGAAGACGATCATGGAACTGTAGCATTGTATAGGGAGAGCATGGGGACAGGTCAGACTCAAGTTGGGGACCCTGGAAGTGAGAAGTGAAGAGGAGAAGAGCATCACTCTGATGAAGCACAAGTTAATGTGGCTTTCATTATATGTAGTTTGTGCTCATATTTTTCACCTGGAAAAATCAATTGAGAGTGTAAATCTGAATATTGCCCCTGTAAATACTTTACTTGCAACCTTTACTTTATACATCATTACTATGCCCATTTTACAGACTGGATAACTGAAATAAAGAGGAGTTAAGTAGCTGTTCAGGTGAAGGTGGAACTGTGATATATTAGATGATGCACAGACTAGCAGAAAGGTTCTCATCCTGGTTAGATTTAATTCCTGTGTGAACCTGAGCAAGTCTCAAATTCAGTTCTTTATGTTTCAGTGCCTCCTTCTATTACACTGAGATAGTATTTGCTTAGGTCATAAGGGCAACTGAGGATTGTGTGAGTACTTGCCTAAAGCGGAAAGTATTAAGGCCAGTCACTGGGAGAGATGGCAATAAAATCAGAAGTTTATTTCTCCCTTCTTTGCACTAAATCCTCCAGATTATGTAGTCTCTTTGGGCAGAGGAGAACCGGTATCCAATGTCAGGTACTAGGCCTCCTAGAATATTTTAATATTAGGAAAGTCTGTGCAAGTTCAACCACAGCAAGCTGCATATCACCTAAAGCAGGTCAAACAAAGGGAGAATAATGCGCATTGTTTTCTGACTCCATTATTCCAAAGGTTAAATGGAGACAGTTACACAGGAGCACCTCACAAACATTAGTGAATTTATCCTAACATTTCTCTCTACCCCCTGTTAGAACAAGGATTATCATAATTTTAAGAATGGGGAACTGAAGCATAGAGAGGAAACAAAGTAACATCACCTCTGAGCAGAGACCAAATATGGAACATTTCAGGGCTAAAGGACAAGTTGAAACAGCAGACTCTAACCTTCCCTTATAACAAACTATGACATCAGACACCTACAAGCATCAGTGGGACCTTCTCTAAATACCAGGGCCGGCTCCAGACCCCAGCGCACCAAGCGCGCGCGTGAGGTGGCATTTTGCCGGGGGGCGGGGGCAGCAGGCGGGTCTGGCGGACCTTCCGCAGTCATGCCTGTGGGAGGTCCACCGGAGCCGCGGGACCAGCGGACCTCCCGCAGGCATGACTGCAGACGGTTCGCTGGTCCCGCGGCTCGGGTGGACCTCCGGTGGAGCATCCGCAGCATGCCTGCGGATGCTCCACCGGAGCCGCGGGACCAGCGGACCCTCTGCAGCTGCGGGAGGTCCACTGGAGCCGCGGGACCAGCGAACCCTCCGCAGTCATGACTGCGGGAAGTCTGCTGGTCCCGCGGCTCCGGTGCACCTCCCGCAGGCATGACTACTTGGGGCGGCCAAATTCCTAGAGCCGCCCCTGCTAAATACCTTCTCTCCTCTCCTCTGCCCCTTACAGTACTTGTTGGCAAACCAGCTGAAGAAGCCTACCTTCCTCACACTGGCTCACTAACTCTATTCCTTTTAAAAGCATAGTTCAATATCCAACTCTTGTAAGCTAGTTATAGTTAGTGGACCAGACCCTCAACTGGTGTAAATTGCAATAGTGCCACTTCAATGGAACTGTGCCGATTTCCACCAGTTGAAACTCTGGCCCAATAAATTCAATCAGCTCCCCATATCAGAACTTACTGCTACCATCCTTTCACCCACTAGTTCCATCCCCTTGCCTTCACCTACATAAGGTCTTCTTATTGTAACATCATCCACTGTCATAGTGGTTGTGCATTGCCTGTGCCTCAGTGAAGAGCAGGGGAGCTCTAGGCATTTTGCCGCCCCAAGCAGGGCAGGCAGACTGCCTTCGGCGGCTTGCCTGCGGGAGGTCTGCTGAAGCCGCGGGACCAGCGGACCCTCTGCAGGCAAGCCGCCGAAGGCAGCCTACCTGCCACCCTTGCGGCGCCGGCAGAGCGCCCCCCTGCGGCTTGTCCCCAAGCATGCGCTTGGCATGCTGGGGCCTGGAGCCGCCCCTGGTGAAGAGTGGTGAATTTCACCATTGATTTTTTAAAAACAAGTTTCCTCTCTCTGCCTCAATTCCCTTCTATTTGACGGGGAAAACACTTTCCAAGGTGGTGTAATATAATCAGAGCATTACAGAATTAAATAGCATTGCATCTAGTCACTTTCACGGTTCATTTGGTCAATATGGGAATTTTCAAAACCTGAGTCAGGAACGAATGTGTGTTATATAGAACTCACAGAACCTCAGCTAGAGTAAATAATATAGGTCCACAGCACCTGAAGATCTAGTCATATAGTTCTTAAGTAGGATTGCTTTCTGAAAGAAAAGGAAATACTTTAAAACTGCTTCTACATTAGCTACAACTGTGATTGTGTGTCTATTTACATAATATACAAAGAGTGCGCTCTGTAAACTAGACCACAGTAATCCCTCTATAATAAGGACAAAGGGTACTGATTTTTTTAGAATAGTCTTGTTGAAGAATAATCTAGAAGTTAGAAACTCTAATGTTATGTATAGTCATTGCAGAGGTTTTCATCCCCCAAATGTAAAACTTTTCCACACACCATTTGGGTAATTTATTATAATATTACAGTAAATGAAATATGATGTTCTTTGGTAAAATATTAAATCAGTTAATCTACTAGATGCGAGTTTGATTAATGGTCTGTCTCAAAAACCATTTTAGTCAGGAAAGTTTGAATAAGTTAAACTGAGTAAAGTTGTGAGTTGGTAAAATGATAAGCAGAAAACTTAAAGAATAGTTCAGTGAACAGATTTACTACAGTATACATGTGTTTACAGGAGATTTTATATTTTGCTCATCTTTTAATAAATCATACATTGAGTTAAATTAATACAGGATGGGCAGTGGAATGCCACACTACAAATGAATTTGGCTCACTGTGATTAGAATCACCTTGTTTGGGGATGTCCAAATATGTGAGTTGAATCAAACATGATTATTTTAATTTGATGATTATTGTAATAATTTTACTGTTAATTATTATTACATTAATTGTCAATTATTATTGTAAGCCTCTCTTAGTGCTGAAATAGCTCTTTGGGACGACAATGGCAATTTTATCTCACGTTCACTCTAAAATAAGAATGTCCACACAGAGCTTTGCACCAATTTAACTACATTTAACCTGAGATCTGCAAGTTTTAACCTCTCATGTAGACAGCCCTTTAGAGAAATGCTGGCTGCAATGGGAGAGGAAGGATTTCCTTCTCATGAGGTTACATGTTTGGATGCATAGTGGTAGCCTTCCTCATGCTTTTTGGATTGAGGAGGGCAGTTGCACTGCCTGGAAAACTCTGAAGGAAAGATGGAAATGGACACCTGGCACCCTCCCACCCCAAAGGCTGATGAAGCAGAAGAGCAAGGAGGAGACCCCTGAAGATGGCAATAGTACCTAAATGGTTTGGGGAAAGTGGAATTAGGATGTTCCCTTTGAGGACAGAATTCAGACCTTTTAAGTGAACGTAAAGGTTGTTTCAATGTCAACACCTCACAAACAAAATCACAGGGTTTTGTTTTGAACATCATTGTGAACAGAGCCCTACAAGTTTGCACATCTCCAAGCACTGAATATTGTTCTCTAAATCTCTTGAAAGATCATTTAAGAAACTGGTGTTGGACAAGATCTACCACTCATTTCTTGGGTTGTTGTGTTCAGAAGATGGCAGCAGCCAGCCTAGACTCACTGAGATCCTGCAGGATATTTGGTACTGTAATGTGTATGCGTACATACTAGACATAATACCAGAGCTAGTCAAATACTTTGCAACTGTATAGCCTTTTATTTGCCCTAAAACTCTGAAATCCAGGTAGTACTAAAATCTTCAACTCCTTTAGCTCAGGTGGCAGGGAACTCTACTTTTGGAGAAGAAAACCAGAGTTCTCTATCTGGTGTTAACCATGAAGACCTATATAGTCACAGAGCACTGAATTTATATGAGGTGTTCCATGAAGTTAAAGCATGCCTATCAGCAAAGAAAGGCAGAACTCATGGAAATTGAAGGAAGAAAGAAAAGAACAAAAAGGGATAGCATGGGTGTCACTGGATGTAGACTAAGAAGAGACTACTGGGAGAGATGGTGCAGTTAGGGTAGCTGAGGTAGGGAAGAGAAAGAAAAGTTTGGTTTGGAGGACTCCTGGGGAAGAGGAGAAAAGATTTCCAAGCTCAGATAAATTTCAGATGGGTGTACAAGTATATAAACTTTGGGGGTATTACTTGAACTAAACCTTGACTGTTTGAACTTTGCCCTTTACTTCACCAGTTTCACTAGGTGAAACGTCCTTTCCAAAAAACCCTCATCATTTCAGAGTATGTTATTCCAGACTGATGTTCCAGTCCTGGAGAATCAGCATTTATTATTGCTTCTATTGCATTAGAACCTAGGGGCACCAGTCAAGGCTCAGGGCCCACCAGACTGTACAGATATACAGTGAAAAGAGAAGAGTTAACAATGTAGGTTGTGACAGGATACCACCATTGGATGAGTCAAAAAAATGGGGGTGGGAGGGAAGGGGAGGAAGGACAGTGTAACAGTAAAGCAAGTAAATTTTCATACATAAGTCTTCACTCACTAACTGTCAGCTGGTAATGCATTGTTGGAACTGTAACAGAGTTGAGTCTAAAGGAGAGGGATGAAAAAGGATAAAGTAGCAGCTTCCCTTGAAAATACAACCACCAAGAAGGACATGGAGTTATTCATGTTGTGTCAACAGAATGATGGTTAACTCCACCCTCACTACAGAAGGGCAGGCACTTCAGTGTTGTTCATAAGACGTCCAAGAGTTGCAGGGCAGTCTCATGTCATACATAGAAAAGAATGCAATACAACTGCGGGGTATGATTTTCAAAAGTTTAGTGTTGGCCTAACACTGCTCCCAATGAAATCCATTGACTTCAATGGCAGCAGAGTCAGGCCAATATTGAATGTTTTTTAACATTGTTTCCCTAATGCTCATATGTTGCATCACACATTCAAATATTGAGATAATAGATATAGAACATGAATTTAAGAGAAATTTCACCATACCCTATTTTAGGTAAGTAGACTTCTGCCTTTCTCAGGTACAGTTTTTAATTTGAAGGGGCTCTTCTTTGTCTGAAGATATTGGTAAATTAAACAGAAAATGTTAGATTTTAGTTCCCGTATTAGTCAACAAAACATGTAATTTAAGTTGTATAATTATATAGTGACTGAGCAGGTTTCATGGTACCAGGCCAGGTCAGTTGAAATGTCTTTAAATCTTAACTGAAGCAAATCAGAGAGAAGACCAAAGCTTAGCTTTCAAGTTACAATTATAAATACAAAATGAGGAGTTCTTAATTCTGCAGATACCAGGTTTGCATACAGCATTAGCCATTTTCCAGTACATTTCCATTAGTAATGTCTTTGCTGATTAGTTTTTTCTAAATTAGCATGTTTATCCATTAGCATATCAATATTGCTGCCAACCATCCTCTTAATTTTTAGTTTTCTTGTTGAAAAAAAAATTAAAAAAAATAATACAATAAAATTGCCAATAAAAGCAAGCTTTTCTTGAAGCCTTAATTAACTCTAGCACAATTTTGTTTTGTTTTTCCCCCTTTTTAATAATAGCGTGTAATATTTACTCAGATTACAGATTTGCCTCTCTCAAAAACACCAGTCACTTGAATAATCAAAAACCTCACATTTTTCAGTTTGGCATCAACACAAGCTAGAGTGATTCCCAGAGTGTGGAGATGCTTTAGAGAAAGTTTTAATAAAAGGGGGAAATCTCATCACAACCTAAATTGTTTAAAAAGTGACTCTCAAAGATGATCTCATGAGAAAAACTAAAAAGGTGAAGGGGGAAGGGATAGGTCAGGGGACAGGATGAGATGCAGTGGGCCTTATTCTAATCTCACTTACTCCACTTTTTCACAAAGGTAGCTCCACTGACTTCTGTGAAAGTTTCTCCTGATTTACACCTTTGTACTGAGAGGAGAATCAACTCCAATTCTTCTAAAAGTTTCTGTTCCATCATATTTCCTCCTCTCTCTATCATATATAATTCTCTTCATTGCTTTGATGTGTTCAATTACATTAATTTAAAGTCAGTCACAGCAGAATAGCTAACACTATGTTCAACAGAAGTATACAGGGAGCAAGTTAGAATATACAGCAATGCCAATTTCTACTGTCTATACTGTTATTCAGGACAGATATTCTTGTCTGACATAATTAAATCTTGATGGTAATTATTTCTGCTGATTCCTGGTAGACTGCTGTTAAAGATATGCTTATCCACTTTCAAACACACTATCTTATTAAACGAAATGCACTCTAGTAATTATAAAGCTGCGTGTTTTAAATTTGGGGTTTTCTAAAAGTCTTTAAAAAAATAAGGAGAAGATAAAGCCTTCCCTAAAATGATCACTTGTGATTACAAGTCACAAGAGTGCAGACAATATGTGAAATCATAACACCTGCAGAGAGCAAGTTGTGTGTGTAGTGGTGGGGTTTTTCTGGTTATATTATTATTCAATAAAGTGGGCAGATGTCAAACCAGTTGACCCCTTTATGTGTTGCATTGCAAGAGATGAAACAGGTGCCATAAAAAAGGCTAATTCTTATTTTTCAGTGCCATATTATTAAAGTAACAAACTCCCATGAGATAATCTTGTTAATTTATTCAATATGAAACAGGTATTTCCCCTCTTTGCTTTATTTTATTTGGCAGTGGAGGGAGGGAACATTTAAGATACCTGCCATCTCAATATTTACTTTTTCCTACAAGGGCACACAAGGCTATCAAATCATGATCACAAATAAACATGGAGTCTGAAACAAACACTGAATCTGAATATACTCTGGATTATTTCAATAATGCATTGTCTAAAGGGGTTAAAATAAGATCAAATATGGTCTGTTTTAAATGTCGGAATAATATGATTGAAGCTATTCCTTAAACTTTTCCAGTATTCATATCTAGGAACATAAAATATTTTTACAATACAAGTACATTTACCATGAGCAAATGTTTAAACAAAAGAACTAGGGATCTTAATGAAACACCCTCAGGGAAATGTTTAAACTTTGCCCTTAAGTTTACTTTGTTCACTAATAGCCTTCTATTTCTAGTCGCGAGTAGGAAGGGTAGGTTCAATGTGTTAATAAGAAAAAAGTAATAATATTTAATTAATTCTGGCTGAACACACATGGTTTAATATACTTGGCAATATCATTCCATCACATGATATGATAATTTAATGGAACTTTTTTATTTAAATTGCTGGCAAGTTTATGAAATTATAAAGCAAATAGGCCATGCACTTGGGTGTAATTGACTGTATAAATGTGTTTTATACTATAGTGTCGGCAAATTAGCCAATCCCTGTCACAGAATCAATTATTATCTAGCTGTTTCCACAAACAGAATAGCAGAAATAAAGCATTTATAGAAAAAACAGTGATTGTTAATCTTATATTGTGCATCTTAAAGTCAGACAATAAACATTCATACCCTGTATAATCGTCTTAGGATAATGCCACAACCAAATGAATGCACATTTAAAAATTCCTTGTTGCTGAAGGAATTCCTTAAGTTGAGATAGTGATTTTGTTTTTATTTGTCTTTTCCTTTTCAGATCAGTGAAGTGAATAATAAATATTTCAGTAGACAAAGGGTATAAGGCTAGAATACTAGGTTGAATTTCCCAAAGCCTGTTATGTTTACCCAGTTTCCACTGGCATCCAACCCTCATAGGCAGCTGAAAAAATATCAGCTCTAGAGCAGAAATTATTGGGTCTATACTACATTTCTTTGTTGTGTGGGAATCAGGGTACATCTTCACTGCTGTGGGGACGTGCACTTCCCAGTTTGAGTTGATCAGGCTTGGGTGCTAAAAATAGCGGTGTGGTCACAGCAGCATGGGCAGTGGCTCAGGTTAGCTGCCCTGAATACAACACCACTAGAGAGCCTAGGTATGTACTAGGGGGAGATAGCCTTTGCTTCCACCCATGCTACCAAGGTCACAGTGCTATTTTTAGCATGCTAGCTCAAGCAAAGCTAATGCATGTACATCCACCTGAGCTGGAAATACATCTCCCCATTGGAAAGTAGGTATACTCTCAGGCCTGGTCTACACTTTAATTCGAATTTAGCAGCGTTAATTCGAATTAACCGCGCACCCGTCCACACCAGGAAGCCATTTAATTCGACATAGAGGGCTCTTTAGTTCGAATTCTGTACTCCTCCCCGACGAGGGGAGTAGCGCTAAATTCGACATGGCTATGTCGAATTAGGCTAGGTGTGGATGCAAATCGAACTTAGTAGCTCCGGGAGCTACTGCACCACTCTGTTGACGCTCTGGACAGCAGTCCGAGCTTGGATGCTCTGACCAGCCACACAGGAAAAGTCCCGGGAAAATTTGAATTCCTTTTCCTGTCTGGACAGTTAGAATCTCATTTCATGGTTGGACATTGGGGCGAGCTCAGCAGCACCGGCAGCAATGCAGAGCTCTCCAGTAGAGGAGTTCATGTAATCTCTGAATAGAAAGAGGGATCCAGCATAGACTGACCGGGAAGTTTTGGATCTGATCGGTGTGTGGGGCGAGGAGTCTGTGCTTTCGGAGCTGCGCTCCAACAAATGGAATCCAAAGACCTACAGGAATTTCTCCAAAGCCATGAGAGACAGAGGATACAGGCGGGATGCAACGCAGCGCCGCGTGAAAATCAAGGACCCCAGACAAGGCTACCAAAAAATCAAAGCGGCAAATGGACGCTCCGGAGCCTGCCACCACTGCCCCACCAGTGACCGTGGACTCTGACGATGGGACAGTGTCGACGGCCAGTTCCTTGGCGATGTTCGCGGACGGGGAAGATGAGGAAGGGTTTGTGGAGGACGAGGCAGGCGACAGCGCTTACAACGCTGGTTTCCCCGACAGCCAGGATCTCTTCAGCACCCTCACGGAGATCCCCCAACAACCCTCCCCGGCCGTTAACCCGGACCCTGAATCAGGGGAAGGAGCAGTCGGTAAGTGCTTTAAACATGTAAACTTTTATTATTAATGGAACAGAAATCTGAACTATGTGTAAAGGAGGTCTTTATATATATGGGGATAGAACAGAAATCCTCCTGGGAGATCTCCACGAAGCTCTCCTGGAGGTAATCGAAAAGCCTCCGCAGGAGGTTCCTGGGGAGAGCTGCCTTATTGGGTGCTCCGTGGTAGCACACCTTTCCGTGCCAGGCTTTCATGAGGTACTCAGGGAGCATTGCCTCCCCGAGCATGGCTGCATAGGCCCCTGGTTTGTGCTGGCTTTCACACAGCATGCGCTCTCTGTCTCCTTCAGTGACCCTCCTCAGGGCGATCTCGCTCGCGACTCCTGCATCTAATTAGGAAAATTACCGTAATGTTATGCCTGGTCCAAAGTATTTTTAAAAAATCTCCGGACAGACGGCGTAGCAGAGAGTCGGCATGCTGCTGCGTGACAAGCGTAACAGAAAGCCAAAGAATCAAATGGACGCTCATGGAGGGAGGGAGGGGGGGGGGGAATGAGGACGCAAGCTATCCCACAGTTCCCGCTGTGTCCGAAAATCATTTGCATTCTTGGCTGAGCTCCAAATGCTTCTAGGGTCAAACACAGTGTCCTCAGTGGTTCAGGGCATAGCTCGTCAATGTACAGCCACCCCCCACCCCCAGAAAGAAAAGGGAAAGAAATCATCTCTTGACTCTTGTAAATGTCACCCTATGTGTACTGAATGCTGCTGGTAGACGCGATGCTGCGGCACGCTACGGTAGCATCCTCGCCTCCCCTCCCCCGCCTCATGGGTGACTGACGGTGCAAAATCACTGGTACCCATCCTCATCATCAGCCTTGCGATAGATGGTGTAGTGCAATAGGACTGCTACCTGTCCTCATCATCAGCCCATAAGCAGATGGCCTGCTAACCGTCTTCATCATAGCAACAGGGGGCTGAGCTCCATCAGCCCCCGCCCTTCATGTGTAAAGAAAAGATTCTGTACTGCCTGGACTATCATAGCAGCAGGAGGCTGCCTTACCCTCATTTCATTTCCCTAACAAGTCACTGTTTCTTATTCCTGCATTCCTTATTACTTCAGCATACAAATGGGGGGACACTACAACGGTAGCCCAGGAAGGCTGGAGGAGGAGGGAAGCAACAGGTAGGGCTGTTGCAGGGTCACCCCCTGTGAATGGCACGCAGCTCGTCATTCCTGCGGGATCTGACACAGAGCGGCTGTGCTCTGTAGTTCTCTGATACACTGCAACCCTAGTACAGTTGCCCCATATTCTAGGCGGGACTGTTTCTATTTTTAGATACCATAAAGGAGGGATTGACTCAGGGAGTCATTCCCAGTTTTGTCTTTTGCGCCCCCGGCTGATCTCGGCCAGGGGCACCTATGACAGCAGCAGAAGGTGTAGTGCAATAGGACAGCTACCCGTCATCACCTTGCCAATTTACATTGGCGTGGTTGATGGTGCAATATGGCTGATAACCATCTCTGCTGTCATGCAAAAGCAAATGAATGCTGCTGTGTAGCACTGCTGAATCGCCTCTGTCTGCGGCATCTAGTACACATATGGTGACAGTGACAAAAGGCAAAACAGGCTCCATGGTTGCCACGCTATGGCGTATGCCAGGGCAATCCAGGGAAAACGGGCTCGAAATGATTGTCTGGCGTTGCTTTCCCGGAGGAAGGAATGACTGATTACATTTACCCAGAACCACCCGCGACAATGAAATTTGCACCATCAGGCACTGGGATCTCAACCCAGAAGTGCAAGGGTCGGGGGACACTGCAATGGGGTGGAACAGGGGCAGAGTTTATGCTTTCAGGATTGCCTGCTGCAGGAGTGCAGACGAGATAGGTGCTGTGCATGGTGTTGTTCACAGACACAGACTAGACTGTGTTCATTGTTCGGAAAAATGTATCTTTGCAAGGAATTCACTCGCTTTTTCCCATCACACAGCTTCGACTGTCTCCAGACCTGCCACAGCATCCCCCTCACAGAGGCTGGCAAAGATTATGCGGCGAAAGAGAAAGACACGGGATGAGATGATCACTGAAGTTATGGGGTGCTCCCGAGCCGAGGCGGACCAGCAGAGCCAGTGGAGGGAGACCCTCTCTCTGTACAAGCGCTCACACAGCGAACGGGAGGAGAGGTGGCTTGAGGAAGACAAGCAGGCGACTCAAATGCTGCTTGGACTAATGAGGGAGCAAACGGACACGCTCCGGCGCCTTGTGGATGTTCTGCAGGACCGCAGCCAGGAGGACAGAGCCCCCCCGCAGTGTATCTGCAACCGCCCTCCCCCGCCACAAAGTCCCATACCTCCCGTCACCCAAAGTAACCAGAAGGAGTGGCGCCAGGGGCCGTGAAAACTGTCACTGCACCCCAGCAGAGTGCTCAAGTACCCAAAAGCTCTCATACCGTAATTTTTGAGAATTCCTTCCCTTCCTGACTCACCCTAGCCCCAATCCCAGTTTCATCCCCTGACTGTCTGGTTAATTATTAAAAATACTTTGCTGTTAATTACTGTTTCCGTCATGCTTTTTTACACAACACTGTGATTGAAGGGGTGGGTGGGTGGGTGGTTGGGTGGGGAAGGGGGTAGGGTATTGCATAGGACAGTCACCTTTAGCAGGGTACAGCGACGGGGGCAGGATCAGCAGCAGGTCACGCACACAGTGCAGTCAGTAGGCACCCTGGTCAGTATGAGAGGTGGTTTGCAGGTTCTGTGTGGGTGGGGGGGTATGTGACTTTGTAGCGGGGGAGGGTGGTTACAGATCTCATGCAACGGTCCCTGTCCTGGACCACAGAGCCACGCAGCAGAGGAAGCTGTATCCATCCTCCCCCGCCACAAGGCCACATAGCCCCCGCACACAGAGTCCCAAAAAGGAGGGATGGCAGGCTCCGTTGAAACAACCAGTCCGGCACTGCAGACCGCTCTGGGAGCAGGAGCCTGTCATTCCTCGAATTTAGAGGTGGTCTTTACATCACCGCACACCCTACCCAGCACAGTCTGCATCCCAGTTTCAACCATTTAATGCAAAGGCATCAATAAAGAAACCTTTGTAAAGTTACAGTGGAACATGTATTTTATTTTTAAACGTGTGTTGGAAGTGGGGGAAGCGGGGTGGACAGGGTATGTAACTGCAGATGCTAGTCAACAGTAACTTGGTAAAGAAACAGGGGCAGGTTCAGCTTCTCTGTAAAGAAACTGAACAGTCACAGGTCACGCTGCTCGCTGCTCGCTGGTACTTGAAGAGTTCCTTGTCGCTGTGCAAGGCACCTGCATAGGGCTTCACGAGCCAGGGCATTAGCGGGTAGGCTGGGTCCCCGAGGATCACTGTAGGCATCTGCACATCCCCAAGAGTTATTTTGTGGTCCGGGAAGAAACTACCTTCCTGCAGGCGTCTAAACAGAGCAGAGTTCCTGAAAACACGCATGTCATGAACTTTGCCTGGC
This sequence comes from Mauremys reevesii, assembly GCF_016161935.1. NCBI lineage: Eukaryota > Metazoa > Chordata > Testudines > Geoemydidae > Mauremys > Mauremys reevesii. Next base: position 67,746,929 of record NC_052624.1, on the reverse strand, counting down.
CACCCGACATTGATGTTGGTAAAACGTCCCCCATGGTCCACCAGTGCTCGCAGCACCATTGAAAAGTAGCCCTATTTCTCAGCAGCTGACTGTGGAAGAGGTGGACGATAAGGTGTGAGGAGTTGACAATGGCCATAACTGCAGCGGGCTCCGTGCTCGCAGTGCTGTGGCGCCCGCGCTGTCACTGAGCAGAAAAGTGAATGAACAGATTGCCCGCAGGCGCTTTCGGGAAGGGAGGGAGGGCGTGATTGACGGTTCAATGATGACAGTTACCCAAAACCACCCTCGACATATTTTTCCCCCAGCATGCATTGGGGGGAAATCCCAGAATTCCAATGGGCAGCGGGGAGTGCGGGAACTGTGGGATAGCTTCCCACAGTGCACCGCTTCCAAAGTCGACGCTGGCCCCGTTACTGTGGACTCACACAGTCGAATTAATGTATTTAGTGTGGATACACAAATTCGACTTCATAAGGTTGATTCCACAAATTCGACTTAAGTTGATTCGAAATAATCTTGTAGTGTAGACATACCCTCAGAGACACCAGTGAGGGGTTCTGAATGCATGGCACATACAGGATATTCCCCTCTACTTTTTGTTAAGAATCTGTATTGGAGTCATAAGCTTCTCTCTTTTTATACATCTCCTTATGTATAAGCCATATTTTAACCAATGAACTGTGCTTTCATTTTGTTATGTTTTTTTTCCTGCACTGACAGTATACTTGATGTTGTAATAATACAAAGAACTATAAAGTCCTTGTCCTAAGGAACTTCCAGTCTAAAAGCCAAATCATCCCCTCTGTCTCCCTAGGAGGAGCTGCCATAAACATGGTGGATCTGTGCATAATGAACAAGGACCTCTGAGTTATATGCCTATGAAACATGCAACTTTTAGCTCACACATGCTTAGAACGCGAACTGGTTCAACTATTCTAACCTCAGTCTGAGAGTGTGGATTTTCCATATCTGAAAGATATGGCTGTGGCCAATAAAAATAAAAACTCCTCTGTGGAGGGCCATCTGCCAAATATTTTTGTGCAGTCTACTCTGAAGTATCTTCACTTTTAGAGGGAACAAAAGTTATCTGAGTGACAGATGACTTGGCACTTGTCAACTTAGATATTACAGACTTTGTTATGCTATTATCACTTCCAGACTGGACAGTTTTATTGCAATTACCCCACGCATGGCCACAGGCTCATCTTTTGAAATGGTTGTACAGGTTTCCTTTATGGATGAGGACTGATAGGTCACACATAGGTAGTTTTGTAAAAAGTGTTTACCCACAGATGAAATGGTGTTGTGGAAACTCCACAACATGAAGAAAAAAAGACAGAAAACTTAACATCTACTTCCTAAGCAAATGCAAGAAACAAAACATCATCCCCACAGGTCTGACCATCTATAACACTCAGACCCCTACATACAATTCCAAATATGCTGAACAGTTCTGAACATGAACTTCAGAAAAACTGAGGAACCACTTCCTGCATCTCACATATTCTAGAAGGACCACCTCAAACAAGATATCATCACATGCTCCCACAAACTGAAAGAAACAAAATCAGGAAATTTACCTGGAAATCTTGCAAGAAATCCAAAACATGCTTCCAAAGATACACAAACAAGGGAACCCAGGCAGACCCATCATATATGGCTATGGTACTCTTGATGAAGGAATATCATGACTCTTAGAACATCCTCAAACCACAAAGGTCACGCAAAGGTCCAGCTTCCTCCTGAACACAACCAGCTTCCTCCGCAACATTAACAGCCTGTCTCAGGACCTCATCCTTGCCATCATGGAATTCACTTCCCTATACACCAATGTCCATCACAATGACAGCCTAGCTGCCTGCCTCAAATATTTACAAGACAATGGACAACTCTCAGACATCCACCCCAAACACATCACTGAACTCATCCATTTCATCCTAACCCATAACAATAACAACAGACACACACTTTGTCCAAACCAATGAAACAGCCATAGGTATTAGGATGGTTCCCCAATATGTCAACCTCTTCATGGCCACCTTGAAGAAGAATTTGTGGACAAATGCACCACAGAACCAATGATATATCTGAGATACATCAATGATATTTTCATCTTCTGGACAGATGACTTAAACTCCCTCATAGATTGCCATCACAACTTCAGCAAAGAGTCCTGTGGCACCTTATAGACTAACAGATGTATTGGAGCATGAGCTTTCGTGGGTGATGCATGCATCCGATGAAGTGGGTATTCACCCACGAAAGCTCATGCTCCAATACATCTGTTAGTCTATAAGGTGCCACAAGACTCTTTGCTGCTTTTACAGATCCAGACTAACACGGCTACCCCTCTGATACTCATCACAACTTCAACCACCACCACCCATCCATTAAACTCTCTCTGCATCAATTTCCTGGTCACCAATATCAGCTTCAACAATGGAACCCTAAAGACAACTATGTATAAGAAACCCTTGAATAAGCACACCAACATTTATTGATCCAGTACCTACCCCAACCACACCAAGAAATCTTTTATTTAGAGCCAGGCACTCAGATACCACAGAACATGCTCAGAGAAGAAGTCCAGTATATACACCTTAACACACTCAAAACCACCTTCATCAAACAAGGACACTCCATCAGAGAAGTAATTTGCATCATGTAACGTGCCACCCAAATACCCCAACAGAACTTGCTTCAATACAGGAAAAAAAAAACCCACCAACCACACACCCTTAGTTGTCACCTACCATCCCCACTGGAAACCATAGAGGGTATCATCAAACAATTACAACTCATACTTGATGGGGACCCATCCTGAAAGAAATATTTCCTGAACCCCTTCTCCTAGTTTTCAAACAACCCCCCACCACCAACCTATCCAAGCTCATCTTCAGAAGCAACTCCCCACAGACCAGGACACACCAACTCAAAGCAGCACCAGACGCTGCCAGAACAACAGATGCAAAACCTGCAGACATATCTCCACTGCAACAATGTTCAACACCCCCCTTAATACACCTTTCAAGATCCATGGATCCTATACATGTCTATAACAAACATGTGGTACACCTCTTCCAGTGCACTAAATGCCCCAATAACAACTGTGTGGGTGAAACCAGACAATTACTATACTCTCAAATGAACTCATACAAGAAAACGATAAAAGACAAAAACACCATATCGTCTGTGGGTGAACACTTTTCAGAAAGCAGTCACTCTACATGTGACCTATCAGTCCTCATCCTCAAAGAAAACCTGCATAATACTTTCAAAAGACAAACCTGGGAGGTTAAATCCATTAGTCTACTAGACACTAAAAATCATGGTCTTAATAAAGGCACTGGCTTTGTGTCTTATTAAAATAATAGGTAACCCACTAATCCCACTTTTTTGTCCCATAACTATAGGGGTGTTAATGGGCCACTTCACCTTTAATGGTCCCTTAGATTAGAATATGTGCTTACTACTTATGTTAAACTATCTATTTGATCCTGTATTTAGCTGTGACACTCCAAATACCTTTCCCAGATTGGAGGAAGAGCTCTCTGTAGCTCAAAAGCTTGGCTCTCTCACCAACAGAAGTTGTTCCAATAAAGCTATTAATTCACTTACCTTGTCTCTCTAACACCCTAGGACTGATACAGTTACAACAAGGGAAGAATCTCTCTCAGGAAGTTTTTCTGCTATTCAACCTATATTGTCCCATTTTATATTTCATCCCATTTCTCCTAGCTGTAACCTCAAGGGTGACTATAAATAATTTCTCTCCATTATTTTATTAGTTATTAAAAAACAAACACATTATGCATATTTTTAAACTACTAAATATTACATTGGCCCTATACCATCTATTTGGGATCCTGGCTACTTCTAGGACTAGAGCTGGTGAAAGCAAACATTTGCAGGACATTTTCAAAAATTTGATCAAATATTAAAATTTTTTAGTTGGTGAAAAATTTCACCCAGCTATGAATTTTCTGACAAATTTTTTCATAAAACATTTTCATGGGGAGGTAAAAAATTGAATTTCTGATAAAAAATTCTTCAAAATCTCAAAATTCTGGAAATTTCAACCTGCTGTAGCTGGGAAATATTGGCAATTTTCTAAGAAATTTTAATTTAAAGTTCTAGAATCCCAACCTAATCCAAACCAGAGAAGTAGAGAAAAAACTCTGAAATTACATCCTTCTCCCAGCTGTTTGCTGAACTGCATAGTGAAAAACAGCGCCAGAAGGGCTGTGTACTCATTATTCATCCGCCTTTTTCTTTCACAAAGAAACCAAGGAATAGTTACCCTTTCTGAAAACTTTTATTATCTATCTAGTCTTGCTGAAGTTTTACAGATTTTGGCATCCACACAGTGATGCTAACATTCCTGAAAAATGTTGAGGAAACTCTCTTTTCGGGAAACCTTTATTTTGATTATGTTCATTTACACCAAGCTCTGCTGCTGAAGTTACCTCAGCTATTTTATCTGTGAAAACATACTTTCAACCGGCCAACAAACAAATGTAGAACATAACGTGATAAAGACCCAAGATGAGGGACACAAAATGTATTCACGCAGATAACTTAAAATTCTGTGGGTTCTGTGCCTTTAGTATAAGTAACTCTTTCTGTAACCTCATGTTCATGACTCTTTATTTCTGATGTAAATAATTTTCAACAATAAGAATAAGATGACATCAAATTTGAGTGTAATGTAGGTAATTTTGGGACCATAGTCAGTGTGTTCCCGCAACAAAAAGAACATTTGAGAGGTAATTTTGAAAGGGGAAACCCTCTGTTTGCCAGTCAAAGTAGTATTTATGCAGAGACATCATAAATTGTCTCCCTTCACAACCTGCAAAAGGAAGAAAACAAAATACAATGTGGACATGGTGTGCATATGGATGTACAAGTTCAAATAGTTCATATTGTATTTTGTGTTTCAATGATGAAGCAATCATCTATGAAATTCTTCCTTACTTTATCTTGTCTTTGAATGAGTGGGAGAGTTATAAATAAAATGTTGTTCAAGGAGGTGTATAAATAAATTGGCATAATTAGGTGTCATAATTAGGTGCCCATTGCTGTTCCAGACACATTTACATAATTGTCAGTGCTAAAATGAAAATAATTGTTTGTCAGGATTGCTTCTGTTAATGCTGATAGTTCCTTACTTAGTAGAGTTTATTCTAAGTGTTTGTTTAAAAAATATTCTAAATTCTGAATATAGAATGACTGTACACAGGCCTCAATCCTCAAAAGTGATCCATGGGGAAAAATTGCCTGTGCTAAATTTTAATTTACACAAATATACCTTGTCCTATACCTTTTATCTTCTCCTTGGCTGCCTTCAGTATCTTATAAAAAGGGATTTGCGCATGGTACAACACATTGAAGTAATTGTTTTATACATGGGAAGCATATATATATGGGAAGCACTTTTTGCTTTATAAGAAATGTAAATACCAATGTACAATTTTCAAAAGATTTTTGAACTGAGAACCTTCTCCCTGACACTAATTTCACAGGGGAGCTACTCCTGATTTACACCAATATAAATGATTGGAGAATCCAGCCCTTTGATTCCAGAGGCACTACTCATGGAGTAAGTTACTCTTCAATGAGAGTAATGGTGTCAGAATCTGGCCCTCAGTGAGGAATTGAGAACTAGGCCCCACAGGGCACAATACACTAGATATTGTTTGTGTTTACATTTTCATTGTATTGAGAAATATAATAGCCAAGTGTGATAAATAAGTACAGGTGTTATATACTGGAGAAGAAAGTACTAAATAAGCCAAACTATTTGAAGCAAAATGTTTGTGTTATTATATACAAAATGCAATTTCACAGACTTTTGTAATACTCTAGTGTACAGATACATGTAGCCAGGAATAGCTGATACTTAAAAACTTTAGGATCATTTGGAACCATCAGGCTCTATCAAATTATACACTAGCTAATCTATGTAGGCACACAATTTTATCTTCATTACCTTGTCCCTCTCCCTTCTTTTCTGTTTGTCATTGTCACACATTTTTTTGAATCTTGATTCAGGGCCAATAATAAGTTCTTCAGGGCAAAGACAGTGTCTTATTGTGTATTTGTATGGCACCTAAAACAATGGCCCCCAATCCTGAAGCACTGATCGCTACTTGTGCCCAAAACCTCCACCAAAATACAAATAATCATGTAGTGACTATAAAGTTTAGTGTAAAAGTACTCTCCTTGGGCAGTTCTGCTCCTTAGAAGGCTGTTTTGTCTCCTCTTTTATAACTCTCACTGTTGCCCCATCAACAGTAACAGAAGATGGTAGCCATTTCTTGTAGAATTGTTATTAAAAAGATGGCTTTACTTGAGACAACTCTATCTATTGGTTTGTTATTTTGTTTCTGTAGAAATATTATGGCTATCTCACTGCAAGTGGAGAATAAACAAACACAAATCTTTGATAAGGGATGGCAAATCCCTTGTCACATGCATATAATATCCAATAACCTACTGAAAAGTTAATCATCTTTCAGGGTTCTATCTGCCCAGAAATGGCACAATAAATACATCCAAATACATAAAGCTGGTCAGAATGTTCTACAGTTTGATTTTTCAATTAAATATTTATTCCAACTTTCATTAAAAAAAAAGTTGATTAATCTTTTTCAACCAGTTCTACTTATAAATATATAGGCATGACCAGGGAAAAAAAAGACCCTGATACTGGAAAGGTCTTAAGCATCTTGCTCATGTTAATAGTCCCATTGACTTTAGTGGCATTATACTTCTTGAGGACTAACAGATTAAAATAACTTTAGTCACCCTAACCAAGCTAACTTTATGGAGGCTCTCAGGATTATTAAAGATCTCTCTGGTATGGATATAATTAAAGGTAAAACAATAGATGCTAATAGCTCTTAAGTACCGTGCATGAGAAAACCTTTCCAGATGAAGTACTGGTAAATATAACTTTCCTGAAAGAAATCTCAGCAGGGTTGGACCCCTGTAGTTGCGAGACAGGACATTTTCTAATACTGAATTTCAAAGAAGATGAGGGAGAGAAATTTGGAAGTAAAAAGACACAAAGAATGTTCCCCAAGGGATATACCAATTCCAGACACCTAATTTAAGCTCAGAATTGTGCACACAAATTGGATAATTATGCATGAAAATGTGTCCATTAGCCATTTCTATATCCAGTAACCAGTTTTGTATGCAGTTATGGCAACAGCACACACAAATTAAATGAGCACATATTTACATGCACAAATTGGTTGAAAACCTGGCCCATGCTGTGTCTCCTCTATCTGATTGAGAGCCACCAGGGTAACTTATGGAGAAGTGTTTTAAATGGCTTACTATGGCTTTACTAAAGTTAGGGATCTAACTCAAGTATTTTCAAAAATACTGAGTGTACACTGCTCCCACTGACTTCAAGGAAGGAAGGAACCTCCAGTGTGCCCCAGCCAAGGCTACGATACACAGACATCTTAATTTCCCAACATTGCTCTGTCTGCACAAAACAGTTCTTCATCATAATCATCATCATCATCATCGGTGAACATCACAACCCCCCCAATGAAAAGCATATATACATAACAAAGCCTGCTTTCATTTTCAATTAGAGCAATTTGCCTAGAACAGCTACCAATCCCATCTCTTCAGAAGACCATGATTGTTTGTGCATTTGTTTTATCCCATAAAATTGTCAACACTAGGGGGCTTTGCTGGATTTGTAGATCTTTTCTTTCTCTCAAAACTTGCTCTTACTGACTTTCTTCGGAGTTGTACTTCCTTAAATGAAATATCCATGGGCATTTTCAAAAGGTTTATAAGTAGCAATTGTATTTTTTTGGTGTGCATCTCAGTAATATCTAGATGCACATAAATTTAAGAACCGCCCCCCACCCAAATCCTTCAGGAGAAGGATCAGGCTCCAAATTCTCCTCTAATCTCTGCTACCTTATGAGTACTTGGATCTATAAAGCTTATTGTGGAAGTAACTTACTGTTACCATTTTACAGCTAGGCCACTAGCAAAATAACTGCTGAAAGGGATGAGTCTTCCACCATGCTCTGAAAGCATCAAGACTTTGGCTCAACATGATCTCTTGCAGCAGTGAATTCTACATTTAACGGCCCCCAAGAGGGAAGACGGTGATGTTGGTTCCTTCAAATGCAAACCTGTTTCTAATAGCTTTAATCTTCCTGTGGAATGCAGTCACTGTGGAGTAGGAGAAGGGGAAAGGGAAGGGACGAGAGAGAGAGAAGTGACTTTTGAGGTACATGGCTTCAACCTATTTATGGTTTGAAGGTAAAGATCAAAACTATGAACTTTACCTGGATTTGGATGGGCAACGAATGTAGAGCACAGAGTATTGTCAGTATATGCTCTGGTTGGCCTGTTCCACTTAGCAGATGAGCTGCTGAACCATCTGTAGTTTGCAGACTGGCTTTAGTCAGGCAAAGGTACAATATGTTGCAGTAATCAGCAATGAGATGAGAAAAGCATGAATCACTGAGACTGGGTCCACACTCAAAAAGATAGGACAGCTTGAAGGTTCTGAGTATCTGGGACCCAAAAAGAATGAAATCCATAAGGAGTCTAATGTTTTAGGCCACCTTGGCAATTTCAGGGCAGGTGTCCACAACAGAGAATAAGATCATATTGCCAGCTAGTTCTTCCAAGTACTTCCCCCTTCCCACCACCCATCACCACAGTTTTTTCTGAGCCACCTATTTTTAATCCAGATGCCTATTTCCTTCATTGGGATAGAAAGGGCACTGTGTTATCTGAGCTAGAAGAGAAGTAGAGATACAATAGAGATCATCAGCTTACTGGTGGCATGATACCCACAACTTTCTCTATCCTTATGGGATAAATAAAATAGGTGCTAAAATCAAGTACCATAAAACCCTGCAAGTTTTGACAAGGCGTAGTAACCTCCCACTGTAATATTTTGTGACCTCTCTGATATCAAGAAGCGGATGCAGCTTAAAGCATCTGAGTCAGCAGTACTTTGCAACTGATTGGACTCGTTGGCAGCATTCAGTACAATAGCAATAACATGGTTTCTACCAATCCCACCGATGCTGAAAGCTTGAGTAACAAATATTAACATCAACAAAGAAAGCAGGAAGAGGAGAGACCAGGAACCCTATCTTTCTTAGTGTCCAGCCCGGTGATGGAGCGGATTGTAAGGTCTTTGAGTCCTTGTAGGAAAACAAATTAAGAGATAGTAATATCATACATTTCAAGGGAAGCAAAGAGAGCAGAGTGAGGCTGAAAGCAGAGAGAGTGGCTCAGGTATCCTGCCTCAAGGGCGGGGAAAGAGTTCAATATTGCTGCAGAGAATGGGAGCACCTCGTAAAAAGGGCCTCTTGGCAGCAAGGGACAAGGACAGTAGGGTGTTGTTGCAGAAACTGAAGAACACTGCTGGCATGAAGCTGGTGATACTAGCATTGCTCCAATGCCCCTTTTCCTGATGTCATGACATATAAAATCAATCCTCCTTGAACTGGGCACGTTTATTAATGAAAACAACTATGAAATATAGACACAAAAACAGTCTTCCACACAGATCAAGTTCCAGCTTTGTTATCCTTGTTTGCCAAGGATCACAGCCTGTCTAGAATTCTATACAGCACACAGACATCTAGTGGCTGCATAATTTTTAGACTATAAGCTCTCTGGGTCAGGGACTGTCTCTTATTCTATGTTTTTACAGCTCCTGAACAATGGGGCCCCATTAATATTCCAAGTAAACACGTTACATCTGAAGAGGACTGAACAGTATTACTGTTACAAGTGTGAATTGGATGTACTTTACACAGTGAGCCAAGCAAGGGAAAATTCAGAACTACTATAAGCAGCACAACGCCACTGGAGTTACTGGAGCCAAATCCACTGACATACCGTAAGCATTGAAATTGGCCAGTTGTGTTTATATGCAGTGAGACCTTAAGTGTATCTTGTAGAAACAGAGGTGTGAGAAGTGGCTCAACATAAAAGAAAGGGTATTTGTATGTATCTATAGTTAATAAGTATATTGATCAAAACCTAAACTCTTAAAATACTTTCCCTGCTCATATATGAAAAATAACAAAATTGAGAAAATAAATACCATGGTTTGGAAATTAAAAATAATTTCCAAGTTATACCAATGTTTCTTTAATTATGTTAAGAAAGAGGTTATATGAAAAAGGTAGTTTGTAATACAAAGTAGTCCATCTTGGTCAATTTTTCCCTCATGAGTAATAAATCCTCTCTATTTGCTAACTCAGCCAACTGATATGCTTGATCGAGTCAAGAGAATTGATAGCTTCTTTTATAAAAAATCTATTACAGAGCAGATCAGCATGGCCATAATCTTAGAATTCTAAACAAACTCTTTTTACCCCTCCAAAAAGACCTCACTGGCAAATGAATCTGGTATTTTTTCAGGTTGGTAACCAGAAGTTACATTTATATTTGTCTAGTGGTTTCCCACAAGTTCCAGAGTAATAGTTTAAAAGACAGAGGGACCAGTTTGTGATGATTTTTAAATTAGCATCAATCTCCTTTATGAAAGTACTAAACACTCGTAATATATATCAAGCCTGTCCAGAACAGAAATATATCATCTGCACAGCCCATTCAGTAAGCAGTGTGTTGCTTGAAAGAATCAATAGTATCACAATAAATTAAGCCTTACTCATACATTACCACAAAAAGGCTAGTGTGGCTAGGCACTTCTAATTGATCTCCTTCCCTGACCCCTTCCCCTCCCCATTTCTGTTTCTTTTGTTTGTGGGAAAGCTTTTTTCCTCAAATAAAGTGTTGGGGGCTGGGAGGGGTTATTAAAAACAGGAGACCCAAAGCACTGAAAAAATAATAATGAGAAGAAATATAAATATTTGTGGCTGCTATCGATAATAACCCTTAATCAGGAAAGCATAAAGCCCTACGCCCTCTTCAAAGGGCAACCTCTGATGACAGGAAGTTATTGATATTTTCAGCTGTGTTGGCTTTATCACATCCACTCTACTTAGTAAGTGTGACGGACACTCCAAGTCAGGGATTTTGATGTCATTCATGCTGCCAGGCTTTGAAGATGATATATCTATCTTTCTTGCTCCACTTGGGAACAAAGTGTACAAAGAAATTGTATGGTCACACTGTTCAAAGTTAAATGCCGACTGGAAAAAAAAGTTAATGTGCCTCACTGCAGTATTTGCTCTTAGCATTCAGTTGCAAGCTTTGAAAGTCCCATTTAAGTATCTCTTTTTTAAGATAAATACCTATTAAGTAATGTATATGCACAAGCTGAAGTGTTAAATGGTTTGTTGAAACCTATTAGAGTACACAAGATGATAAACATAAATTATAGCTAATATACTGCACCAGTGATTTTTAAACATAAAAATTACTGACACTGTAAAAACACACTTGAGTCATCGTAGCAGCATAATAGCACTAATCCATGTTTATCCAACCGTGCACTTTTCAAAAACAACACAAACCTCTAATAAATGCTTTGGCTTCACCTTGACAACTTATATGGGTTATTGCCTCGTTCATGCCTGGATAACCATGTGTTATGACTTAAATGTTCTTTAATATCAATTTATGCCTTGAAGAAAAAAGATTGAATAACATAGTGTACATATGGTTCAATTTATTACAGCAAAACAATCATTTTAGTTTGAAGATATTTTCTCATGGTGCATATCATAGAAATCTTATTCAATAGAGCTCTCAATAAACCAGATTTTTTATGTCACAATAAATGAAACTAAGGCAGCTAATTGTTGCTAAGATTCTAAATAGATGAGTCTATTTGGCTTTCTTGTCAATCAAGAAATAAATTCCTTAACACTTCTGTATTTCTGGATTCTAATGTCTCTAATTGGATTTTACACTATCTGATTAACGAGGTAGTTTATAGACTACTGTAAAAAAATTGATACTTAAAAGGGGAAGAGGAAATTGTAGGCTGTCAGCATTATGGAAAAGGCCAAGATGACATTGAGTAATTTACTGTTTTCACAATGGCAACAAAAAATGTAAAACCTAGCCAATGCTGCCTCATCTGTGGTACTCTTACTGTGTGCTTGTGATACAAAAAAAAAGACCCAAGAGTGCTGTTCCAAAAGAAAATTGAAATATGCAACAGTATGTCCTGAAAATGGATTGCACTTTTAGGCAATGAAAACATAACAAAACAAATAATTTGAAATTTGAGTTTAAAACAAAAGCAATATATGGACTTAAAATTCAGGTCCAGGCAGACATATGAGGTGATAAATAAGACTCTCAGAGAAACATGTACAAGCAGGTGGCAGAAGGAATGCAGCAAAATGGCTTTGTAACTTCTCCAACACTCATTTTCTGCAGCTAGATTGTCAGTCTCATTTTCATGAACTGTGCACTTTTTCAGAAAGTGGTTAAGAAAATCTTACAGGCAAAAAAATCCCATTGTATATGAAGAGACTGCACTACTCAACAATGTGCTGACTGTAAGTATGTCTGTTATCATGTAACCTCTATTATAATGGTGAAGTAGACTGGCTGCAAACTCATTGAAGACTATTATTATAGTGGAAAAATAGTGGCAGCAAACACTGTAGTTAGTTGAGATGGAAACTATTTCACAAAGTCCTATTTGCAGACCATCAGAATTTTGTGAAAGATTTACCTTTTGGACAGAAATTGTTTGCGCAATTTTCTGCCTAAAGTTTGAGTAAAAATAGTTGAGCCATTCAGAAGAGACTAAAAATGCTTTTCTGATTTTAGTAAAATTCTTGTGATTCTTATTCGAACAATCCTATAGCCAAAAGGGCTAAGGTTTGAAAGCTGCAATTTAGCATGGAAATAGTCCCCAAAGAGAAGCATGGCCTTGTTCTGGAAGGAACTGATTTTGATTTCATCAAGTTATGAGCATTTGAAAATCACATACAAGAAAGAAAATAATGTACCAAATCCAGCTCATATTGGAATCTGAGACAGAGTGTTGAGGGCTAGCACTCAGGTCACTATTAGTATTAATTAGGTTCCCCAGGAGAAGGCCTAATTAGCCAAAGTTGTACCTGATTACTAGGACAGGTTGGGGCTAGTGAGTCAATGAGCCAATTAGCCCATTAAGAGGGAAGTGTTGTACAAAATGGCACAGAAAGGAGTGCTCAGGAAGGCCTGATCTACACTAGAAAATTAAGTTGGCTTAACTACATTGGTCAGAAATGTGAGAAATCCACACCCCTGAGCGGCGTAGTTCAGTCATCCTAACCCCAATATAGACCCAGTCCCCGGTGTTGTGGTTAAAGTAGCCATCCTGGACCGGACAGGTCTGTCCAAGAAATATAATGCCAGAAATTTAGAGCGGCAAGATGGCCAGCAGGAATATGGCCCCATGCATTTGCAGAGAAATCAACAGATTGGACCTATCACTGGGTAAAGCCAAATCCTTGAACTATGGGGATGATTACGGGCTTTGTGATTCTGGAACACTTTCTTCAAAGTCTCCCTGAGAATACCCAAGTACGGGTGAGGCAGCAGCAGCCAGTTCATCTGGATGTCGCAGTTAAATTTATGGAGGGGTTTGCAGGGCACCAAGAAGAAGAGGGAAGAGTCCTGAGGAACTCTGGCAGGGGCTCAGGCCATAGTATGTTTGCAATGTGGATGTGGAGGACACATAAAAAGAGAGACTGCCCATAGATGGACTGTAGGTTTGCACAGTTTTGTGGTTGGGCCAAGACTCCCAGGTAGGGAAGAGAAAAGAAAGTAACTACTGTCTCGTAACGGTAGGGAAGAAGCACCAAAGGAGTCTAGTGAAGACCGCTCCCTCCTGTTCACTAATCAGGCAGCAGTTAGTGAAATCCCACTGGATACTTCCTGGTGCAGGGGTCAAAATCAAATGCATACATGGGGACAAGAAATTCCGTCCTATGGCAGAAGTGCATCTGGAATCAAGGGAAAGCTTCAGTGGAAACATGAAGGGGTAGTAGAGGGATTGCAAACCTCAGCTAAATTAACTAAAACAAATTGCCACTTGTGTACTTATTCAGACCTAAGTGGAACTGCTCAAACTTCTTAAGTCTGCAAAATTACACTGGTAGTCCTGAGCACAAGCTTTCTTGCTAGATTTCCAGTATTTTCCATTTCTACTCAAGATGGAAATTCTGCAAAACAGTCTCTAAGAATACTACTATTTACAGGACAGTTTTTATTCTCTCTCTTAGGTACTTATCTAGTCCCAGCTACATAGTAGTAGTATCTAAGCACCTTTAATGTATCTATCCTTAAAACAACCCTGTGAGGTACAAAGGTATTAGTATCCCCATTTTACAGATGTGGAACTGAGGCACAGAGAGAATAAGTGACTTGCCTGCAGTCACACAGGAAATTTGTGGTGAAGCAGGGCACTGAACTCAGCTCTTCTGAGACCTAGATGAGCATCCTAACCCATGGACCATCCTTCCTCATCTTCCTTATTGTATCTGACCAAGTTGGCCCGTCCCTTTTGGGCAGGACAAGGAAGCTGAATTGAAAGAGTTAATAGGAATGCATGTCCAGAAAAACACAGGTAACGTGCAGGTTGAATGAAGCACATGTGTGTAAGTATATAAAGTGTCAAATGTCAAATTAGGTCAGGGCATATGCTAAGAATGGCTCTGGTATTAGGGAACTTCTTGTTAGGGGCTGAGATGTTTGCCAAGTGGTAGAGGAAGGATTTGGCAGTGGGAGTGGAGGTAGATTGGACCATTTGTTTGGTGGACAGCCGGAGGTATAAGCAACTATGGGTTAAGCACACTCACCATCAAAAAATATTCTCTCTTTTTAAAACTAGGCTTGTAAGAATACTGCTAACTTCTGTGACAGTTGTTGCCTCACACTTTTGCCCTCAGTACATCTTGCCGAAAGGACATTTAATGAATGTTTGATAGTTATGTTTGATAGTTACAGCTCTGCCTTTCCTGTAGCTCATGATGTACTTTCTGTTAGTCCACAGTTTATTTGTTCGGATCACAAAGGTTTCTGTCCTTGCAGAAGAACATTTTGTAACCCGTTATTCTGCACCACACAGTACCCAGAAATGGGGGTGCATTTACGGGATAAAGAGAGAAGATTACCTGATACACGTAGAAAGGTATACAGAAAAATACCTTTTTTACTCTAAAAAGATTTTTTAACACAATAATAAAATGTTATGCTTATACTTGATGCTTTGTTACTTTCCTCTGTGAAGCACTACACAGCTGCATACAGTTACTCTTTTCCTTTTGTTTAGTTTGTTTGTTCCTTCAGTTCCTTCTGGCTGAAGACAGAAGCTGCCACCGAATTGCCGCCACTGCGGAAACGCGCGTGCCGCCCTAACGGCACACGGACTGCCCCCACCGTCCGCGGTGGCAATTTGGCGCACTGCTTGGGGGCAAAAACACCCAGACTGCTGCCCCTTGCAGATTGCCGCCCCAAGCACCTGCTTGGAATGCTGGTGCCTGGAGCCGGCCCTGTCTCTATCTAATGATGATTTTTGAAGAATAGGGCTTGCAATCCATTTTTCAGTGTGTCCTAGGTACTAAGAGGACACATTGAACTTGTCTACGTTATAATTTTTCAGAACCATTATTCCCAATTAGTGCAGCTAACATTGATGAAGCTGTAGTGTAGACAAGGCTCAGCATTAGAGACGTGAAAAATCACAGCACTGACAAGACCAAAATGATGGGATATCTCTGAAGTGGTAAATTACTTCTTGGCCCAGGATATTTTCTTCATCTGCTTTTTATTTGTGATACAAACAATTCTGTTTATTCCTATGAATGACGATGGTTTAACAGCAAAAGTAGCAAAGTTGACACGTGTAACCTCAGCAGGGCTCCAGCAAAATATAACTCCATATTCCAGTCCCAAGTAAACTTTTGCTCTGACTGCTGCTTCTCACTTCTCTTGGTCTCTTAACTCCACTGCAAACACAATGAAACTCCTTCATCAAACATCAGTTCACTTGTCACTCAAAAGCGCATTACAACTAGCCCAGCCAAGTGTCAGTCAAAAGCATACTAGACCTGGTGGGGGCCAACACTCAGGGGCAATGCAGGTGTGTTCCTTTCCCCATCTACAGCTGTTTGGCATGATAAGAGGAAAACCATTTGAATAACGTTTCTTGTTAAGCAGAAGACATTGGACCAGATTCTTGGCACCTTTGCTCTAGCAATGCAAAGGGGTCATAAAGCTGGATTAATTATTGCCCTGATCATTCCCTCAACCTGGAGATAATCAGTAAGTGGTGTAGGGCTGCTATACTATCTCTGCACCAACCACTCCAAGCAGGGGGAATGGACAGGTGAGATGGCCTCAAGGCTGCTCTAATTATCGGCAAACTAGGCAGCTGCCTAGAGCAGCAGATTTGCCTGGCTGTATGCCAGGTCACAATAACACTTAATTTTGGCCCAGCCATCCCTGTCCCTCCCCCTTTACCATGATGGAGGGCTGGCCAGGTCAAAGTGTGCGTGTGCGTGGTGTGAACCATCGGAAGGCTTATTGTGCCCTCCTGGAAAGTCTAATACCAACCTTCCCCGCTGCCAAATTGAGAACTTCTGTTCTAGGCGTTTGGAGGGGGGTGGCATTGTCTTGAGTTGACTTTGGCTTTTAAATGGTGTCTTTCAGCCCTTATTGCTCTCATTGTTGGGGAAGCACAAAAACATCCACCTTTGCCTCCACTCCCAGCTCTGTACCAAGCCCAGCTCAGGCCACTGGATCCAGACTTTTAACTGTTAGCTACTAGTGGTCTCCCAAGGAGATCTGCTTCTGAACCTTCTCACAGAAATACAGGGAAAAATTCTTATATCCATATCTTCACCCCTTACAAGTACAATAATAACCTGCCAAACTGCACCCAGTTATTTTTGCAGTGTGTGTAGACTGCTTATAGGAGCTCACTGATTTTGCTGAGCAAACACACAGATATTAGGAAGTTGCTAAACAGAAAACAAATAAGGCTGAGGCCCAGTCTGAAGATCTGGATCCCAAACTCACAAGGGTTCATTAGTTCATTAGACACAATTTTGTGCCACCTTGTGGTAAACATAGGTTATTGCAACATTTCAGAGTTACACCACATTTCTCTTGTATTCCCCTTGAGAGGCTCAGCCTCAAAGCATGTTCTGACTCCCGTTAAATGACTTCTTAAATTTAGGAACCAATAAATAGATTTGCACAACTTTAGCTCTTATGTACTTTCTAGATCAGTGAGATAGGCAAATGTTAGGAAGCAAGCATGAGCAAAATCAACTGAAAGGTACAGTAAGTACCTTCCTCATACAAAAAGCATAGTCCTTTTATCTCACAGCTAGGGCTGAAGATTTAACATACGGGGACCAGAGATATGTCAGTTCTATTAGATAACAATATTGGAATATTACAAGCTGCAAATCCCAGAAGCATAGGCTTCCTTGCTAGATTTTTACTACTTATTTCGGGTCAGGCTAGAAATACGGCAGAAGGGCCTCTCTCACAGTTTTTTGGCATTTCCTCTAAATTCTGGAGAATACTTAGATATTATAACTTCAAATATGAAATCACAACAAGCTCACTTGAACACAAAATTTAAAGGGAGGTTTAAAAATTGGAACTGACTCTGTCACTCGAAGGGAGGAGGTGGGAGAATTCCAAATACAGGGAGCAGCACAAATAAGAGGTTAAGTCTCTTCCTCACTGAAGGTGGAAGAGGAGAAAGTGAGCAGTCAGGATTGTAGCTGGGATGTAAGTTCAGTGCAGTAGTGCAGAGTGAACCCATAGGGAGCTCTGAACACCAGGCAGGAAGATTAACTGTCCATTTTAATATCTTGTTAGCATTTGTTTCTGCTAGTAATAATTTTGTTTCACATTCCGAAAAACAAAAACTATATTAAAAAATGTTTACTATGTTGTTTTGCAGCCTG
Source organism: Mauremys reevesii (assembly GCF_016161935.1). Taxonomy (NCBI): domain Eukaryota; kingdom Metazoa; phylum Chordata; order Testudines; family Geoemydidae; genus Mauremys; species Mauremys reevesii. The sequence goes on along the minus strand of NC_052624.1, from coordinate 67,729,026 downwards.
GAGTGAATTTTAATAACTGAGCACTGAACTACTGAAACTAAAGTGTTGTAATGGAAAAGATGATACAAAACTGTAATTATAATATTGCAGTGGTATAAGGAAAATATTGTCCTATACCATATAATAAGCAACGGTTGAGTATTCCTTGGACAGATACAAATATGGTGTGATGGATGGAAGATTCCATACTGTTTGTGTGCTCTTTTTCCAGAATTAGTTACAACACATCCCACTGGGTAGGCGAGTAGGGAGAAAAAATGTATTTACAAGAGAACACTGATGTTAGAGACCAGTTATTGCAGATCTACCAAGCAGCACAAGATACCAAAACATCAAAAACAAAAAAGGCCCCAAAAAACCACTCCATTCCTACTAACTGGGTTCACTGATGGGTAGTAAGAAGTAACAGCCTCATGGTTGAACTAGAGCTAGCCCTAACTGTAAGGGACCAAGGACTAGGACTTCCCATGTAAGAGAATATATTTTCCCTACAAATTTTCAAAAAAAACAACAACAAAAACTGGTTTGGTTTTGATGATTTTTCTCTCCATTTTTTAAATCTAAAACATCAAAAACGTTAGCTATAAAAAAAATTCATTTACCCAAAACCCTTCACCTTTCTATAAGATTTTTGATTAAAAAATGTTTGAACACATAAGCAGCACAAATGCAAAAAGCCCAAATTAACTCTAATGTGTTCATGAAAAAAATCATTTCAAGAAAAGGCTATTTTTTTATTTAAATGACTTTGTTATGAAAAATGTTGACTAGTCTTAATAATATTATGGACAATGTGTAACCAGCTACCTAGCCATAACAGGGTTTTCTAATTTCTACATGGTGCCCATGACTAAAAACTTGCCAGTTGCTTAGATAACTAAACAACCTTTCTTCAATATCTGCAGCATTTTATTAATACGTAGAGTAATGTACATAAGTATAGCAAAGGAGAAATACTCAGGTATCTGTATACTTTTTTTCTGAGACCAAATTGATACATTTTTAAAGCATGGCTCATTTAGGTGTACGGGTGGGTGCTGTGCATCCATTATATCATTTTCACTAAAGGGGAAGTGATAGCAAACCCTAAATGGAAGATTCTTAATATTTTACCTTGTAAAAATACCTCCAACTTTATTTTTTGTTTGAAGGTGGAATAGTTTATATATATTATACACACACATGCAATAGCATTGAACAGGCCAGTTTTCACATGTTTGCATATTTATGGTATAACACTGCCCCTGAGCCTCGAGTCCAGCTAAGACAGACAGTGTTCATGTAGGACTCAATGGGGTCTGGGCAAAGGTAGATGCCTACACTCCTAGGGAAAAGTCCAGCCTCTGATTCAAGTAAGAGAAGCCTTTGGACTATTGTAATTTACAGCACATATAAATGTCCCCCATGCTGACTGCTGGAGAGCATCAGAGTGCAGAACATCCTGTACATGTTCCCTCCCTGACACTGCCTCTTCACTAGAGCACACCTCCTATAGTGAGTATCTGCCTCACTATATTTTAAATAAATTGAAAAATATTTTAACTATCTTATGTATTATTGTATTTTATTATTTATATTACTGTAGCACTTAGGAACTCTAGTCATGGGATCCAAAATCTGGCAAATTGCTTATGTATTACTAAATCTACAACAGATGTGTAAAATACTACATTTTATATGTAAATAAATAAAAAATAAATAATTAAAATCATATCACTTATTTTAAAACATTATCCACTGGGTTAGCCTTGGTTGTTGAACCTTTTTGGATATGTGCTCAGAACTATAGCTCAGGAGATCTGGAAATTGTCTACAATATAAAAGTCACAGGTGTGGATACAGTCAGTGTAATATAGGTAGCTATTAAATTTGAAAAGAAGCTTGCTTGATAAGCAAACTAATATAATTTTATAGGCTAAGTTTATACAGGAACAGTTGCAGTTGAGATGCGTGCTGCCTGTTTTTCTGCTGTCCTAATTATTTTATCTCTTTCTCAGTATGGTTCCCTCTAGTGATTCTTGTAAGGAAACCGGCTACCTGATCCTTTAATCCTGCTAACATTTTACAAAAGAAAATCCAAATTAGTTTTGCTTACACCAGATGCTTTATGTGCAATTGGGCATCGTACAATGGTGGTTGAAATATGAAACAGGTAAATTCAATGATCTCCTTTGGAAGAATTTCCTACCTGGGGGAACTAATGTGAAATAAGAGTTTGCATACTTGCTGCCACCCGGTAGCCCTACTCCCTCCCCTAATGCAAACTAGTGAACCTGGAAGCTGGTTGCCATATATCCCTAGTGTCAGATTCAGTAATAAGCACTGCAATGAGTGTTTGAGAGCAGACTAGCAAAAACAGGTCTAGCAGACACTGGTATAGTAGATATGTCTGTTACAAGTGTATCTCATTATGCCTGCAAGTTTGAGAATGGTGTGTCAGGGAAGAAGTTAATACTTTAACATTAAACACAGAGGGTGCTTAGTCTAGTTGTTAGAAAAGAGCACTCAGCACTACAGGTCTTGACTATGCAACTCACTTGCTGTGTGGCCTCGTGAGAGTTATTTACCCTCTCTGTGTCTGTTTACTCATCTGTAAAATGAGTATGATGCTGGGATACTTACCTACTGTACCATACAAAAGTTTTGAAAGGCTTATTGTTTGTAAAACTCATTTGCATTTTTATATGGTAGCAACTCTGAGGGTCCCAAAAAGTTTATTATTAAACTTAGTGTTAATAAGTTTAAGAAAACAAAACAAAGATAATGCCATTGTAAAAGTACAACACTCTATTAAGTGGCCGTTTTAGGAGACTGTCCTGAATCCTGAGATTAACTTTTTCCACTGTTCATCTTGCAGAAAAATGATACACCTATGCGAGAAGCAAAAGCAAACAGAATTTGGTTTGTCTTAGCAGGATACAGTAGATTCCACTTAATAGCGATCCGGATATTAACACTTCCCCGTTAACAGCAACATTTTGCTGGGAACTAATCCCATTCCATTCACTTTAATGTTAATGAGACTCAAATGCTGGCAACAGCATGCCACTTACTAACAACATTTTTCAAAGAAATGCCCCGGCTGTAGGCAGGTTTAAAGGCTGCAGCCAGGGAAGGAAGCACGAGGCAGCGCACCTGTCGAGCACTGACTGTAGGCAGGTTTGTGGGGCTACAGTCAGGGAAGGAACCTGCCTTCAGCCGGTGCTCAGCTGATCCCAGCGCTTCCTTCTGGGGCTGCAGCCCCACAAGCCTGCCTGTGGACAGGCATGGCACAGGAGGTAGGGGCTGCAGGCTGAGAGGGGAGTCTGCCAGCAGGGCACAATACCTCTCTCTGGGCTGCTCTGGGATGTGCTAAGTTCCATCCCCCAGGGAGAGCATGGAGAGGTATCGTGCATGTCCATGGGCCTCCAGCACCTGTGGTCCCTGTAAAAAGCCCCATCCCTGCTGCTGCTCTGTCCACAGACAGGCTTGCAAGGCTACAGCCAGGGAAAGCATGTCCCAGCACTTTCTTCCCTGGCTTTAGCCCTGAAAATGTTCCTTCCTCTTATTAGCAACTGCCAGATAATGGCAACTTTTTTTCTGGCAACCAAGGGGCTGCTACTAAGCAGAACATACTGTACCCTGTTCTGTGATTTTGTTAGGTCATACAAGCCAAGAAGGGTTTAGCCAGTCAATGATTAGACTGATAGATGAACACTGAGAGGCTGTAGGTGACACTTTTCCTTCTGAGTGAAGGTTGAACCAATGGCCCAGCATGGTGTTAGTGGGCATTGTGCTACAGGAGGTGCCATGTCTCTGAGACCAAACAGAGGTCCTCAGCATTTGTGATCAGAGATGGATTCCAAGATATTTTTGTACAGATTTTGGCTGTCTCCCTGGTGCCTGACGATAGAGCCCACCTACATTTCACTTTCAGTAGGTGTGACTGCACATGGTATCATTTGTTTCCTGTTTTGAGTAATGTTTTTGCATGCTGTTGAACTGCAGCCAGAGGCTTACCCAAACATGACAGCGTTTCTGTCGCAGGTGAAAGGATTGCTATTTGTCACAGAGGTTTTGTTAGGCTCAGTTGAATAATTTTTGTAAAGCACTTAGCACGAAGTATTATCTTCGTCATTCTTAACACTCTGAAACATTATTAGTACATTAGTATTTGTATCACAGCAGCGCCTAGAGGCCTTAACCAAAATCATAGCCCCATTGTGCTAGGAACAGTATAAACATATAGTAAGAGATAGTCCCTAAGAGCTTCAAGTCTAAAGAGGTGACAGACAAAAGTGTGGGAGGAGAAACCAAGACATACTGGAAACATAATAGAGAGTTTGAAAGTATTCATGTTTACACCTTCAGTGTGCATTCTATAAACCTCCCCATGCAAAAAACTTTACTTTATTTTCAGGAACCTCCATCAGTGGGATGTTTCTTACACCCAGTGACTGTTTCAGATGTTTACTTCAGTGAATCCCTTCAGGCTGACAAATACACTGGCTAAGATTCCATGGTTTTTAGCAATCTCTGTTCAAATAGTGGTTGTCTATTGTTTATTACCCTTGGAACGAAATTCAGCATTTAGTTCCAAGGTAGGATTTTTTAAATTATCATCATCATCATCATCATTTATTGAAAGATCTTCCTGGCTTACCAAACAGCTCACAGAATAAACAGCTAATTAGAGCTGGTCAAAGTTTTCTATCAAAATATGTTTTCAATTGAAAATGCAGTTTCCAAAAAATCACATTTTCCAAGAATGTTTTTTTTTATTTTGACCAAATTTTTCATTTTTCCTTTGGGATAATATTTTGCTTCAAGTAGGATCAACTTGAGTCAAAACATTTTGGCTTGTCAAACTGACTCCAAATATTTAGCTTTAAATCAGTTTGAATTAATCTGGACTGCCTGAGTACCTATGGTGCTTCACAGGAGTTGTACTTCGGGTGCTTCCTGTCCCCATTCTCATCTATGGGTAGGGCTCCTAATTTGGACTACATCTCCCATAATTCACTGCAGTTCCCCACCCCTCCGGATGCACTGCAATAATTCAACATGGGAATCCCATAATCATGGTGCATCATTGGAGATGTAGTCTGACCAGAGAGTTCAGCCCATAAAGGCAGCAAAACTACAACTCCCATGAGACACCACAGTAGCTCAGGTGGATGGGGTTCAATGTCAAACCAAGCCAAAATAAAACATTGACTTTTTAAATAAAAATATTTAATAATAATAAAAATACAGGACACATACTTTGATCTTTGTAAACATTAACACCCCCTATCCTCACCCACAAATAGCTAGGGTTTAAGTGCAATAAGTAGTCAAATATGTTTGGTATCAAGGCCTGGAACAGATCTAGACCATGTTGGATTGCCCATAATCAAGAACTTCTTCCATGTATAGGATTGTGTTCTTCTGGTAGAGTAGGAAAACATCTGTGTCAGGATTTCCTGGATCTGCCAGGAGCAGTGTCTATCTGTGGTACTTAATTAGCCAACAGTCATGCCATCAGGTGCAGGGATTTCAGGCCTGGATGGAGTGTCTGACTATAGAGCTGGGAGATCAGGTCAGGATAGTCTTGGAGCTAGCTCAGAAGGTAGATGGATATTTTTAGTAGGTCTATCGGCCAAAACTGCCTCAGTCTGTATGGAGTTATGAGAACGATGGTGAATGTGTCCCCTTGCAACTTGTAAATCATTCTGGGGATCAGAGGAACTGATGTAAAGGGGATCAGGTGGTGGCCTGACTATCTGCTCAGGAAGCGTGCTAACTTGTTGCTGACAAATGGGAGGTGAAGAGCTATTGGGATTATCCCATGTTGGTGGTATGTCCAATGCTTGGTGGCTTCCAGGCAGAAGGGAGATGATTGTGCACCTTCCTGCTTGTTTATATAGTGCATCACAGAGGTGTTGGCCATCAGGATATGCTCTGTGGGATTGTGAAGAACAGGTAGGAAGGCCATGCAGGCTAGTCTTATAGCTCTCTGCTCTAAGACACCGATGTGGACCCCATGTCTTCTGGGTACCAAATCCTTTACATTCATAGATGGTCCAGATGGGCTTTCCAACCTGTCTCTGTCCCATGACTAATGTCTTTGTCAGGGAGTGGGGACAGAATGGTACTCCTCCATGCACATTTCTGTGTTTCTTCCACCAGTTCTGCAATAACAAGAGGTAAGATCACAATGTTCATATGGTGTTTTTTCAGGGAATAGACTGACCTGAGCCAGAGTTGGAGCGGTAGCATATGAAGCCTGACAAGCTGTGTCCTGTATGTGCACATGGACATGGCCAAGCAACCCCACACACAGCTGCACCGTTGGTGTCACATTTAGTTCTATCCCAAACACCAGCAACTGCATCAACAGGAACCTGTTTTGGGGAAGGTCAACGAGAGTCAGTCAGGCCTATGAACTTTATTATCCGTAATGGGTGAGGGACTATATTTAGTAGTTCACTAGGAGGCCTAGCTGAAAAAACAGGGAGAGGATAAATGTTAAGCTTGCCCACCTCCTGCTGGGATCTGCCTTTGTCCAGGTAAGGGTAGACATGAATGCCTTTCCTTCTGAAGTGTGCTATTATTACTAAACGTTTTGGGAAGGCTCTCAGTGACGTGGAGATACCTTATACTGGTGATAACTGGGCCCCACTCTGAATCTTAGGCACTTCCTGTGGGTCAGATAGATAGCTACATGGAAGTACGCATCCTGTAAGTCACAAACCACAAACCAATCCTGAACCTGGAGAAATGGAATGATGGAAGCAAACATTACCATCCTGAATCTGAGCGGTGTATGAATGTGTCTTGGATATCCCCAGGTCTAGGATAGGATAAAGAATGCTTTTATTTAAGATAAGAAAATATCTAGAGTAGCCTCTTTCCCTGTATCCTGCAGTACCTCTTCTATGGCTCCTAGACAATGTAATGATGTCATTTCTGATTGTAACAGGCTCTTATGAAGAAGAACAGGAAAGAGTGGGGTTAGGCTGTAGTGAATGGAGCTGTATGTGGTAGCCCTGGACAATGAGGTCTAATGCCCATCTGTTGGCTATGAAAGCTGCCCAGGCCTGGTGATTCTCAAAGGCAGCATTAGGCTTCAGATCAGCTCCCATGTGGTTCCCAACCCGGCTGTTAAATCTGCTGGATCTAGGAGTAGGCTGGGTTAGTCAGATAAGGACATGGGTGCCCCTGGAGAACCTAGCTTTCTTCCTTTACTGGAATTCAGGATCTCAGCTCCAGAACTAAAAAGGCCTTTGCTGGACTTGATACTTGTAGGACTTCCTGTATGTAGCCTGTACTTTGTGCAGTGTGCCTGATGCCTGGAGCCACAATGCCTGCCACACTGTGATGGCTGTAGCCATTGACATAGCTACTGTATCAGAGGTGTCCATGACCATCTGCAGCAATGTTCTCAGAGCCTCTCATTGATGGTCTTTCATTTCAGACCTACAATCCTGCAGGATTTTTTGAAAGGAAAGGATGACCTCTCTTCCATGGGGTAATTACATATAGCAGACAATGTCTAGTGGTTCATCACTGGAAGCACCTTATGAATAAGCCTTGTGCCCAAACAGATCTAACTTCTTAGGGTTCTTGGCCATCAGAGTGCCTTTAGTGGATTTTTATTTTCCTTGCACTACGGAGATGACCAAGGGTGTGGTTGGGCATAGAAGTGCTCACAACCTTTAGGGAGCACCTGATACATTTTCTCCATGGGCTTGGAGATGGGAAGTATGATGACCGGGATCTGCCATAGCTCTTTAGCTCTTTCAGGCTCCCCTCATTAATGGGGAGAGCAATCCTAGCCAGTGTTGTCACACTCATAATATCAACATAGTCTCAATGGTCCTGCACAGGAAGCCCTGGAAAGACTCTGATGTCATTGATTGCTAGCATGGGAGCTACTGTCATTGTCTTGTCCACCAATGAGGAGGATTCCTTGAGTGGAGATGGAAATTATTATTGCTGTCCTTCTAGCATCTTCCACTTCTGTGGGCCCTTGTCCAGTTCCAGTGTGAACAAAGCCACCAGGGAGAGTTATTTCCTCTTTGTAGGCATGAGGGAGGGTGATCTGATGCTCAGCACATGGCAGGATGGTCCACAGGAAGATTGATGCAAAGTTAATCACCCTGCTGTACAGAGGGGTCATAGATCAATTTCCTCTTTTTTCCTTTTCCCCTGAGGGGAGTTAGGGGGACAAAGCTATTGAATGAAAGTGAAAAGATTTCTTCATGGAAAGGGTTGAAAATGAACCAGCTTAGGGCTTCTAAGAAAGTAGGGGCTTGGATACTCACTGGGTTCCATCTCATTGCTATGAGTGATATGAGGGCACTGAGGAAGGGATGTAGCTGCCCAGCCCTTTATGGCCCTCATGCCGGAGCATGAGGCAGCACAGCTTGCATGCACAGCCCCAAACACACTGCTATGCAAAATAAATATGATCTCATACACAAAGCATGTGCACTCCTATAGTGGGATCCACACTAACATGTACTCAAAAAAGAAACGGGATTTATCGAAGTGTTTTTTCACATTAACAAAGTTGCTTCTTTAGTTGAACTATCCGAGAATTCACCTGGAAAGTCACAGTATCCTGGTTCTAGTTCCCACTCTGATTCTCTTTATAAATTAATTATTTAGCACATCTGCCTTTTTAAAGAGGTGCTGTGGCCTCCACTTGTTCATTTGTGCAGAGAGAAAAAAAATCACACTGAGATCTCAAGTGTCTCAGCAATTAGTAAAATGGGAAAGATGCTGCTCTAGGATTTTCAGGGACATTGTACTTCATAATCTTCAGTCTTGCTCAGTGTTACGATTATTATAACTTCAAGTGTTTTTATAACCTTAAGAATGTCAACATGTTTCCATTATCTACAGTGTACATATTATTTGGAACCTACTTCACGCCGCAGAATTTATTAATGTATTTTCTTGGATCCTGGTAAAGTGGTCCTTCAATACACTGTGAAGGACTTAAGACCCTCATAGAAATCTTTTACTGATGAGTATTTAAAAAATATTGGAAAATCATTCAGAGGTGGGTAAAAAAACAACACTAGATTTTCAGTGGTTCAGCAGTATATTTTTTTCACAAGGAAACTCAACAAAAAGATAGACACACAAAACACATATAAAGAGAGCACTAAAAAGATCAGTATTCACTGACCTTTAACCATGCATCACGTGTGTTTTCCATAATGTTTTAAAGAGAAGAAGTAAAAGAATAAAAGGGGGGAAAGAGCTTTAACAAAGAGAAAGTGAGAATGAAATTATTTTATCCTTCTTTGAACTTCATGGGCAGACATGATAGATGACAGCCCTTGTACTTTCAGTGTTTCTGCCCGATAGAAGGGTTAGCTGAAAAAATGACCTATTATGTAGGGATCTGAAAAATGGATCTCATGGGAGTCATGCCCTTTTACATTATTCTGAAAGTGACCAATGACTAGTATCCAATCTCTCTCTCCCCAGCTTTTATATGATTTCAAAGTTGATATGGCTGGCCTTAGGCAGGCACTTATTTAGCCATGTCTGTAAAAATGCTTAAAGTGCAGTTCTTCTCTGAAAAAGGACTATGAAAAAATGACTTCTCCTTACTTCTCATCTGCTTCCTTTCTGTATTCAGAATCAGATTTGCTTACTTTTGCAAATTAAATAATTTTTTTTTACTTCTTTTTACTCATGTTAGCAACACAGAGACAAAACAGCTAAGTGAGCAAACAAGATTTGATTCGGTTTTGTGCATTATCAGCAAAATTGTTTACAGAGTTTCAACCAGTGACACCTGGGCAACTCCATTGTCATAAAGAACATTGGACAACTGGAAGACAGTAGGTTAGCCTAAATGACAGCAAGGTCCAGATTTTTAAATGTATTTTAGGCAATTAGGAGCCTAAATCTCATTGGCTGTCATTTGAAAATTGAGATTTAGGCTCCTAAATCAGTTAGACCTTGCAGCACTGTGTGCCACAATGCCTAAATACCTTTAATCTGGACCTAAGAACCTAAGTTAATCTTCAGAACTTTTATTACTGGTGAGGCACAAAGAGGTAAGAACCCAGTTTGGGCCCCAAATCAGGGCAGCACCTAAGCTTATACTCAAGTAGGAAAGCATGTGTAAGTACTAAGTGCTGTCCTGAATAGGGTTGCTTTCCTAGATCATAACCCTTGACTCTCTAGCACCAGGGAAGTATGCAGTACTGACAGTTAGAAAATCACCTTTTCACTTGACAACTGAGGATATGGGAATTATTAATCGACAATAAACATGTAACACACACAATGCATTTTTAGTCACTTTTTCAGAGCACTGCCACCCTATAAGTGCATGTATCACAGTGTAGCTACTGCATGTCCTGTATATGTGATTTCAGATCCACAATGTATTGAGTACCATCACCACTTTCCATTGAAAAGTTGCAAATACTTAAAGCTGAGTGAATAATCTACTAGGATTAATTTATTCAACAATTTATTGAACAAATATTACCTTTAGTGTCTATTAAAAAATTCTTAAGCTTATTAGTTATATGAAATTATTCTCAAATTTATTCTGCCAATTGTTTTGGATAAGTAGACTGCGAGAATTGTAAATTCTTGCTTAGACTGCAAGCATTTTGGGTCAGGGACTAACTCATATTATATGTACATACAGTAACTAACACAATGACCCTTAAAGCTTCCTTATTTCACTAGTTTTTCACTATGTAGAGGCTGTGAGATGATGGGTCTCCTGGCACTTTTAGTGCCACCATTTATTTTTGTCACCAACCTCCATTGTTTGCTTGCATAAAACAAAACACTTATGGGAAAAAATCATTTACAATTTCATAACAGTGTTCTCTTCTGACTAAAGCAGGTGCAAGAAATTACATCAGTTCAGTTATGTATGACCTCTTCTGGTATACAGCACATCTGTAAATATGTACCCCAACTCACTATCATAGAATATTTTTCTTGACACTTTATGCCCTAGAGATGAATTACTAATATACAAATAATTATTTCTATGGCCTGACAGAGCTGAAGAAATCACGGATAACCTTAAAAAAAGAAGTGGGAGCATTTCTCAATGTGATGGTGCCACACATGTCCTTATATAGGCCCTGATTCAGAAAGGTAGTTAAATTCATGTGAACCTTTAGCAGATTAGCAATCTCATTTATTTCAATGGGAGTACTCATGTGTTTTAAGCAATGTACAGGCTTAAGTATCTTGCTGAACTGAGGCCACAGTTTAGCTATGCAAATGTTGATATCTATACTGCAGAGCATAAAGTGGAATAAGCACAGCTGAATATGGCTTTTAAGAGTGTACAGACACATTAAAACAGTAAGAGTATGTCTACACTGACATCAACTGGCCCATGTCAGCTGACTTGGGCTACAGAGCTGTTTAATTGTGGGGTAGATATTCAGACTCAAACCGGAGCCTGGGCTTTGGGAGACTTCCCACTCGCAAGATTCAGCAGTTATAGCCCAAACCCTGCAAGCCCGAGTCACCTGACACAGGCCAGCCATAGGGTGTTTAATTGTGGTGTAGACATACCCTAAAAGGCCAGAGCGCCAGGAGAAGAAGGGACTTTTCATAGGCTGAGCAACACCAAATGAAGCACAAAAAAATGTCCTACCCATCTTAGGCTTCTTATCATTCTCAGCAGCTGACAAAGGCAACATCAGTAAATGGCAATTAAAGTTTGTAATCCAACACCTTTCACCTGAATGGACTATGTGGCAGAGTACTTTTGGATAATGTAGCAGAAAAAGCAGTCTAGCTTACCTTTTCCTAGAGAGATCTGTTCAGCTTACATCCGTGTGCCACAGTCCTTCTGGGGTTTTAAGAGTGCGATGCATAGCTGACTGTAAAACAAAGCAAAATTACCACATTTTTAAAGGAATTTAATTGGAGTGCTCACTTGTGTAAGTTTGAGAATGGTTATTTTAAATGGAAAATTGGAGCAGGATCTATGCCGACACATAGATTCACCAAAGAAATCCACTGGGAAAGGCCCAACATAGGTCATCACCCCCAGTGTCCCTCCATATGGTGGAACAGAAGCAGGGATGTTTTCTAGTCTGCCACCTAATTAATAAGAATACAGTTCATTTGCAGCTTACTACTAATGAGTGTATATTGACAGCAAGATTTTCTGTTTTAGACGTATTAATGAATGTAACTGTATTCCACTCTCAATGAGTGGCATCTAATATTGCACATCATAGAGAAGGGTGGAGACAGCTGGTATTGATAGAAGTCTTCCTCCCTGAAGAAATTCAGCATTCAGTGCCAGGAAGAGGAGTTCCCACAATAACAAACTCCAGCAAGTTGGTTAACTCCATGTTGTCTCCTTTGCTTCCTTTCCAAATTGCTTGATGTTTTTGAAAGAATGAATCCATCTCTTTAACTTTGTTTTTAAAAAAGCCAGGTGGAGCATTAGTCTGAAAAAAGATTTATAATAAAAATAAAACCATCTACTGTAACTATTAGAAAGTGTTCGCAGAAAGATAGGAAACAACTTGTCCTCTTGGCTTATACAATACCATTGATTTTCCTCTTAGTATGTACAAGAACACAGATTCAAAGAGCCATATTTACCCTTGGTATAACTCTAATTAGTTTAAATTTATATCAGGGATAAATTTGGCCCATACATTTTATCCTGCAAGTAGCTACTAAATATGAAATAATTCATATCAACTGGCAGTAATTATATACAATTTATGAGGAACTAAAGTGGAAATATAGACATCAGATACTTTCAAACAAGGGGGTCCTTGCTGACTCATGTATTTTGATATCCTTGTCTTTTATCCACCAGTATGTTTTTCACCTACATATCAAAATTGGAAGATGGTATACCACACTACCTTCCATGTGAATTTCATATATTACATTAAGACTCTAAGCCCCTTGATATGATGGGACTGTTATCTGTGATGAAGCATGTGTGTGTATTGCTTCACAAGCAATAAAGTTGGGGAAAAATGGTATATAAAGCAGCTGAACATTTTAAAAAGTATGTTCATGACGGGACATTAGTTAGGAAAACAGAATATATAAGTTATCTGGAGTAACATCCCTCCTCCTGAGCATTTACAAATTTACATGCTAGTATGCAGTGCTAGTCATTACGTTCTTTAAAACAAACTGTTGTAAAGTATTGTAACTAAATATTGAACTCTTTCCACAGTATTCCCTATGCTATGTGTAGGGAGTTATGGTAATACTAATTACATACAAATGGCAAATGTGAAGTTTTACCATGGCAACCACTATATTTCAGATACATAGCCCAACCCACAAAAAGTTAACTTCATCAGTGAAAAATCCTATTTTAAAAATAATTCATTCCTACCATTGAAACAATATACAGATGTTTTTATTTATTATTTGTACTACAGGAGCATCTAGAAACTTCAGCTGAGATCAGGGCTCATTGTGCTATTTTCTGTACATATGACTGGTAAGAGACATTCCATGCCCCCAAAAAATTACATTTCAAAGACAGTCAAAACATGGGTGAAAGGAAGTAAGTATTTATTACTATCACCATTCTACAGATGGGGAATTGAGGCAGATAGGTTATCTGGTCTCACGGGAAGTCCATGGCAGAGCTAAGAACTAATTCCAGAACTGGAGTCAGTGATTTAGTTGGAAGGCTATATAAATGCGCAAATATAAATGTTTTGTTTGCTGCTCATTTGTTTCTCTCTCTATTTTTTCTTTTTTTTTCATTTGACAAAGATTTTGTTTTGTTTTGCTTTGCTTTGCTTTTTTTAAAGGAACAAAATGCAAAAGATGGTAGTTATGAGACTGAAGTAACAATGGGCACATAGATTGAGGTCACATGCAAATTAGTTTTTGTGACACCATTCTACTGCTATTTTAGATCAGTGCTAAAAAAGGCATCTTACTTTTGCATCATTCAGGGAGTGGTCATGTGACCTGTTGTTACACCAGCAACAAAATTCATTCTTACACATGCATCCCACAGTTCATAAAAAGTATACAGCACTTTCTATCTGTAGATCTCAAAAAACATTACAAAACTATATAAACTTTATTATCCACATTTTACAGATGAGGAAGCTGAGCTCAGTTAACCATAAAGTGGTCCATCAAGTTAGGGCAAAACCAGAAACAGAATCTGCTCTCCCAATTCTCAGAGCTGGGAAATGAATTCAGATTCACGATATATGGAATCACAGGAGGCATTTATTAAAGAAAACAGTTATAACTATAGACTCACAAACAAGCTTCCATGCAGCTTGAGTTCAGCCTTTGCCTGATCCAATCAGGGCCGGCTCCAGCTTTTTTGCTGCCCCAAGTGGCAAAGCAAAAAAAAACCAAAAAAAACCCATGATCTGCAGCACTTCAGTGGTGGGTCCTTCTCTACTGACCTTGGCACAAAAAGTAGGACTGTGCTAATAAAGTTTGCGGATGACACAAAGCTGGGAGGTATTGCTAACACAGAGAAGGACCCGGGGTATCATATAGGAAGATCTGGATGACCTTGTAAACTGGAGTAATAGTAATAGGATGAAATTTAATAGTGAAAAGTACAAGGTTATGCATTTAGGGATTAATAACAAGAATTTTAGTTATAAATTGGGGACACATCAGTTGGAAGTAACAGAGGAGGAGAAGGACCTTGGAGTATTGGTTGATCACAGGATGACTATGAGCCGCCAATGTGATATGGCTGTTAAAAAAGCTAATGCGGTTTTAGGATGCATCAGGCGAGGTATTTCCAGTACAGATAAGGAGGTGTTAGTACCATTATACAAGGCACTGGTGAGACCTCATCTGGAATACTGTGTGCAGTTCTGGTCTCCCATGTTTAAGAAGGATGAATTCAAACTGGAACAGGTACAGAGAAGGGCTACTAGGATGATCCGAGGAATGGAAAACCTGTCTTATGAAAGGAGACTCAAAGAGCTTGGCTTGTTTAGCCTAACCAGAAGAAGGTTGAGGGGAGATATGATTGCTCTTTATAAATATATCAGAGGGATAAATATTAGGGAGGGAGAGGAATTATTTAAGCTTAGTACCAATGTGGACACAAGAACAAATGGATATAAACTGGACACTAGGAAGTTTAGACTTGAAATTAGATGAAGGTTTCTAACCATGAGAGGAGTAAAGTTCTGGAACAGCCTTCCAAGGGGAGTAGTGGGGCAAAAGACATATCTGGCTTGAAGACTAAGCTTGATAAGTTTATGGAGGGGATGGTATGATGGGATAGCCTAATTTTGGCAATTAATTTGGCAATTGATCTTTGATTATCAGCAGGTAAGTATGCCCAGTGGTCTGTAATGGGATGTTAGATGGGGTGGGATCTGAGTTGCTACAGATAATTATTTTCTGGGTGCTGGCTGGTGAGTCTTGCCCACATGCTCAGGGTTTAACTGATCACCATATTTGGGGTCAGGAAGGAATTTTCCTCTAGGGCAGATTGGCAGAAGCCCTGGAGGTTTTTCACCTTCCTCTGCAGCATGGGGCATGGGTCACTTGCTGGAGGATTCTCTGCAGCTTGAGGTCTTCAAACCACAATTTGAGGACTTCAATAACTCAGACATAGGTTAGGGGTTTGTTACAGGAGTGGGTGAGTGAGATTCTGTGGCCTGCATTGTGCAGGAGGTAAGACTAGATGATCATAATGGTCCCTTCTGACCTTAAAGTCTATGAGATGGAGAACCTCAGTCTGCAGAGCTATAGAACAAACCGTGTTTAACTGCCATACCTTTGTTACAAAAAAGAAAAATCACGTTTCTTTGATACAATATGTACTCCAATATTATCCCTTTTATCTTACACGATACAAAATAAAATCTTGGCAGTAAACAAAAAATTGAATATTTCATCATTTTATAATGTACAAAACCACTGCACATCAAATATTTATGAAATATTTTTAAAAATAATATTCCCAGTACATTTATCCATGAAGAATTAATCCCTTATGAACTCAACATTTCTCCCCTCCTCCCCCCATAAACATTTTATCTCATTTTATAAAAATACTAGAACATTTACAAGATGATACTGGAAGAAATAGCATTGGTGAAAGCTGGGGTTTGTAATTGCAAAGTTAATTATCTTTCCTAAACCATCAGTTGTCACTTACATAGACCAGATTCTAGCAGGCTCTCAGGGGATCGACTTTATTTCATTCCTAATGGCTTGGGACCCACCATTTTGCTGTCTCTGAACATTTGGTCACTGAATGCACCATTTATGGAGTATTGTTTAATTAAGGACAAATTAAGAGAACTGTGAACAGAATTTAATTTCATATACTGTGTAAATTCTTTTAAAGAGGGTACTAACTATAGGCATTATAACTTTTCATTATCCACTGCTTCTACAAGGTATGGACAATTTATTGTTTGCAACAGTTAAGACTTTTGTTTACTCTTTGGGGGATTATGCTGGCATTGCTGTTTTTGTGCTTCATGATTCCCTTAACCCCTTATGTGACACAGTTCAGTATTGCCCTGAGCCACATATCTGACAAAGCAGGCATAGGAATTACAACAGGACAGACAGCATATGTTTATAAGGCTAAAGGATGAGATGAACACCACAGTCTTTCATGGTCAGGTACCTTTTTATGGGATACATATGCCCTGCGCAGCAGGGAACCCAGCTTCATTGGGCATTCTTGTGCAGTAGCTCACAGCAAAAAGGCGAGAATGGGGATAACGCTGAAGAATCCATTGCTAGGTGGATCCTTCCCCCACGCAGCTACTTCAGCCATTGGACTTAAACAGCCTCCAGGGAGAGGTTCCACAGCTATTCCATGTGACTGGTGGGAGGTTGTTTTCCCTTCTACTCAACAACTAGCCCATTACGTGAGCTGTATGGTGGATGGTATATTTGGCCTTTAATGCAGCATTAGGACTGGGATTTCAAACACACCAGAACTAGGGAAGACAAAATTGTGGTATCCACAGCAATTGGAATTCTACAATATATTTTGTCTTACGAACCATGGAGCTATTACAGCTAGAGGGAAGAACAGGTATAATTTTATCAATCTAAATACAAGTGTACAGTATTTTAAATTGATTTTATATTACTTCTGTGTATTATTTAATACTGTTTTGGTTTCCAAGAGGTCAGAAAGGATACCTGATTGCTTTCAAAGGGTGGCAATCAACGAGCAGACACAAAGACAGAATTCTGTATTTCTAGTATACTTTAACAATCATGAGCATGTACACTTTTGAACAGGGGCATCTAATGGCAAAAGCAAAAGCACAGCTTGTAATTCACAAATATAACTACCCAAAATCCCAGCAAAACAATTCTGCGCTGGAGTTCCCAAACAGGCCTGTGAGGGCTGCTGCTCCCCGGGCTGTGGTTGTCCAAACTCCTTCCCCAGAACACACAAAAAAAGTCCTTTGTCAGAAGTGGAGCTGGGCAAATACTCCAGACATTTTTTACATCAGTTCAAATATTAAACAAATCCACTTTGTGTCCATGCCCTTTTTGGTCCTCACTTCATATGAATATTCTAGCAATGAATTTATTGGGAGGCTGGTTTGCCAAAACAATGAATGTTAATGTTAATCAGCTTGTTCACAGGACGTGAGTTTTGATTTTGTACTTGCATCTGAAGTGTTAGTCTGAGTTCTGCACATCCAACCAATAAACAGACACATACCATACCACCTATGCGTCCAGTCAAAATAGCTCAGCTTTCACATTTTGAATCTTCACAACTGCTCTCAAACAAGCTGGAGACCAAGAACTACTTGAATAATTTAAAATGAACAATTATGAATTATTCATCCAGCTCTAGCTAAAATCATGTCCCTGGACTGTCAGAGTCATTACCCCCAGATACTGATGGTATTTTTGCAAAACAAATTGAAACAATCAATGAATAAACTTTCAAGTACCAATGAAACATCCTCTTACAGAAAAGGGCTTGTTTGTCAGCCACTGCCCTCACCAATTAACTCAACTCACTACTATGCACCAATGTGCACATATATCTACATTCAAATTTGTCTCTGTCCAACATAACGACCCTGTTACAGTGACATAGTAAACCTCCTCCTAGAATAGGATAGAGCCATGCTTGACCTACTGAGGTTGAGGCAGTGAGAGTGTAGACACTATATAACCTATGTCATCCCTAATCTCAGCAGCTGTCCCATGACGCTGCCATTCCCTGTAACAGTGACTGCTCTGGTCACAATTTTAAACGTCACTGCACAGTGGTCACAGGGACCGGAAGCCACTCCACCACCTCCTTTCAGTCCCCCTAGACAGGGGCGGCTCTAGACACCAGCGCGCCAAGCAGGCGGGGGCGGCGGCTGGGGCGGCATTGAAGCACTGGAAGCCCGGACGAGCGGACCGCGGACGCACGCGCGGGCGGCTGGCGCTGCCCACTCGCTGAGCTCCCTCCCGGGCAGCCAGCAGGCATGGCGAAGCCGGGCCGGAGGGACGCCGGGACCCGCCGACGGGCGCGCGGCGCCGCGGCGCGCTGCGCTGCCGAGTTTCTAGAGCCGCCCCTGCCCCTAGAAATGCCTTTCTCTGACTGCCCAATCCTGCAAACATGCCTAGCAGCTCACCCTTGTTGTGTGCAACTGCCTAGCTAACCATCCCAACTCCACTCACTAGATGCGCTCCTGTTTGGAATAGACAGGAAGTATTGGATCTCCTGAGAGCATGGGAAGAAGAGACTCTGCAAGCACCACTACAGACCAGCCATAGACATGTAGACATCAATGAGCAGATTGCAAGAGGGATGCAGGCAAAGGGGTATGACAGGGGTCAGCTGCAGTGCCATGTGAAAGCAAAGGCACTTTACCAGGAATTCCACCAGGCCAGGAAATGCAACAATAGATCTGGTGCGGCATCACAGACCTGCTGTTTCTATAAAGAACTGCATGCCAAACTTGGCGGAGACTCCATCAGCACCCTGCCGACCACTGTGGGTACCTCAGAGAAGCCCAAGACGGAGACCGCTGCCATGAATGGTGAGGAGGAAAAGGAGGACAACTCCGGCCATGCCATGAGCCAGGACCTGTGGGAGACTTCACCGTTGTGTTTATGGGAATAAGAGAAGGGACTTTTTAAATCTTCAGTGGCTGTACACAGACGTAACTTGCACAGCCACAGTTTATAGTAGACATGGTATAGTAAAACAGGTGTAACTTTGTGTGAAGGAACAGATTTAAGTTAAACTGAAATAAGCCACTTTTAAACCGAAATAAGAGCATAAATAAAACACAAGGGGTTTACATCAATTTAACTAAACTGATTTAATTAAACCAGTGCAAATTTATGTGAAGACAAGTCCTTAATTACAAAGCAATTATACAATGATACATGCCATGTTTAAACCACTATAAGTGTGTTCAGGCAGGGGTTTGTACCAGTTGAACTGAAATATTTTTAAAACTGATTTAAGTTGAACTGATGCAATTTGTGTGTGCAGACAAGCCCTATTAGGTCCTATGGCTACAGAAGTGGTTATCAGAGAGCCTTCAAGCAATATCTGAATCTCTTGGATAGATTTTTTAAAAGATGAAGAGTATTCAGGTCAGGATAACTTTTCAGGGAGTAGAGAATTTTGCAACCTTAGAGATCTGTCCCTTAACCCAACTTTGGCCAAATCCTGCACTCAGACATAGGGCTCTTGTTGTGCACTTACACTGGTAGTAAATTAGCACACGGTGCCTGATAAATCAATGTTATTTTCACGGTTTTATCTCTTAACCAATTTTAATGGAGATGCCAAGTTTGAACTTTTAAATCATAACTGTATTTAAATTATCCAAGCATAAAAAGCTGAATTATTTCCCCCATATTCAGATAACCATTTCTGGATTTTCAACACACACTTCTTGGTGGATAACAAAATCTTAACTTTCTGTGCTGAGAAAAAGCATAAGAAATTAATTTCAATACAAAAGCAGTTATCAGGCAAAATCAGAGCTGAGAATGAAAGTACTATCTTAACAAAAATTATAGCATCGCTGGTATGATGCTGTAATTCTATAGGAATTGTACAGCATCAAAAACCTGTCAGGTGAGATTTAGGAATACACCACTACCTCGATATAACGCCACCCGATATAACACGAATTTGGATATAATGCGGTAAAGCAGCGCTCCAGGGGATCGGGGCTGCGCACTCCGGTGGATCAAAGCAAGTTCAATATAACACGGTTTCACCTATAACGCGGTAAGATTTTTTGGCTCCCAAGGACAGCATTATATTGAGGTAGAGGTGTATATCTAGAAGTTATTCCCAATTGGATAATGGTCTATAATCCTGATACAAAGTCTGTAAAATGTTCTTGTGAGGTAGTCCATATTCTAAGGGTAGCATATCATTTCAGAGCTGTCAGTTTTAATTTCTGTTTTATTAATTTTTCCATGTCTAAAGACATATATTTCAAATGGCATATATCAAGTAGACTGTACTCTCACAAAGAAGCAATACAGCTATGGGTTATTCTGACAAGCTACAACATTTTTTACATGAAAACTCCAATCTTTGAAAGGAATAGATGGAAAGAATTTTTCTGTGAAAGCTGATGGAAGAAGAGGCAGGAGTTCAAACACCTTGGTAGACTGGAGGTAAAGAATAAGGCCAATGTATAGAATTGCAAAAGTAGATATAAGATGCAGATTCCCGTGGAAAATATGGTTTTCTTTGATGGAAGAGGAGAGGAATAAGGTGTTGGGCAGGATTTGGATAGGCACAAAGAGATGGCAACCCCTGTGGCTCTCAGCTACATGGACACACCAGGATGTTCCCCCCTTATAAAGAAGGGATACAATAGTCAGAGCTAATACAGAGAAGCTGCTACAGAGTCTGCCCACTGCCTGGTGGAGGAGGCCTTGTCCCTGATATCCCTATGGAAAAACCCTGTGATGTGGCCATTTAGGATTAAAGATGGGAGAGATAAAGAACCTCTACTGAAAACTCAAAATAATCCAACAGTCATACACCATGTATTATTGTCCATAGTTTGCTGAGCATAAAAGGTTATTGAGGCTAAGTGGCTAAACAGGATAAACAGCAGTACTGTCTCTTTACAAAGCCTCTATTCAACAAAGTTAAAAAGTACCTGTCATAAACAGATAGTTAAGGGTTAATGTCTCTTTTACCTGTAAAGGGTTAAGAAGTTCAGTAAACCTAGCTGACACCTGACCAGAGGACCAATAAGGGGACAAGATACTTTCAAATCTTGGTGGAGGGAAGGTAGAGGGAAGTCTTTTGTTTGTGCTCTTTGTTTTGGGGGTTGTTCGCTCTTGGGACAGACGTCAATCCAGGCTCTCCAAATCTCTCTGAATCAGTCTCTCATGTTTCAAACTTGTAAGTAACACAGGCAAGGCGTGTTAGTCTTATGTTTGTTTTCTCAACCTGTAAATGTTCCTTTTTGCTGAGAGGATGTTACCTCTGTTTGCTGTAACTTTGAACCTAAGGCTAGAGGGGTTTTCTCTGGGCTATATAAATCTAAGTACTACCCTGTAAAGTATTTTCCATCCTAATTTTACAGAGATGATTTTTACCTTTCTTTTTTTATAATTAAAAGTTTTCTTTTTAAGAACCTGATTGATTTTTTTTCTTTCTTGTTTTAAGATCCCAGGGAATTGGGTCTGGACTCACCAGGAGTTGGTGGGGGGGAAGAAGGGGGGAATGGTTAATTTCTCCTTGTGTTAAGATCCAAGGGGTTGGATCGGTATCACCAGGGACTTGGTGGAAAAGCCTCAAGGCTATCCAGGGAGGGGAAAGTTTTGGGGGGACAGGGAATGTGCCAGACTGGCTGGTGGCAGTGTTACCGGATCTAAGCTTGTAATTAAGCTTAGAAGTGTCCATGCAGGTCACCATATCTGTACCCTAAAGTTCAGAGTGGGGAAGGAACCTTGACAGTACCTAACTCATTAAAGAAAGACGCAGAGCAGGGTGGGGGCTCAGCAAGGGTCCCCTCCTTTTATAGTCACTGCTGACCCTGGTACGGCCCTCGTTGATACTAGTTGTACTGCAGAGAGTGCTGATCCTGGTTCCATGTTAGGGAATGCTGTGCTATAGTGAGCTGGGGAGTAGCTCAGTAGGGGGAACTAAGACATAGCTCTAAAATGAGATGTACAATTGTTTGCAGGCCTTCTGAACCCAGATTTTCATTTGGTTTCAGAGAAACAAACAGAGCTTCAGGTAGGGCTGGTCCAAAAATGGAGTGAGGAGAGGCAGGAAGAGAAAGAAAAAAAATTGAAGCAATTGCCATTTCACAGAGCTTGAAATGGAGCAATGTGGTTTTCAACATTTTTTGTCAATCTTTTTGAAAAATGACTACTTTTTGAAAATTTTCAAGATGTTAAATTTTAAATCTTGAATTTTAATCCCTCTTTCCTTTTAGCTAGCTATATCGTACTCTAGACATGCTTTTTAATTTGACCTCTTTTGGCAATATGAAAGCTAAACAACTGTTTTTCTGAAGTCCTTTCCAATAGCAGTTTAATGGTAGAATCAATCCAACTTTTAGATACCAGTCAATACAACAGAGATAATTAGATCACGTAAAAAAATAAGATTGATTCTAAAATCTGCTTTCACTAGGGATTCAATTAATACAAAAAGTTTATATTTAGGTTAACACTGTATGAATACACTGAATCAGTACAGTATATATAACATCACTCTAAAATAAAATACTATGATTTATATAGAATCATAGAATCATACAATATTAGGGTTGGAAGAGACGTCAGGAGGTCATCTAGTCCAACCCGCTGCTCAAAGCAGGACTAACCCCAACTAAATCATAATTGTGTTACAATGAAAGTAGTTCTTGCTTTTTTCTAAAAATAACTCAGGCTTAATCTCTATATTTTTCTTAAGAGCTACTCAAAGTTCAATGTTCTTCATCTTATCATCACCTGTCTTTTACTCTCTCACTGGGTAAAAAGATCAGGAGTTTATAGTAGATCATAAATTGAATATTAGCCAACAACGTGATGCAGTTAGAGAAAAGGCTACTATCATTCTGGGGTTTATTAACAGGAGTGTCATATGAAAGACATGGGAGGTAATTGTACTGCTCTCCTTGGCACAGGTGAGGCCTCACCTGTGCCAAGTTCTGGGAGCCACTGTGCCCAGAGTAGAGTACTGTGCCCAGTTCTGGGAGCCACTTCAAGAAAGATGGACATATTGGAGAGTGTCCAGGGAACAGCAACAAAAATGATAAAAGGTTTAGAAAACTTGACCTATGAGGAAAGGTTTTAAAAAAACTGGGCATGTTTAGTCTTGAAATATGTTAAGGGCTGTTATAAAGAGGATGGTGATCAATTGTTCTCCGTGTCCACTGAAGGTAGGACAAGAAGTAATGGGCTTAATCTGTATCAAGGCAGATTTAGGTTAGATATTAGGAAAAACTATAAGGATAGTTAAGTTCTGGAATAGGCTTCCAAGGTATGTTATGGAATCCCATTACTGGAGGTTTCTAAATATAAGTTAGAAAAACACTTGTCTGGAATAATCTAGGTATACTTGATTCTGCTTCAGCATGGGGGACGAACTAAATGACATCTTGAGATCCCTTCCAGCCCTACATTTCTATGATTCTATTACTTCTGTGTCTACACGAGAACTGGAAAATATAATTTCCAGCTTGAATAGACACACTAGGTTAGCTCTGATCACACTAAAAGCGGAAGTGTAGCCATGACACTGCAAACGGTGGGAGGGCCTAGCTGCCCAAATATATTCCTAGGGTCTCAGATAGGATTGCACGTCAGGCAGCTAGCCCCTCACTCCACCATGGGTTCTATGTTTAGCACATTAGCCAAATCAAAGCTAATGCATGTATGTTTACTCAAGCAGGAAATTACACCCTCCAGCTCCAGTCTAGACATAGCAGCAAAGAATCCTGTGGCACCTTATAGACTAATAGACATTTTGCAGCATGAGCTTTGGTGGGTGAATACCCACTTCTTCGGATGCAAGTGGTGGAAATTTCCAGGGGCAGGTATATATAAGCAAGCAAGAAGCAAGCTTGTATCATCAGGTGATGATAACGAGGTTAGATCAATCAGGGAGAATGAGGCCCTGTTCTAGCAGTTGAGGTGTGAAAACCAAGGGAGGAGAAACTGGTTCTGTAATTGACAAGCCATTCACAGTCTTTGTTTAATCCTGAGCTGATGGTGTCAAATTTGCAGATGAACTGGAGCTCAGCAGTTTCTCTTTGAAGTCTGGTCCTAAAGTTTTTTTGCTGCAGGATGGCCACCTTAAGATCTGCTACTGTGTGGCCAGGGAGGTTGAAGTGTTCTCCTACAGGTTTTTGTATATTGCCATTCCTAATGTCTGATTTGTGTCCATTTATCCTTTTCCTTAGAGACTGTCCAGTTTGGCCGATGTACATAGCAGAGGGGCATTGCTGGCATATGATGGCATATATTACATTGGTGGACGTGCAGGTGAATGAACTGGTGATGGTGTGGCTGATCTGGTTAGGTCCTGTGATGGTGTTGCTGGTGTAGATATGTGGGCAGAGTTGGCATCGAGGTTTGTTGCATGGATTGGTTCCTGAGCTAGAGTTACTATGGTGCGGTGTGCAGTTGCTGGTGAGAATATGCTTCAGGTTGGCAGGTTGTCTGTGGGCGAGGACTGGCCTGCCACCCAAGGCCTGTGAAAGTGTGGGATCATCTGGTCTGACTACCAAAAGGAGGCCGCCAGACAACTCTCCAATACCAAATTTTACAGGCTACTTCCCTCAGATCCCACTGAGGAATACACTAAGAAACTGCACCATCTACTCAGGACACTCCCTACACTAACACCAGAACTAATCAACATACCCTTAGAGCCCCGACCAGGGTTATTCTATCTACTACCCAAGATCCACAAACCCGGAAATCCTGGACGCCCCATCATCTTGGGCATTGGAACTCTCACTGAAGGACTGTCTGGATATGTAGACTCTCTACTCAGACCCTATGTTACCAGCACTCCCAGCTATCTCCGTGACACCACTGATTTCCTGAGGAAGCTACAATGCATTGGTGACCTTCCAGAAAACACCATCCTAGCCACCATGGATGTAGAGGCTCTCTACACAAACATCCCACACACTGATGGAATACAAGCTGTCAGGAACAGTATCCCTGATGATGCCACAGCACACTGGTTACTGAGCTCTGTGCCTTTATCCTCACACACAACTATTTCAAATTTAATGACAATATATATCTCCAGATCAGTGGCACTGCTATGGGCACCTGCATAGCCCCACAATATGCCAATATTTTTATGGCCGACCTGCAACAACGCTTCCTCAGCTCCCGTCCACTCACACCCCTTCTCTTCCTACGCTACATTGATGACATCTTCATCATCTGGACCCATGGGAAGGAGATTCTGGAAAAATTCCACCACGATTTCAACAGCTTCCACCCCTCCATCAACCTCAGCCTGGACCAATCTACACGGGAGGTCCACTTCCTAGACACCACGGTGCAAATAAGTGATGGTCACATTAACACCACCCTATACCGAAAACCTACCGACTGCTATGCCTACCTTCATGTCTCCAGCTTCCATCCCGGACACACCACAAGATCCATTGTCTACAGCCAAGCACTGAGGTACAACCGTAACTGCTCTAACCCCACAGACAGAGACCAACACCTAGAAAATCTCCACCAAGCATTCTCAAGACTACAGTACCCACACGAGGAAATAAGGAAACAGATCAGCAGAGCCAGACGTGTACCCAGAAGCCTCCTACTGCAAGACAAACCCAAGAAAGAAACCAACAGGACTCCACTGGCCATCACATACAGTCCCCAGCTAAAACCCTCCTACGCATCATCAGGGATCTACAACCCATCCTGGACAATGATCCCACACTTTCACAGGCCTTGGGTGGCAGGCCAGTCCTCGCCCACAGACAACCTGCCAACCTGAAGCATATTCTCACCAGCAACTGCACACCGCACCATAGTAACTCTAGCTCAGGAACCAATCCATGCAACAAACCTCGATGCCAACTCTGCCCACATATCTACACCAGCAACACCATCACAGGACCTAACCAGATCAGCCACACCATCACCGCTTCATTCACCTGCACGTCCACCAATGTAATATATGCCATCATATGCCAGCAATGCCCCTCTGCTATGTACATCGGCCAAACTGGACAGTCTCTAAGGAAAAGGATAAATGGACACAAATCAGACATTAGGAATGGCAATATACAAAAACCTGTAGGAGAACACTTCAACCTCCCTGGCCACACAGTAGCAGATCTTAAGGTGGCCATCCTGCAGCAAAAAAACTTTAGGACCAGACTTCAAAGAGAAACTGCTGAGCTCCAGTTCATCTGCAAATTTGACACCATCAGCTCAGGATTAAACAAAGACTGTGAATGGCTTGCCAATTACAGAACCAGTTTCTCCTCCCTTGGTTTTCACACCTCAACTGCTAGAACAGGGCCTCATTCTCCCTGATTGATCTAACCTCGTTATCATCACCTGATGATACAAGCTTGCTTCTTGCTTGCTTATATATACCTGCCCCTGGAAATTTCCACCACTTGCATCCGAAGAAGTGGGTATTCACCCACCAAAGCTCATGCTGCAAAACGTCTGTTAGTCTATAAGGTGCCACAGGATTCTTTGCTGCTTCTACAGAACCAGACTAACAAGGCTACCCCTCTGAGTCTAGACATAGATCATATATTATAGTGCAAGCTAGAGTGAAAGGATTTAGCCCATACCAGTGGGAGTTTGTTGGGAATAGAGACTGAGCAAAAACTGAACACTCCATACTCCCCTCCACATCACTTTCCCAGAAGGTACTGCAGATGGGTTCACAAGGAGAAAAGGAATATTTTGTGCCATTCCCAGTTTCAAAAGAGGAAATAGGAGTGGCTGATTTGGATTCCACAGCCTCTCACAGGCATTCCCAATGTAATCTGGGCTGCCACTGTTGCTACGGCAGCACAGGCCCTGCTCTTTAGAACGTTCACACTGAGTTGTTATTTTTGCTAGCTGACACATTTTTCAGGTGCAACAGAAGTGAGAAAAGGGAAATAATGAATTTTAACAGTCCATGAACTCCAAGAAACCTGAATGGAATTTAATGGGCTAAAGGTCTGGACTACATGGAAAAGTTTTACCAGCAGTGATATTACTGGTGTTACACAGGTATAGTTATTCTGGTATAAACCCACATGTGAACTCTCTTATTTCAGTATAAAAGTAGCTTTTTCAGTTTAGCTTACCCTTTCCCAAGTCACATATGCCTAAATGAATAAAAACACTCTTATATCAGAATAATGTCTGCATGAGAGTTTTTCTGGTATAAATATATCAGTATAAATTCACACCTTTAGGTTATTTAAAAAAAAAACACTCCTGTGTACATAAGGACACAGGCCATTTCTGTAGCCCAAGGACTTTTTTCTTGATGAAATTCAAAGGCCTGCTGTATACAATAGAGGTTTTAAGAGTTTCTAACAAAAAAAAATAGTTGCAAGAAACTTTTATAACAAGGTGTCTGACAACTAAATAGAGGTGTCACCATCAGCTTCCCCTGATTATCCAACTTTATCATTGTAAATTATTTACATCTGAAGTGCTGGCTCAAACTGCGGAAGTCAGGATCACATTATTTCAGGTTTCCATGTCTAATTTCCTTCTGTTCCCTCTCCCCTTCCCAGTCTCCCTCTCCTATGTTTGGGAAGGGGTTTCAGATTTTCTTTCACATTTGATTATTGGCAGGCTAAGAGCTCTCTTTCTGTAACTTTATGTGAGTAGTCCCGTGAGTTACTCACGTGCACAGATGTTTGCAAGATTGGGGTCAAATATGATTTCACTCCAAAATTAGAGAAAACAATTTTTAACACACTGAATACGCAATAACAATTATTGAGTCATGATTTTCCATAACGAACTTATAAATGCTCTTGTACTATACAGATATTAGTAAAGCATTTAACAAACATGTATTCAAGTTTTCCACACAAAAGAGGTACCTGTTATCTTTTGCAATACATACAAATTCCTTTTTAATAAGAATATTGTGGAATAATTTAAACCACAAATTTAAATTCTGCAAAGGTAAATAAGGAAGTTTTGCAAATGCTAAATTAATGGACTGACTTTTATGACGTTTAAAACAAATATCAATAGAAAAAATATTTTTAATTTAAAAACTCCCCTGAAACATTTGCAACCCAAATACTGCATATTTATGCTGATACAATATCAGAAAGCAAATATGCCTAAAAATTGACCAGTCTAGCCTCACTACCCAAGCATTTTGCTCAGCTTAAAGGTAACAATTAGTATAAATGGTAAAAAAATTGAATTAAATTTTTAAAAAATGTTTCTATCATCTATGGTGTATTCAGTAACAGAGATAAGAATTGGTTTTTGTTTTTTAAAAATGTGGTTTTTTTACCTCACAGTGCCCCTTCAATGCAAGAAATAAGCACTGTAAAATATTATTTAAAAGGAGTGAAGGGTGTTGTATTTTAAAATCCAACTAAAACAACAGTTTACCTGACTGTGTTCTCACCCACAAACAATGGGAATGCTTCCCTACAGCTTGGCAGGTGTGACTTGGAAATAATTGCAGAAGAGGGAGGGGGCCATCACAGATATGTAATTCTCTTAGAGAGACCTCAGGCCTTTTTTCCTTGTGTAACCCTGTATGGTAATTAGTCCAATTCCACCTGTCTATATTAGTAATTCTTGCAGTTTGCTGCCTGTGGTTAATTGTTACTGCTCTGGGTTAGTGCAGGTTCTGTACCAGTTACTGGGAAGACAGAAATAGTCTTTTACCACTGAAAACTAAACCTGGATTCACCAGAGTTTCAGCATTTTGCTTCAAGGCTTCCATTAGCTGAGAGACAAACCTGCATGCTTTCATTTTCACCCCAAAGGGTTTGAGTCCACTGGAAAATGCCTACATTCAGAAACACTACTTCCCTGGGGAGGGGATGCAAATAGCTGCAATGGAAAATATAATCCAGAAGGGGAAACTGTGCAAAAATTAAATCTCCTGAATACTCATGACAAAATGTGACAGTAGCAGATTAAGGTATGATCAAATAAACTGGCTGGCCAGTCTACGGTGCTCTGAAGGGGGTCTTCTCTCATGTAGGTTTTTTTCCAGCATATCTCACCCATAATGAATGGGCACCTAGGTTTATTACCAAACTGGGCTCACTAGATTTAATCTGTCCCTGCAAGGGATGAATGCTGTTGAACCACACAGATAGATCCTGTGCATAATCACCATTTGCATATTACATACTCAGTTCAGCAAGATACTTAAGCAGCTGCCTAACTTTAACATGGACCTATATTGTGAATGAAGTTAGGCATATACTTAAGAACCTTAGTTGAATTAGTGCATCGGTGTTTATATAACCAAGCAGAAAATAACCCCATTTATTAATACTCATGTATAAGGAGTATTACATGATCAGTCCATGTATATACATATATATACACAGAGAGAGAGATTATTTAATCTAAGTAATAATTATAACAACATAATAATGATCTGCCAAGTGTTATTAAACCTATTAAGCCCAAAGCAATTCATTGATGACCAACTTCCAAGTGCTAAATAGTGCAGCTTCATTTTGGTTTTATGTAAAAATCAATGCAAACACATGAATAATCATTGGAGAGTGTGCTGGAGCCTACCAAAGTCGGTTTGTAATTAGTAGCCCATTGGTCCAAACAGTAAGTACCATCACAAAGGAGCAAAAGATACAAGCATATGAAACATTTTTGCCCTTCACTATTAATTACAGTTATTCTGCCAATATCTGAGAGCACACTAGGTTTGCAGCCTGGACTCCAATTTCAATGTTCCGCAAACATATAGAAGGACACATCGCTAGCTTTGGTACCCCAACCCAACAGCATTTCTGTACCAGTTTTTCAAACTTTTTAGGGATACTAACATGGTTTAAAAGTCATTAACATGTTTTAGCTTTAATGTAGACAGAGAGTGCTAGCTGAACCTGCTGCCAATCACACAGTTCAAAGCACACACACAAGAAAGTGCACATGGATAGGCTAATTTCAAGTCAGGAACTTTATATGGCAGGAATAAACCAGGGTTTGTGGATAAACTAATGGTTACACATTCAGCCACCTGATCAGAATAGGACATGGGGTAGTGAATCCTGGGAAATTACCTTATCTGTGGAGAATGTAGAAAATCTTCCATTAAAATTTTGTGATAAAAATAGCTTTACTTTTTAATTTCAAAACGTTCTGCTTTCACATAGACAAAACAGGAAAATATCTGAAAATTATTTTAAAAAAACACAGGAAAAAATAATTTATTGTTTTAAATTTTTCATGGAAAATTCCTACCATGTCTAACAAACTCTACAACTGCCCCATGACTGAATGAATTTCAAAGTATGTCTGAACAGGATCTTAGAGGAGTACAGTGGATACTCTAATGAGATTACTGAGTAATTTAACTAGTAGGATTACTTGGCTGAAATTACGGAAGAGTTCTATAGATTTCAATAGAAAATTTTGGGACAGATCCTGTCTCTGACATGATCAGGCCCCTACACACCACTTTTGTGCCTATTATTGGTAATGAGAATTTCCCTGATGCAGGCACAGTGTATGTCATTGTAAGCAACTCTATGCTGTCCCCCTCACAAACCAGGAAGAAGAGGTGGACTGGGGAAGGGATCAGGCTTAGGGTAGGAGAGAGAGGTTCCATAGCTCCTGATGCTACAGGGATTCTGGGCTGCACCACATACCTTAGGTGGTTCAGGACTGGCTGTCATAAATTATAGCAGCCTTCAGAGTCCAAGCACCCTGGAGGATGCAAAGGTGATATAAAGCCACTTTTCCCCTCCTTTTGCACTGCACCTCCTAGGGTATGTCTATGGTCCACACTATGCCCAGGCTCTAACTTAAGTTTGAGCCCAAGCCCCTCTTCCATCTACACACAAATCAATCTGACTTGGGTCAGCAAGCCCTCAGGACCCGGGTCCTAGGACCCTGCTAGGGGAGTGGGTCAGTGCCTGAGTCCTGATGTGAGTTCAGTCCAAACCCTGTCATTTTGCAGTGTGGATGCAGCTCTAGCTGCAGAGTGAGTCAGAAGGTCTGTGTAGTGCAATATGGAAGCGTTAACATGGCTGTGAGACCTGGGTCCAGCAACTCTAAACTCAGATTTACAACGCAGTGTGGACACTCACGCACAGGCTTTGAAACACTGAGTCCACAAGCCCGGGTCCCACAGACCCTGTCTACAGTGCAGTGTAGACATAGCCCTTGAGGCTGAGTATAGAATAAGACCCATTAAGTTGTCTATATATTTCTGATCAACTTATACATTTGAATTGGAAATTATGAACTGCTATAGAATTCTATAGGAAAGTTCAAGAAACCTTTGAAAAATATACTATCCTCTACTAAATCCTGTAATTTTAGAGTAATTTCTTTAGCTGATCAATCCCTATTACATTCCATAGGCCTTTTCTGTAAGAGATACCGAAACCAGTTATGACAACTGTTTTGTTTTCTGTTTTGTAAGAGCTCATTAATAGAGTTGTGTGAATAACTTATTTTTTGGTTTACTGGCAATTCCAAACAATTTTTAAAAAGTCATTTCATGTCAACCTGAAAGTGAATTTTTTCAGAATTTCTGGCAAATCAAAATATCAGGAAAAAGTTTGGGTTGCCTGGTCAGGAGTTGGGCAGCCCAGATAGGAATGATTCGGAATGAAACCAAATTTCAGAATGCTGACATATTTTGCAAACTAAGAATTGTGAGTTTTAGCTAGCTCAAATTTGAAGCTGGGTCTCCCACACCTCACATGAATGCTCTAACCCCCAAGCTATTGCATATAAAGAACCAGCACCACCCCCTCCTCCTTGTGAATGGCACCCATTGTGAATTTAGCTCAAAACATCAAAATGTTTCATTACAGAAATGCTGAAATGAATCATTTTGACATTTCCCATTTCGGTCATTTTTTAACCCTTATTGAAATAATCTGCCCAACGTGACACAAATTTGCAAAATGTTTCAGTCAGTCCAAAACAGGCATTTTTCAGTCAAAAAAAGTTTTGACTGAAAAAATTTCCCCTGCTCTACTCATTAATTGTAACTATTGATGTCAGTGACATATATTTTGTCCACTTTTCTTACTGTTCAGAAAAATCCTGCTTAAATAGTGTCCAGTAAAGGGGAAGCAAATGCTTCCCTTCTCTCCAATTCCTCCTCAAAAGAAAAAAAAAAGATAGGAGAAGGAGGTGGATAGATAGATAGATAGATAGATAGATAGATAGATAGATAAAGGAGAGTGAGCAGAGAGAGAGAGAGAGGAATGGAGTCACCAGCTCAGGAACAGTTACCCAAGGACACTAGGGGGATAATTAGTATATAGTCACTCAAATGTTCCAGCAGCATGATTGCAGCAGTGATCAAAACACAACCTGCTTCTTTATCAAGGGATCATCTTAAAATCATCAGACTTGACCAAGAGTATAGTGTAAAAAACAGTTGCAAGTCGCCTACAGTTATTTATTTAGTGTTGTTGCCCATGCATGTAGTTTAACATTCCTCTCTCTATGTAGTCACAGTCACCATTTTCCAATTCAGATGTCAGTAGATCAAAATGGCCTTTAGCATCTTTGTTCTCAGAAAAGTGCACCAATCAATACACTTAAATTTTCATTTGTTTTCTTTCTGAAATTTCTATAAAATGGTGCCTAACTTTCTGATCTACTGTAGCATTTATCTATGTTTTCGTACAATATAGGAAGATAAAGGAAATACTGTTGAAGAATCTGTTTAAGCCAGTAATTCTCAAACTTTTGTACTGGTGACCCCTTTCACATAGCATGCCTCTGAGTGCGACCCCCCCTTATAAATTAAAAACACTTTTTAATATATTTAACACTTTATAGATGCTGGAGGCAAAGCAGGGTTTGAGGTGGAGGCTGACAGCTTGCGACCCTGAAGGGTCCCGACCCACAGTTTGCGAACCCCTATTTTAAGCAAACAACTTGTTGCTCTGATTAAGTATTTTGTAGCAGGATGCCTGTATGAAACATATAAATTACATTAGAGGGAGCCAGCAGAATTCAGTAGAATTACAAGTGGGCCCAATGAAAAAGTCAGCATTTGCCAAGCAGTTACCACAGTGAGGGAATTAAAGCAAGGGGGGGCAAAATCTGCCCTCCTCTGAAAAAGTAGAGGGAATGCTTTAAATTCTCCCTTGCTTGGGGAAGCAGCACTTCCCCACTAGAGCTGGGCAAATAACAGAATTTTTCACTCTGCTGGCAATTCTGGAAAAAAAATGAAACAAAATTAATCTCTTGTTAATTTTCATTCAACCCAAACCAAAACATTTCATTTAAATTTCAAGAATTAACATTTTTAATTTTTTTAAATAAAATTAAAGGAAATTTCTGAAAGAAAACCTAATTTTCAATTTTAAAAAATCAGAACACATTGTTCAGAAAATGTGGAAACAAAACAATCCATTTTTTCAGAATTTTTTTCTTTGTTTTTTGTTCTCCCAACCAAAACAATTCTGTGAAATCAACATGAATTTAAAAAAGGTTAGAGTATTGCCAAATTTTCATTTTTCACTGGAAAAATTCAGCAAGGTATATAATTTCAAAAAAAATCACCTAGTTCTATTCCTCCTGCTTGCTACCCTTCTTCCTTAGCTGGTGTCGTGAAAGCTCCCCTGCTCTTCCGCTCCTATTTTTACCGACTCTGGCAACCTGGACTTTGGTGCTTAAACCTTTTGAGGGCTGTAGTTTAGGTCACACCCTGCTCCTCAGCCTTCCCATTGAGCAGGGAGCCACCTATGATAGCCAGTGTGCTGGCTTTTGTGGATCACATTTTTAGGCATCACACTCTCCCCATGAACTGTGTAGGCAGCTAACTCAGGGCTGTGGATTCCATTAGAATCTCTGCACCTAGAAGTTAGCCATTGCAACGATGAGTCTCTTTCTCCTTTGTGGATCTAACCTTATAAGCCTAAATATTGCTTTTAGAAGCCTAACTTTAGGGTTGTAATTTTTTTTTAAATCTTGGTCTAAATATAGATTCAGATGCCTAACTTTAGGCATTCAGTTTAGATAATAGGAGCATTTAAACATTTGACAAAGTACTGTTAAGATGACAGAACTACTGATGATGAACTGTAAAGAAAAGACTTAAGTGTGAGATTTGGAATGAACCTAAAGCCCAAACGTGAATTAAAATATGTTGTTAATTCAGTCCAGAATTCAGAAAGCGGGATATGTACAAAATATAAAACTGAATTGTTTAACTGATATGGGGTCTCTCTAGAGGTGCTGAAATAAAAGCAATTATTCCTATTAACCCTTTATCCACTGGGTTTTTCCACTAGGTGATCACTATTAGGTTTTCAGCCCTTAGCAATCTGTTTAGAAAGCTAGTGAACATTTCATTCTCTCAGAGAAGCATTTGGATTTGCTGGTAGGCAAACTTTGTTTGGGGATTTAAAAAGATTTATGTCTATCAGTGTTAGTAACCCCTAGTCTAAAGACTTTTCTAATATAGACATTGTTACCAAAACACTGAGATGTATAGTACTCTCTCTCATACATATTCCATTAGCCTGCTCATCCTTTTGTGACTTTATAGAAGCTTTACACAGAGATGGGTCTGAACTGCCAAATTTGTATCTGGTTTTCAAGTCATCTTGAACTGCCAGTGTGTTCAAATTTAGGGGTTTAGTTCAGCCATCTATAGAATGTATGTCCAATCATGAAGTTCACAACAGAAGACAGGAGTGTCTACAATATAAAATTAGTGTTATATAGAAAAAAAGAGTTTAATGTCTTATCTTAGGGAAGCAACATATGCATATATAACATGGAAATTAAAAGTGATTCTACTAACTAGAGGGTGTAAAAGAAATTCTCTTCTGAAGTGTCTATTGTATATAGAGATACCAGAAAGGAAATGTATTTTTTCTCTAGCATGGTAGCTGGCAATTCCTCCTCCCCTTACTTCTTGCATTTATCCTTTCTTCACTTGGGCTGTGAGTGAGTAACATCTTCCTTAAATTTTGAGCGCTACCTCTCTGTAATCACCATGTAAACATTTTCATATTATTACATATTAAATTTCCTATGTGCAAAACTCAATCCTGTAAGAATACTGTAACTAATCTCTTTCAAATGTAACCTCTATAGTTAGACACTATAGAAAGGAACCCTGAAAGTACAGGCGTGGTAGCTGAGGGTACGTCTTCACTACCCGCTGGATCGGCGGGTAGCAATCGATTTCTCGGAGTTTGATATATCGTGTCTCATCTAGACGTAATATATCGAACCCCGAACGCATTCCCGTCGACTCCGGAACTCCACCGGAGCAAGTGGCGGTAGCGGAGTCGACGGGGGAGCCGCGGACGTCGATCCCGCGCCATGAGGACGGGTATGTAATTCGAGCTAAGGTACTTTGACTTCAGCTATGCTATTCACGTAGCTGAAGTTGCGTACCTTAGATCGACCCCCCCCCAGTGTAGACCAGGCCTAAGAAAAACAGAAAATACAGTCTGTCTGAAATTGATCCTGTGTAGCTAAGCAAACAGAAGCAAATAGTCTTTCACTTTCTATCCTCACAAAAGGGATCCAAGCTTCTCTTTAGAATACTGCTTCTCACATTGAAAGACCAAGCCCCCAAACTCCTGTCTTACCATGCAAACATCCAACCTCCTCTTCGATGACTGAAGCTGCACAGCACAATACCAATCTTCTGCTTCGCCACTGAAACGCCAACCTCCTCTCCCTCAATGTCTCTATATCTGTACCACTTAGTCACCAGCAATATTCTTCAATCCTCTGCATCAATGCCAAAAAATGCATCTTCATTTTTCACCATACTCCAAAGAGCTGCTCACACAAATCCATTTGAGAGGCAAACAAACCCCAAAGCCCTACATGTGGCCTAATTTGACTGTTCCTGCTCAATATGTTTACAACAGTTGAATAGATGTAACCAAGATGCTTGACAGGCACCCAAATACTATGGGCAATATCGATAGATAGATGAGTTGCATATAAAGATGAGCACCACAAGGCTTCTGGATGAGGGAAAGGAGAAAACTGAATAAACTATAATAATGGCACAAAACCAGGGGACTTCGCTTCAACAAGGGGCTACATTTTTGTATGTTTCCATCACATTTTCCAAAGAGAAAAGAGACATATGAGAGTAGACTATTCCACTGCATACCATCTATTCTTTGAACCCACTATATCATCTATACTGTAGTTGACGTATTGTGCATGATTCCCCATATTTGTAGCTTCTGCTGCATGTTTACATGTAAGTAGCTAACTGTTGAGTTCTGTGGTACAAAGTTCTTAAAACTAAATACAGTTAGATTGTTAGCTTTGGCAGGGCCAATAAGACCCCAGTACTGCAAAGCTTTTAAGCACATACCTAAGTCCATCCCTATTCAGCAAAGCACTTAAGCATGTGCTACTTTATGTACAATCTTAAGACCCATTAAACTTATATACCTTGCTCAATTGATGCCTGAAAAGCATATGCACTGAACTTACCCATTGTCAAGTAATATTACATTTCAAAAGCCTGCCTCAAAGGGACTGGGTGCTTTCTTCCCTCCACCGTCCCCACCCCCACCCCAGTATGAAAAGTTTTTTAAAAATAAAAGTGATTCTGTTAATATATAATTTGAGGTGGAAAATTCATAGATGTGCCTGATCCAAAACATGTAAATTCTCTGTTGCACTTTTATCAGGGAAACAAAAAGAATAGCTTCAAGTAAAAATAAAGTTTCCTTCAGAGACTTTTAAACATCAAGACAAAGCCTGATACAGCTATTAAGTTATAGAGATCCCAGACTTTTTTTCAAGTGCAATATTCACAATGGAATTTCAGATGCTTTTTGTTCAGATTTGATCAGCTAAGAAACTCTGTATTTCAAGTTTCAGAGGAGCAGCCGTGTTAGTCTGTATCCGCAAAAAGAACAGGAGTACTTGTGGCACCTTAAAGACTAACAAATTTATTTTAGCATGAGCTTTCGTGAGCTACAGCTCACTTCTTCGGATGCATAGAATGGAACACACAGACAGGAGATATTTATACATACAGAGAACATGAAAAGGTGGAAGTATGCATAACAACAGGAAAAGTCTAATCAATTGAGATGAGCTATCATCAGCAGGAGGAAAAAAAACTTTTTGAAGTGATAATTAAGATGGCCCATAGAAGGTGTGAGGAGAACTTAACATAGGGAAATAGATTCAATTAGTGTAATGACCCAACCATCCCCAGTCTCTGTTTAGGCCAGAGTTAATTGTATCTAATTTGCATATTAATTCGAGTTCAGCACTTTCTTTTTGGAGTCTGTTTTTGAAGTTTTTTTGTTGCAAAATTGCCACCTTCAAGTCTGTCACTGAGTGGTTAGAGAGGTTGAAGTGTTCTCCCACTGGTTTTTGAATGTTATGATTCCTGATGTCAGATTTGTGTCCATTTATTCTTTTGCGTAGAGACTGTCCGGTTTGGCCAATGTACATGGCAGAGGGGCATTGATGGCACATGATGGCATATATCACGTTGGTAGATGTGCAGGTGTACGAGCCCCTGATGGCGTGTCTGATGTGATTAGGTCCTATGATGGTGTCACTTGAATGGATATGTGGACAGAGCTGGCATCGGGCTTTGTTGCAAGGATAGGTTCCTGGGTTAGTGTTTATGTTGTATGGTGTGCGGTTGCTGGTGAGTATTTGCTTCAGGTTGGGAGGCTGTCTATAAGCGAGGACTGGCCTGTCTCCCAAGATCTGTGAGAGTGAGGGATCATCTTTAAGGATAGGTTGTAAATCTTTGATGATGCGCTGGAGAGGTTTTAGTTGGGGGCTGTAGGTGATGGCTAGTGGCATTCTGTTATTTTCTTTTTTAGGCCTGTCCTGTAGTAGGTGGCTTCTGGGTACTCTTCTGGCTCTGTCAATCTGTTTTTTCACTTCAGCAGGTGGGTATTGTAGTTTTAAGAATGCTTGATAGAGATCTTGTAGGTGTTTATCTCTGTCTGAGGGATTGGAGCAAATACGGTTGTGTCCTAGAGCTTGGCTGTAGACAATGGATTGTGTGGTGTGTCCAGGATGGAAGCTGGAGGCATGTAAGTAAGTATAGCAGTCAGTGGGTTTCTGGTATAGGGTGGTATTTATGTGACCATCGTTTATTAGCACAGTAGTGTCTAGGAAATGGACCGCTTGTGTGGATTGGTCTAGGCTGAGGTTGATGGTGGGATGGAAATTGTTAAAATCACAGTGGAATTCCTCGAGGGCTTCTTTTCCATGAGTCCAGATGATGAAGATGTCATCAATGTAGCGCAAGTAGAGTAGGGGCGTTAGGGAACGAGAGCTAAGGAAGTGTTGTTCTAAGTCAGCCATAAAGATGTTGGCATACTGAGGGGCCATGCGGGTACCCATAGCAGTGCCACTGACTTGAAGATATATATTGTCCCCAAATGTGAAATAGTTGTGGGTGAGGACAAAGTCACAAAGTTCAGCCACCAGGTTAGCTGTGATATTATCGGGGATACTGTTCCTGATGGCTTGTAGTCCATCTTTGTGTGGAATGTTGGTGTAGAGGGCTTCCACATCCATAGTGGCCAGAATGGTGTTTTCTGGAAGATCACCGATGGATTGTAGTTTCCTCAGGAAGTCAGTGGTGTCTCGAAGATAGCTGGGGGTGCTGGTAGCATAGGGCCTGAGGAGAGAGTCCACATAGCCATACAATCCTGCTGTTAAGGTGCCAATGCTTGTATTTCAAGTATTTTAACTTCTGACAAATTATTCAGAATTACACAGACAGTGATAAGAAAGACTAAAAGAACTCAGAAGAAAAACACCACAATACCTACTCACAGCAAGGTATTTGTAATGTGAAACAAATTCAACTCTTAACACATTCTTTGCTTTAGCCATATGTTTTATACAACCTGAGACAGAGGGGAAAATGAAAAACTGATAGTTAAAACAATCTTTAAAAAATCTCATTAAAAAAGAAGACACTGAAAGCTACCATATGTCCTCCATTTCTACAACCAGAAAAGATTTGATTTGATTAATTGGGACCAGAGTAAATTCCAGGTTTTTGGCATAATCCTCTTCAAGAATACTTAGAAGAGCACAGATAGACCTGAGAACCTCAACCAATTCAGCCAAAGGATAAGACACAAGCGCCAGCACTGAATTTTTCAGCAGGTTTAGTTGACATGGTAGTAAAGAAGCCTGAAGCTGCTATCACCTTATCTACATCAGGGTTCCCAACTGCGTTAACTCTTGTTCGGCTGCAGCAGTGATAGTAGCAATGGGAATTTTCTTCTAAAACTGCTAGAGTAGATAAGGCCTCAGGGACTCTGCAAACCCCATACATTTCCATTTCTCATGTCTCTTGGGATTTGACAACGTAGGCAACAATGTATCTTACATGAGCCTACATGGACATGTAAGTTGTCCTCCAGAGATAGCCACCAGAGTCAACATGAATGGAGAAAGGATGTGGTAGCTCACACCTCTCTTACAGCTGTTGGCAGCAAACTCAGTACTGCATTGGTTTGTACTCAGTTCACATTTGGAGGGTTCTCTTCACAACCATAAGGTCTAGGAACTTTTTTTTTAAAGTTTAGTTTCTGCATATGCTGATGAACCCCATGGTGGGTGGGGCAACTGCCCTACTTCCCCAGCTCTATCACTAACATAGCTGTCAACTGATATGGGTACAATAACCTAAATATCAAGTGGAAGAGCTGAGCTTGCCACTGCCTCTTAGCAGCATTCAATTGGATTTTATAGCAAGACAGAGATGGGGAATACAATCAATTTATATTAACAAAAGATGTGTTAAAATACACGTATTACTTTTCTATTTATTAAAAGATCTTCTAATTCAAGAAATAGTATAAGTGCACCCTCATCAGGAGGAAGTCGACCCTACTATAGTTATAATGTGTCTTTCAATTTTTTACATCCATAAGATTACAGAGGACAGTTGGAGCCTGTCAACCGCATACCTAGTTAGACATTTAAATGAATATAAATTTTTAATCATACAATGTGGACTTCTCATATTTATTTTTATTCACTATGCACTGCATTATGTCAATGTTTGCTGTGTTAACTATATCTAAAGGTTATCCAGCACACTGTGATATGAAAAAAATGCTGGCACTTTACTTACAGAGAAACAGTACTCTGATCCAGCGGTACTTTCTATTGGTCTTATGTGAGAAGAGAGTAGAGGGAAACAAGCTCAAATGTATGTGTTAGAAAATGAGTGGAAGCTGCCATCCTTATTAATTTGTATATCAAAGCAATGTAAAGATGTCACCCCATTTCACTTGCAGCACAATATTCACAGGCCATTGTCAAATTTCATAGAAAAATTCTGACCCCTTCAGATGTTTTAAATCAAAATGTTTAGAGTAGAACAATGCAACACTGAAGACTTATGATGCATTACAAAATTGAGAAAAACAGACTTCATTTTAATTTTTAAAAATGTCATGTATTATTTTGCCTCCGTCTTTCTTGTTTTTTGCACTTCACTGCATTCTAACAGCCACATTTAAGACTTCTGATTCTCTTGTAAACAAAGGCTTGCACAGCTGTTACTTTGAAACAAGTGCACTATGGGCCTGATCCAAAGGCAGAGAGCTTTTCCATTGATTTCAATGGACTTTGAAAGAGACCTTTATTGAGCTATATCTTAAACTGTAATTTTTTTTAAAGTTGAAAAATGCCTCAAAATTTCCACACTCTGCTTACTAAGTGAAACTATTCTAGTGATATGAAGAAAACAAATGGAGACTTAGCTTTACACCAGGCAATAATATAAAATGTACCCTTATGATACTACTGCCAAATATTTTTAATATCCCAATAATGTATTGTTACTCTACAACAATACAGAATAATTTTAAATCCCCATTCATAAGGATTCCAATTATAATCTAATTCAGTTCAGATTAACTATGCTTTGATGGCAATTCCCTTATACAAAAAAAATAGCCTAAGATAATGTGTTGCAAATATAGTTTCAATGTTAATAAGAGGCAGTTTAACAGCCTGGAGAAGTCCACTCTGACTGCATTTTCATTGCAATGCTAAAAAGTATATAAAGCACCGCAATTACAGATGTAATATAAAAAAACAAAGTTATAAACTACAGATTGGTCAGGCTAATTTTAATTTTACTTTAGGTAGCCTACTTTTTTAATAACCAAAAAAATCCATTTTTTCCAGATTCACACTCTTGTGCCAGAGTTAAAACTCAGGGAAAACTGTAGATTTAAATCAGCATCATCAATGTCATTATGTTTTTGATGCAGCCACAATATACCATAGTCTCAGCACTGTGAAAATAAAGCAGCTGAAAAGTCTTTTTAGAAAAAAATTCATGCAAAGCTTTACATTCAAAGTTATTCAGTGCTTTTGATTTTTAGTATATTCCTGCTATAATAATTTTATTGCAGTGAGCACATTTTATAAAAATCAG
Source organism: Mauremys reevesii (assembly GCF_016161935.1). Taxonomy (NCBI): domain Eukaryota; kingdom Metazoa; phylum Chordata; order Testudines; family Geoemydidae; genus Mauremys; species Mauremys reevesii. The sequence continues at coordinate 67,687,493 of NC_052624.1, read as the reverse complement.
ATTTTCAACATCATCTAGATATAACTTGTTAAAAATATCTGTAAAGGAACTTCATGTTCCAAGACGAGATAGGGAGGGAAGCAGCCAAAACATTCAGCTATGATACCTCAAGCCACAGCATTACCATTTAATCCAAGAGATGGGTACTAGTACTCAGATATAAATTTTAAGGGTAGAATTTTCCTTTCCACTCTGCACTGCAGATTTCTTATGCATAGTGGAGATCTGTAGTACATATTCTGTACACAGTATCCTTTTAGGGCCAGGTGCACAGTTGTGCAAAGTGGTGTCGGTTCACTGTGGAGATACACGCCTTTATACCAACTGAGGATCTGGCTCATAGGATGCTATTGATATCATTGGCACAAATCCATATTATACAATGGAAACCTGCAGTAACCATTGGAGATGAGTATTTTGATTTAGGGCCCTGATCCAATTCCCAATGAACCCAACAGAAGTCTTACTATTCACTATAACAGGAGTAGGATTGGGCTGTAAGTCTTTAAAGTTAACAGTCAGAAAAGAGCCACTGGAACATATTCATAAAATACCTTTTCAGATGTAGAAAGAGTATATTAAAATAAATACTCTTTCTACCTCTGAAAAGTTTCTTTTAACCATGAACATGTCTCAGTAATTCTTTACAAGCCCTTTTTCTGACTGTGACACATGAGGAGTCATGCATGGCCATACAATCTTTGGACTGCCCTGCTCCAGTGGTACCAAGCTCACACAAGGAGGAAAGTGTCTTTAAAAATTTAGACTGCTTGGTCTCTTGCTCTGTGTCAGCAGCAGCAGCTGGATGCGGCATAAAAGCAGCATGTGCCATTGCGGGAGGAGTGAGTATCTTGCATCTCACAACAGAGCCCCTCATTGACTATTTACATTGCCATAGGGCCTTGGAGTCTCAGTCCTGGACTAGGACCCCATTGTACTAGGTTCTGTGCAAACAGGGAACAAAGACGATCCCTGCCCCAAAGGGTTCATAATCTAAGTATAAGACATGAAACTCCAGATGGATCCAGATGTGCTAAGGAGCACAAGGAAACAATGAGACAATATTTGTAAGCTGTTCTTGTTGCTGTTAGGGAATAGGAGTGATGGATACCTGTGAAAGTTCTATCCAAGCTCTGGCAGAAAGGTAGTAGCAGCACAGTCAGAGGATGGGGCATTAAAGCATAAAGAGAAAAGGAATGAGGGCAATAGACAGCCAGGAAGAGATATCAGAGAGGAAGGTTGGCATGTGAGACAGACAGATCAGGACAGTGAGACAAACGTGAGTCATCAGCATAGACATGCTAGAAGATATGGGCTTCCAATGATAGGATGTAGAAGGAGATGTGGAAAGGGCAAGGGCAAGGGACAATGAAGGAGCAATCAAAGCTGTAAGGAGAAGAAAACCATACCACACTAGCTAAAGAAGGACAGGCTATCAAGGATGAGGGTTTGGTGAAGTGTGTTGGAGAAAGCAGAGATGCCTACAATGGCAAGGCTCTGAGGGTGACATTTTTATGAAGTAGCTATTTTCACATCAGAAACATTAAAAATGGGAGCTTCCATATGTTTTGCTATAAAGCCATCTTCATGCACAAATGGACCTATTTGTCCTTGGAAGATTTACCTATTCTGTGGAAATGGGCCCCATTTAAAGGTTTATAACAAAATGCAAAAAGCATGATCCTGGAGTACTTTTGCTATTTATTACGAATACTTCAAATGCCCTATAGCAGAGATTAAAATAACAAAAAATTAATTCCAAAGCCGAACTGCACAACCCCTCTGCTTTCCAACTAAATCTAAACAATATTTCAAGCCTTATTACATTGGCAGCATAATTATAGTTATATGATGATTTTTAAAGTATTTTTACATCTTTCTGCAATGTTTGAATTTTGATAAATTAAATCAATTACTTCTATATGAACTTTTAGCATGTACCTGAAAAATACACTAATGAAGTTTGCTTTATGTAAAAATAGTAGAAGATTTTTCAGCACAAAATAAGTGTCACAGGTAAAACTATTATCAGCTTAACTTAATAATAAAATAGGGGTAGAAAGGACCTCAGGAAGTCATCTAGTCCAACCCGCTGCTCAAAAGGGGACTGATCCCCAGACAGATTTTTTCTCCAGATCCCTAACTGGTCCCCTCAAGGATTGAGCTCACAACCCTGGGTTTAGCAGACCAATACTCAAACCACTGAGCTATCCCTCCCCACATTAATCTGGGTAAATCATCTTTTCTAATGAAATGATCACATATTACATGGAGCCTTGTGAAGGTTAATCTTTATTCTTTCAGTATTGTTGATTATTTTTAGATCAAACAAGCTTCTCACTTCTTAATGGCTTAAGTGAAATCTAAGGCTAGTTGCAGCTCACTGTGAGTTTTAATGCTGCAGTGCCCTTAGTTTTCTTTTTCAAATTGGATAAAAGTGATTCATTATTAAAAACCAAAAGTGTGATGCTCATGAATCCGACTTTAAAAGTGCAGGATAAACAGCTATTTTTCTGTTGTAAACTCTTGGTTTGGTCCCTTTGGATGCTGTATTTTCAATGTCCTTTTTGTACAGGGAAGCAGATTTTCCAGATGCAACGTCCATAGATGTTAAAGTACATAACAAAAGCAACCTTTGGTTTGGCTTATGTTCCCCCCTGCTCACTAGTAGATCACAGGGTTATACCGCTGACCAGCAGATGGAGACACAGTATACTTCTTGGAAGATGAAATATAAATACAGGTAAAATCTACCTTTTGCTTCACTAGTTGTTTCTTTGTCTCTAATGCATTAGACAGGTTAGCCCAGTCCCATTTCGCTCCAAGGTTTATTTTGTTTTTATTCTGACATGCCACTTGAATTACAGTTGCTGTTCTTTTTCTATATCATTGACTCACTCAGTGGCATTTTTTTTTAAACAGAGTTTGGCAGCTACCTTTGTATTTTCTTTGCTGCTGTTTAAAGCAGAACTGGGAGAATAGTTCCTAGTGAATAATTTGACAAATTTAGCTTCTTTTTCTGTGAATGAACTGTCCAAAAGCAGCTTATAATTTTCTTAAATGCATTAGTTAGTCAAAATTAATTTCCAAATAAGTCCAAGCACAGTTCTTGACCTGTAGATTGCTTATGTGCCATTCAGTTTTAGTATTAAAAACTCAGTCTCTCCTGTTTATGTTTGTTTGTGTGTTTGTTTGTTTGTTTTATTGGACACATCAGTCACATGGTTTTGTTTCTGTTTCCCAAATGAATAGATGTAACTTTTAATTTGGGGTTTTCTTCTCACCCCAAACCTAATACAGTAGTTCAAAATTATTTTCTCTGATTATTCTTTAATATTGTCTTAAAATAGGTTACTTTCCAAAATCATTCCTGACCATAAACTCAAATAATTTGAACGTTCATTGAAAACTGACTGAAGAGGAAGTTTTAAATAATGTTTTTTTCACTATAGGGATTAAATAAACCATTTTTTAAAATATAGAAAATATATAAAAAACAAAACTTACATCATATGCAATCATAAAGACCTCCCCTCCCCCCAGCATGAATCCTCAGCAAGGTATTAACCATGAAGCTTCAGATCCCCACACAGACTTTTACCACTTAAACTAAAGAAGTAGCATAGCCTCTCTGTGGATCAGCTACTAAACAGGAACACAACATATATTTTACCAATGGATTACACAGTTATTTGCTAGGCAACAGTATAAAACTGGAGAGCAGGAGCTCTGGATTCTCTCCCTGGTTCTGGAACTGTAGTCTAGTCATTAGAAATCAGCTAATTGAAGAGCTATTGGGCCCATGCATTCTGAAGAGCAGCGTGGCTAAGACTTGTGTCTGCTATGTCAGATGGTTGGGTTCTAGTTCCAGCTCAGCCATCAGCTGTCTCATACAAATGCTCAATTAATTGATTTGTAAAAGTGTGGGGAATTATATTTGACTGCTTTCTAAAGTAAGGTCTGAGGCCTTGCTAAATAATGACTTTGAAGTGAAAAGAACCATTGGGATGAATCTGCTGAGCAATAATAAGTCAGCTGAAGGCAGTGTGATGAATCTACTGTTTCTGCTCTTCTGTTCGGAAAGTGATAGCTGAGCCGGGAAGAGAGGGTTCTGTGGCAGGTAGAAAGATGGATAGAGGTCTGGAGGGACAATACTGAGGACAGTTGCTCAGGGTGACTCAACTGGGCCTTAGAGTTGTCTGTGTACAGATGGGCCTATCTTAGTTTAAGAAAAGCAGGTCTCATGCACATAAAGGAAATAAGTTGCACCAGACTTGATTCCATGACACCAATTTCCCTCCCATAACAGAAAACCAAAGCCCTGAGATTAATCACCACTTGTACAAAAGGCAACAATACGAATAGCATTCACTAGAACTGAGACCAGAACTCTAGTGTCAAGACATCCAGCTCAGCTCAGCTCACCTTCCCCTAGGCTAGAGGATATTTTGCAGTGCAAGCTCTCTCTTTTTTCCATGGAACATTAATTTATGTTGCAGTGCAGAGAAACAGGGAGCTTGAGGCAGCTGAAAAGGGTAATGTCCTGCTAAATCTGGCACACTTCAGAGCTCTGGTCAGGAGGAGTCCTGTTTGGGGAGATGGGGAGGGGATGGAGCCAGAGAACATCACACAGTCCACAGTATGTTTCCTCCAGCTGGGGTGGATAGCTTACAAATGGCCACATGGGAGTCAATGTTGCTCCAAAGCATATCTCATTCTCACAGAGTACCCGCATAGATTGTACTGCACAGCCATGGGTTGGGACAGTGGGATGCAGTCAACAGCAGCACAACCATGATAGGAGTCATGCTGCCTGGTAGGTGTAGGAGAAGTAGGCCTAGGAGAAAACTGGTCCCTCAATTCAGAAGCTTTAGGATCTATAAGGTTAAGAGCTGAGTTTCCTGTGGATCCCCTGATTCTGCATGCTTACATACCCGCACCCCCTAGTACTTCTCCCCTAAAGGGAGTACTCAAAGGACACTCAGCAATGTAAATAACCTGGAGTTTTCTGGACCTTGTATTCCATGGGAAAGCACATTATAGCCGATTATTCTTAAAAGGTCCTGAAAGTGGAATTAGCACCTAAGGCTCTTTTAACATACATTGCCTAGTGCTTGATTCACCGCTGCATTACTCCAGTTTTATGGGCTGGTAGCACCACTTATTTTTAAGGTTGTTCAGTACTTCCCATTATAAACACCATTTTCAGTTGCATATAAACTTTGTAAAACTTTAACCCTTTGGGCTGATTCTTTTTATTTATTTTTGTGGACAATTTCATCCAAAATAGTTCAGCCATTTCTGAGACTGAATCTACGGAGGGAAATACATTGTTTTGCTCCTGTTAAAAGATTCAGGTGACCTTTCCATTGAGCTCTAGCATCCCCGTGCTTTGGAGCAGGTTTTTGAATTTCGTAGGCTGTGATCTTTATGTCCGGGATGTGCCTTTCTGTGAAAATCTGCTCAAATATGGCCAAATTATAAACCGCTGCACATCCCCAGTACAGTTTGTAGCGCTTCACAGCTTAATTCCCCCAAAGACCGCATCCACACTGAGCATGCTCCAGGGTAGAGCTGAGCAGGACTTTTCCTACAATATTCAGTTTCCAACTGCTCCAAGTCATGCTGGGTCCAAGTACTAGAACTGAGAACAGGGAACTTGACCTGTGAGGGATGAGGAGACCAGGGAGGGAAACTGGCACTGGGAGCCAGTGGGGACAGGGAACATGGGAATGGGGGATGAGTGGAGAAAGAGAGACAAATCGGATGAGGAGCTGGAAGAAGCAGAAACTCATACTAGGTGGTCAAGGAGAGTAGACTGAGAGTGGTGATGGGATGACTGTACTGGGACAGGGAGTCTGGAGGGGGAGACTAGGACAGGCTGAGAGTTGGGGATTTAGGGAAACTAAGACTAGCTGGGCAAGGAGACAGATTGTGAAACAGAGAGAGAAATGGGGGTAGGCACTGAGGCTGGGAGTAAGGAAACTGGGAATGAGATAAGAAGCCTGGGGTGTGGAGATAAGGAGTGGGACAAAGAGCTAGGGGAGCAGAGGAGACAGGACTGGGACAGCGGCAGGTTTGAAGGGTCTGTGCCCACTAGAATGGTACCCAAGATTCCAGAGCTTCACCATTCCTCTGCTGTCAGCAAATTTCTGTGAAACCCACTGGCAAAGTATTTGTCCCATCCTTTAATACTGTGGTCCACATAGAGGATGACAATCTTCTATTGTTGGCAGTTACTCCATTTAGCTCAAGTAGAAGATGTCTGTGTGGTAGATCTAAATGGTCTGGCCTGATGAACCATGTGGATATTAACATGATGCCATATGATAGAATTTTTTTTTCAGTTTGATTTTTTAAAAACCTAGGAAATTACAAACAAAAAATGACATTAAAGGAACATCATCAAGGTTGCAAAGTCAAGCACTCAGATGTTAAGAAATGCCAGAATTAAGGTTAATTAAGAATTAAGCCTCATGCCTTACATACCACACTGTTCAAATCCTGCTTTGAAGACAGAATTAATAATTTCTTCATGGGTTTTTCCATGGTGCTCATTGCTATAGTGTCTGAGTGCTTCACATTAATTTTCACAGCACCCCTTGCGTGGTGAGACGGTCTGGAGGGACAATACTGATTGTACATTTTACAGATGAGAATCTTACAGATTTTACAGATGAGGATCTGAAGGTCAAAAGTATCCACTAATTTAAGGTGCTTAATTTGAGGCAACTAGGACCAGATTTTGTTGAGTACTTAATAACCTATATCATTTTATATGTTCAAGCAAAGGTCTCAGGCACAGCCGCCTGGTAGTCAGGCTTAATAGTTGGAGCAGAGATCAACACCAGATGTAAGGTTGGAACTGGAGTGAGGGTAACACTAGACTCAACGTCTGGGTTGAGGTCAGAACTGAGATCAGAGTTCATAGAAAAGCCAAAATCAGTACTATACCCAGAGTACAGGTGCAGGCCAAAAGTTGAAGCCAGGCAGTCAGCATGCATCGACAAACCAAACCAGTACTATAGCTAGACTCCAGATACAGGCCAAAAAGTCAAAGCCAGGTGGCCAGAGTCCAAGAATCCGGGGAGGTCAGGAGGCAGAGGCAGACTGGAAAGGGTTAGTCACAGGGCTGCAGCAAGGTGTGTAAGACAAGGACAAGACTAGAACAGGGCTTTGGCAGGGCTGAGGCAAGAACAAGAACTGGATCAAGAGCAGGCTGGGAGGGTTGAACATCTGATACACTGTGAGACAGCAGGAGGGTGCTTGGGCAGGTAGTGCTGTTACACACATTGATTTGCAGTTCTGCTCTCACTGGGGAAATACCTGAGCCTGGGGGTCATCTGACCCAGGCTGTGCTAAGGGATAGGTTGCTCCCACATGCCTGAAGGCTGAGTCACTGCAGGCTCTGTAGGAAGGGTAAGTCAGTGCTGCTGAGGCGTTACAGAATGCCAGAGTGATGATTCACTGCAGCTCTGACTGCTCAACACTTCTGCAAATCAGACATCAGGATTTCAAGTCAGGCACCCAGAAAATAAGCAACAAAATTAGTGACCACATGTGAAAAGTTTGACTTAAGTGACTTGCCTAGTACCACATAGGCACTCAGTGGCAGAGACAGGGATAGAAGCCAATTCCACAGAGGAGCATTCAACTGCCTTAACCATGACATTGTCCTTTCTCTTCCTGCAATACCCTGCATCATTCACGACACATATTCCAACTTCTACAAGAAAGGAAGCAAGAGTCCTATAGACAACAACCTCCTTCACTGCACAGCCCTTATTCGTCCCCTAAGCCAGCCCCATCCTGGGCACTGAATGAGGGAGAGGTTCTCTGGAACAAATAGTATGTGATCACGTAATTAAGGACTGCATCATAAAGCATATGGCCGGGGAGGGAGGTGGGGGCGAGCAAATTAAGGTTGCACAGGGAATCTTAATTCTGGCATGTCCTAACTTTTGAGTGCTTGACTTTACAACCTTAATAATGTTCTATTAATGTAGTTTTGTGTTTAATAATGGAATTACAGCAGCATAAAGCTGTAGTAATGCAGTAGTGAATCAGGCCTGTAGTGCACACTTTTGATAGAATGCGTTCAGGCACAGTGCACTTCGCTGTGAGAGCAAACATTCAGATTTAACCCCAAAAAATGCAGTACATGGACACAATACCCATAATACTAATTGTTCAGCTATTTTTTCATTAATAGCCAGCTAATTTATTTAAAATCTAGTCAGGGTGAGATCTACTTAATGAAGACTATTTGCATACCAAGTTTTAAGGATCAAGGTTTAGCTGTTTCAGTGAATGCTGCATAGCAGTAAAGCCCAGCCAGGAGCACCGCCAGCTTTTTTGGCGCTCTAGGCGGCGGAAGGTCCCACCCCCAAAATGGCACCCCTGACAGAGGCAGCGGAAGGTCCCACCCCCAAAATATCGCTGACAACCGTGGCGGCCAAAGATCCGTCTGCTGCGGTCGCCACCCCCCAATTGTTAGTGCCCTAGGCAACCGCCTAGGTTGCCTAATGGGTTGTGCCGTCCCTGAGCCAAGCAATAACTTAGCTTTGGATGTCAGTTGTAACCATGCATCCAAAAGCATCAGAGATTCATGTAGTAAATTTCTGTAGTGACCAACAGAACATTATTTTGTACAGAACAGGGGTTGGCAACCTTTCAGAAGTGGTGTGCCGAGTCTTCATTTATTCACTCTAATTTAAAGTTTCGCGTGCCAGTAATACATTTTAACATTTTTAGAAAGTCTCTTTCTATAAGTCTATAATATATAACTAAACTATTGTTGTATGTAAAGTAAATAAGGTTTTTAAAAATGTTTAAGAAGCTTCATTTAAAATTAAATTAAAATGCAAAGGCCCCAGACTGGTGGCCAGGACCCGGGCAGTGTGAGTGCCACTGAAAATAAGCTGGCGTGCCGCCTTTGGAGTTGGCAGCTTCTCCAGAATATCTAAAAACTTCTGAAAATGGAAGAGATGGATTCACTGTCTTCCTCTCTGACCTGGATAAATGTCTCTTTGAGGTACCATAACATCAACAATGGGGCATAAATTAGGGCTATCCCAGCCTCTGCTGTCTTATAACCCATGACAGGATCATCAAAAAGGAAAAATCTTTGGTATAGCCTCTGAAGTTGAATAATGTGATGGACCATATCCAAAGATGATTTAGATGACAGCCAGCCAAAGTAGATGACACGCAGACAAACTAAAGACAGCTGCTACAGGTGTACGTCCTTGGGCTTTTTTACATTTCATATCCTTACAGCATTCTCTTTTTAATAATGAAAACAAATGGCAATGACAAGGCACAGAATCATCCTTCTTTAAGAAGTACAATCGGTCACATGGTATTTACTGAATACAAAATTCAGCAAATTTCAGTTTTTGAGCACGAGCCCTGTTTCTGGTAAACATCACAAATAAGTAAAAAGAACAGTTTATGGATTATTCACAAAGTATCAGATGTTAGTATTCAGTTCTAGAGCTTCAAAAGTGGTCACCCAAATCATTAGCAGGTTGAACACACATAGTCCATGTTGAATGCATATTCACAATCAAATACATATATTTGATATAGAATGTGTGTGCATCTTTAACAGAATAAGACAGCCCAGTTTAAAGCTTCTCAAATTCATTAATAATGAGGTGTATGAATATGGAAAAATCAAACTCGAGGCCATATTATCTGTCTGAGGTTGTAGCTCACATTTATGGTATTTATTTCATATCAGATAAATACAACTTTTAAATTTAAAAATATTTCCCTTTGTTACTGCTAACTGTATTCCACTGAACCTTTCTTAGCACTATCACGCTGTGCAAAACCTCTCTAATAAAATATTTATTATAATTTAAAATGTTTTTAGCTAGTAGATGTGTCAATTCATCAGGCATCAGATATGTGGTACCCCAGATAACACAGAAGTCACATATTATTCATTCAATCATTTCTGAAAGAGCCATTATGGTCTATCATGTAAAACTGATTTTTTTTCCCCTGAATTTTAATGTGAATATATGACAGCTATTGCTAAACCATAATATTTTGTCTGTTGTTAGTACAAACTGCAAAATATGAATTCAGATTTTGAGCTCTACACAATTCAAGGGGGTTAGGCAGCAGCAAAATTCAGATCTGGAGTTAGATCTGGTTTGGGATTTTGAACTTCTGCATCTGTAATCTTTTTTCCCCAACCACAGCCTCCACTCTGAAGGAGAGGAGGGGAGGGGCATAGGGGCCACTATGCAGTATCTATGCCACCCAGAAATTCCCTTATGCTGGGAGAAGTCTCAGGTAGGTGGCTAGCAGCTTTAATTCTGCTTTGTGCCACTGGAGTGACACTTAAAGGACTGATGAATCAGGCCTTAAATTTGCTGAATGTCGCTTTCAGGAAATATTATTCAACCAGTTCTTCTTCCTATGGGATTGTTGGATCTGGGGTTTTGGTCTGAGCCTATGTCAATATTTATCCCCTCCGAAAAATAAAAGTGATTTGACAGTGTTATAGATACATTTGCCAGAACAGATATAAATATCAAAACGGTTTCTGAGTTACATAAGCAAACACACACAAAAAGCCCTATGCACTAGTAAACTTCTATTGTTCTTTACATTGCTAAGATTATTGATAGCACACAAACTGTTTGGAAAATGTTTAAAAAATTGTTCTTGAGTTTTGTCAGTCTGAAGCAAATATTTATTCATGGCCATATTTTAAACCCCTTTAAAACAGGCTAATAGAAGGGCTGCTTCCATCTTCAATATGTTCTTAGCAGTAATATTATGACCAGTGATGCTTTAAGAAAACATTACAAGCTGACCTTTATAACTCTGTAAACACAGAGGGCTCCCCAGTTCTATGGTCGCAGTTCAGTTACAATAAAATATACTTCTGAACACAGTCAAAAACTTCTTGTTGTCAATTATTCAGCATTCCCATAAACCATTAGATGGTCAAAAATATCTTTAATTGATTCCATCTCTACCTACAGTACTTATTATTTATTACTATAACAAACTTCTCCATGGGAACAGCTAATTGTGCCTCCCTAGTGGCCACTTCAAGTGGAGTAAGCATTGCACAGCACTGCCTAAGATACTGCTGAAAGGTCTTCAGCATTTGGGATTTGATTAAAACTGTATTACATGTACACATCAGCAACCATTGCCAAAACAAAACACTAATTTATAAAATCCTTCTGCTATACTGCTTAACACAATTGAAAAAAAGCTTTGCATGTGTGGAAAGGAGGGGGTGGGGGCTGATCCGCTGTCTTTTTTTCCAGACAATCATTTCGTAATAGAAATAATATAGTATTCTCTTGTACAATGAGATGGGAAAGTGTGAACCCTACCAGCTGCACTGTGGGAGAGACCTTTTCCTCTGACATACATGTAGCACAGCAAGCTATTACAGTCTAAACTGCACATTTTTGTTTCTTTTTTTTTTAAGCATAATTGTTAATCTGTTCCATAGTAAAAAAGACAGATGTTATGGAAATAGTAAGCCACACTCAGCTTAGATTGTTTTGTGAAGAGAGATTCCATAGGCAATGCTTCACAAAGGAAGATTTGGACAATAAAGCCTCCATTTTGAGGCAGGCAGGTGAGTTATAAATAATAAATAAAATCAATATAATAAACAGCGCCCATTGCACCTTTTGTCCAAACATTTTCAAAGTACTATACAGAAATGGATAATATAATTTCTATGCAGTGATCAATACAAAATACCATTTAAAAAATATACTAGACATTAATTATTTGTTTTAAACTTATGTTAAAGGCATGCAGTATTATCTTAATTTAGAGCCACGAGAGTCCCTGAGCCATGTAACTCCCTTCGTCGGACCAAACAATGAACATGTATCACCTAAGCTACATAAATAAAAAGGAAGCTGTCTCAACTACACACAATTTAACATATCCAGGGGCAGTTCCTTGTATTCTTACTTAGTGCTTCACTAATGGTTTAAGTGAAACTGTGTACCTGACAGTTATCTAACGCAATTCAAAGGAAGCTGGATTTTCACCTTGTAGGAAGGAGAACCAGGTGTGCTCAGCCTGTATGCCAGAAGGTAACTCTGTGTACAGAGCATCAGAACTTCAATGACTAGTCCTTTTAAAAATGGCACCATAGATTGATTGGTGAGGGACACCCAGAGCACAGAGAGGGTCAAATGATCTACAGGGCATGAAGAGACACAGACTGTAATCTTATAGATGTAAATAAACTTCTGATAAAATATCAGTACAACTACAAGCATATATGGGTGATGCATAAATACTGTGCTCTGGGGAAAATGTGAGCCAGTAATAAGTGTGTGTCAACCTCTTAATGGCTGTTGCATTCAAAATTTCATTTAATTCAAAAATTTTCACAGACTTTTCCAATGAGATAAAATGAAAAAAATCCTTTTCATTTTTATTTGTTGTTTTTCCCTTTTCTCTCCCTTCTTCCCTGCCCTTCCACAGCTAAAGAAGGAGAAATACAATTTTAATATTTTTTCAGTTGTCAAAAACTGAACATTTTTTGTTGAAAAATGAAAATTGTGTGTCAGAAAGTCCATTTTCATTGAAATAATGTTTTAATAAAATAAAATTCAAGCAGTTCCAACAAACAGAGTAGAACCAAAAGTGATAGATACCCCAAGACTTAAAGACTGGATATTGGGAAATAAGAACACCATCAAAAATGACAGAGGTTACAAGCTTACGACAGAGAAAGAATAGCAGAGTTCTCAGCTGTGATTCACATGAGTGCTGGTAAAGCAGGATTAGAAGAAAAGTTACACTAATTTTGTGATAGATTGAATTTGCGATGATAGTACATCATCCAAAATGGAGATATCTGAGATACCAGACAGAGAGCAAGAGACTGAAGAGAGAAAGATATTTGTGAGTCTTCAGCATGGAGGTGATAGCTGTAGCACTCTAGCTATGGAGAAATCTCATGTGTCAACTCATCATACATGTCTTATGATGCAATATTTTGGTGTGGATATTTTGTTCCAGATATTACAAGTGGCCTGCAATTAGAAAATCATATATCTAAGTAAGCACCTTTAACACTTAGCTCAGATCCTCAGCAGGTGTAAATTGGCATGACTTGATAGAAGTTAATGGCACTTAATAGTCATGACATAACATTGCCTATTGAGATTACAGTGAGTATAACATTTGCCACTCAACTGGTATTACATTAATGCCATATCTCTTATGTACAGGAAAGTGTTTTTTCTAGGTATGTAACATGGTGAGTGCTGAGATTTTAATGGCATGCATGGTAAGAGAGGTTGAATCACTAGAAATTCTGCTTGTATAAAATTTAAAGCAAATGGGAAAGGAATTATTGTCTTTGTGGGTTTTTTGGCTCACAGGAATGTTAAAAGAGTGGTGTCAATACAATCAATTTTCAATGAACTTTGCAAAATCCAGGGCAGGGAGAAAAAGTCCTTATGCTTAAAAACTAGTTATACAACTTTAATTGTATTATAGGGTTTATGTCCAGTTTTTGACCTTTCCTTCCTGAGGTGATTTTAATCAATTTTATGTAATCAACTTTTATTCTGTAAACTCCTCAGACTTGATTTTGGTGTAATTTGCATCAGTATCAAGCCAGAGTAACTAAACTGAAGACTTGGAGTGAACCAGGAAGTGAATATGGAGGTGAACCAGGAGGAGGGAGAAAAATTGTTCTTCTTAACCTCTGAGGATAGGACAAGAAGCAATGAGCTTAAATTGCAGCAAGTGAGGTTTAGGTTGGACATTAGGAAAAACTACCTGTCAGGATGGTTAGGCATTGGAATAAATTGCCTAGGGAGCTTGTGGAATCTCCATCATTGGAGATTTTTAAGAGCAGGTTAGACAAGCACCTGTCAGGGATGGTCTAGATAATATTTAGTCCTGCCATGAGTGCAGGGAACTGGACTAGATGACCTCTCGAGGTCCCTTCCAGTCCTGTGATTCAATGATTCTATAAAAAGTAATGGGAGATCAGAATCAGCCCCTTGTCTTTTCATTCTTGCTCTTTATGCTTTTCAGATCCTGAAAAATAATTCTCTTATTACTGTCTAAAAACCCACCTTGGATATCCACAATGTGTGAGATGTGTAAAAAGCCACTTAACAGAATTGTTTTAAAATGACACAAAGTATTTTTCTGCATTTTTTGTAATCATTTTTACTCGCTGTCGTTGATAATATCCTCCAAAGCTTGAAAATGAAATCTGTTTTAATTCCACATTCCTTTTCTTTGTAGGTCCCTTAGCTAAAACACAGACCTGGGAGACAAGATACCTGGGGTGAAACTCTGACCCCACTGGAATCATTGTAAGCTTTGCCATTGACTTCAGTGGGGCCTGGGTTTCACCCCTGCATTATATTTGCAACTCTGCTAGGATTTTGTGTGTGACCTTTGGTGGCCTCTTAATGGCAATGTGCCTAATTTCCCAGTCAGTAAAAACAGGATAATAATATTTACCTCCATCATGAGCATGTTGTGAGGGTCAATTTAATTAATTAGGAGTCGAGTTGGTCAAAAAAATAGAATTTCCATCCCCTGTGACATTCCAATACTTCAACATATGTTTTCATCTTGCCAATAATAAAATATACAATGTAGTTATAGATATATTATATATACACACACATGTTCTCTGACTATAGACTTTGCAGTGATATTTTCTGTTTGGTGGGTAGGTCATCTTTTGAGTCTACTAAACTTCACTTTGCCCATTTAACCCTTCAGTATCAAACCAGATCACTTTTATCAAATTCAAGATACTTATAACCAGAAATCTATCTAGTGAGAGTGAGAGTACAAATCAAAAGGGATAGCCTTCCCTGCTAGGGTTGCCTTTTCAAATTACGTAGAAAACTTTCCCTTTTCTTTTCCTTTCTGACAGGAGATCCAAAAATAGGCTTTCCCTTTGGATTATTATTTCATTTAAATTAATTTAATATCACAGCTGAACACTTATTTAAAAGAACTACCTCTATAAATACAAATCATTGTCATTCACATGCCTAACATACAGAGAGAGCCTCTATAAAACCCAGATAAATAACTTGATTTTCAACAGACAACATAGTTGGCTCAGCTGTAATGGTAGAACCAGGGGCTCTCCCTAAGGGACATCATTCTGCTGTTATTAGGACTTGCTATAAATAAAATATGAAGCATGTACTCTGAAAACAATTCTCCATTATGATTAGAACAGGGCACCTAAAAGGAAAGAGATTTAACTTCTTTCTCTTTGACCATTTATAGAACTCACTGAAAAAGAAATCCATCTCAGACAAAAACCTTTACCAAATTTTTCCTCTGAAAATCATGAGATCTGAGCATGCTTTCCCTCCAATCCCTTTAATTGTCCCTACACTAATTAGGAGCCTGGGATATTAGCACAAAGATGAAGCAACATTATGGTGCTTGTGAATATATGCCATCTCCTCAGAAAAAAGAGAAAGGAAAAGCCAAACAAAACCAAAACAGAAACCAACACGTCTGACTAGCTGAAAAGGAAGGTGATGCAACCTACAGCAATCAAATACAAAATGGCTACCTTACAGTTGCAGCTGAGTGTCTTCCTCAGATTTAAAGGGCTAGCTACCAGTAGAATGTATTGAAAAAGCTTGATTTCTTTAAAAAAAGTTCAGCTCAAACTGGGATGAGGTAGATAAAGAAATAGCACTTCTGGTTACTTATAGCAAGAAAAGCAAAATGCATAAATCGGTGAGGGCCAAAGATCTGGTAGTAAGAAATCCTGAATTTTTATAACTAAAGCCTGCTGTTGTATGTTTTGGGGTTATTTATGCCTGTTTTTCTCTCCTATGATATTATTAGGCATTATAAACTTTTAAAAAATCCTAATTACTTTTGATATCATCATCTAACTGTTCTTGATCATCATATTCTCAGTATTGCCAACACCAAACATTCAAACATCATGAATCAGACTGTAAAAATCATGAGATTAGTGCAAAATCCATGGTATTTCTTTTAAAATTATCTCTTGATTTTTGGCCTGTTCTTTGATTTTTAGCTCCTCCTGCCCATATCCAGTGTGAGTGGCTATTACGGTCTCTCCCAGATTTACAGAATAAGGTGATCATGGCTCCTGGTACAGGAGTTCTCACAGGAAGACCCAACTAAAATCAAATTACAAAGTTCAGCCACACATCTACCCCTTGCCCCTCAGTGCACTTTTTCTCCTCCTGCTCCTGTAGGGGTTCTTCACCCCCTCTCCCAGGCTGAGGACTGGAGGTTCTCCCACCACCAGTAGACTGGCTTCAGCAGGGGCTACAATCACCTTACTCATATGGCAGGAGTTTGCAATACTGTATCCCCACAGTAGTGCACTTCCCTTAATAACATTACAACATCTCATGATGTCACTGATTCCAGTTTTTGGGTGACCTTAGAATGTAAGCTCCCTAGACTGGAGCAGGGGCATGTGGCTTTCAACTTTGTACAATGTCAAACACTGTGGGGCTCTGCTCCTACATAAAAATACAATACACAAAAACTCATAATTAATTAACTTAGTTCTAATTAACTTAGTTCTAGTCAGGACAAATAAGATAGTTTGGCTAGTTTGCACACCAAGGACTAGTTTGCAAGCCTGACTGTAGTACACAAGATAAAAAGTAGTGCAGTGGTCATCATTAATATTTGCACAAATTAATGTTGCTATGGTGGTCCCTATAATAAATATACATTTCCAATATTAAGTGTACTGTGGTAGCATAAATTAAGCAAATGACAAAACTGCAAAGATATTAACGGTGACCCTCTTATCAAACCACATATTTTAGACTTCATAATTTTGTTTTCTTCACCTGAGCTTAAATCTCTAATACAGAGTCTACTTCTGCCCAATTCTTAACCACTTTGGAATATTAATATCTATTTGAAGGAAGAAAAATAAATTCTGTCTGAGCTCTCTATTCAACTGGTCAAGTGGTTCTAGTTCTAACTTGTTATTGAGGCTTAGACTTTAATATAACTCTTTTAGTTAAGTAGAGCAAGGGATTTAACTTTTTTTTTTTGGTTGATTGGTTGTTTCCCCTTCTCTTGCCAATTGTTTTACAAAACAATCAAAAACACTTTTATCTTTTAAAAGAATCCCAGAAGAAAACCACTAAAAGGTTTTCATAACTATGTCTGATATTTGTACAATGGATTAGTTAGTATTTCAATAATAACCTCTTTTAGAGGATTCAGCTGTCCTATTGTATTAGTTTGTACATAGAGAAATGCCTAGCATTTTCTGTTTATATTTTGGCAGACAATAACACTCATAAACTATATAAAAAGCAAGTATGATACAGACTGAATGTATACTCTGTATATAAGTAGCCCAACTCAGATACTGAGCTGTTAGAACTCCTGTCCAGTATTCAGCAACAATGGGACCTCTGCTTGGCTGGAATGTAGAATGAGAGCACTTTCCCCCCTGAAATGACTGATTGGCCCAGTTCACTGGGCCAATAGGCACCTCAGTCAGAAGCAGGACTACTGAGGGCAAAGGAAAGTATGGGTATGCCATAGCGCCCAACTGGACAGGAACTCAGCCATGGGGAGCAGCAGGATTGGACTGATTCCCTAACTCTCACTACATGGAAATAGAACTCCACCTACTTCCTCTGATGACTTGTCTAAGTGTTGGCTGCAAGAGGACAAAGAATTTGCAAGGAGATAGGGCTAAAGGGGCTACTGAGGGACAAGGGAGAGTGTGGACACTGCACCCCCAGCAAAGACCCAGTGTTTGTCTTCTGTCCCTCTTTTTATCTATCTACTTAAGTAGCCATCATAACTATAGTATTTTAATGCACTTTGTTGACTTTGATCACCTGGACTTGGGGCTGTAAGGGGAAGACATGTCTCTTGGATGCTGAGGGGAGTCCTTGGGGCAGGATCCATACTGTTATGTAAATCACCTAGCATTTTTGGGGATCACTAGATAGATAAATGATAAAAATCAGAACTCCACCACACTGCCCTACTTCTAGGAACCGAATATCCACAATACATGAGTGTAGCGGAGAGAAGAGGAAGAGAGAGGCTGATTGCCCAAAGCAGCTGCCATACTAGCCATGGAGAGAGTATGCATCTGCTATTCCAACAGCACTACTTAGCTCCTCGCTGCAGTGGAGGAGCAACCAGGTGCATGACAATTGGGAAGAGCGAAGAAGAGTGAGGTACAATAGGTTCCAAGCCAGATCTTTCCATCCACTTTCTGTTACTGACCTCTAATCTGCTCTGTGCAGCAATGGGGAGTGAACATTTCTCTTGACATAAAGTAACATTTCCATTCAAAGGGTACCAATCCAAGTTAGTTCACCACATGAACCAGTGGAGCTGTCTCCCAAGATGATTATCTTTCATTCTAAGTAGCAACAGTATCCAGTTGGGTAAGGGCTGGTGGAGCTGATTATTGCTACTGTAGTTATGTGTTGGTTGGGTACTTAAGTGCTATTTATAGTTACTTTTTTTAACAGTCACCTTGCTTTTCATTTCATTAAATTCATTCAGATTTTTATTACAACCTGCCCCCCTTTGATTCCATGTCCATCATTTGCTATCTGTCCATATAACCCTCCTCATTCTAGTATCTGAGAGCCTCCTGAGTATTTAAACATAGAAATACTGAGTTGGGAAAAATCACTTTGGTGACCCAGGGTCTTTTATGTTCTGTCCTTAGAGAAAAACACTTTGGAGTAAGCGTCTGTATGTGGAGGCTTGAGCCAAAATGATCTGAGTTTAAGAAGGCACCCCTCTAAAGTAGGACCAAAAGGAAACATTCTGGTTCTCCTACAGCAGGCTCTCATTACTACACGAAACACCCAACACAAGGGTAACATAGAGTTTGAAATGTTTGTACACTTTTTTTCAAGAGCAAAGAAACTTAAGAAGATAAAGCCTGTGACTATTCCTTGCCCTCCATCCTGGCAGCTTCAAGAAGATGGTAAGAGATGAATATATTGTATGGGCCGGATTCTGCTGCCATTACTCATGATGAGTAGTTATTAATCCACACGTAGTCCAAGTCATACCTAGATACTCAGTGTAAGGATATCAGAATCTGTCCCTCTAGGATCAGTATTTATATTGTGCCTGAGAACATAAAAGAGATTTGGGGGAGGAATCTTTTATAGAATCCTGACTCTGTGAGAGACTTCTATATAAGGGGAAGATATTGCTGCTATTACTCCCATCTGCAAGTAACCCAACTGACTTCAGTGGGATTTCTCACTATGTAAGATTCTGCTCAGTGTGAGTAAAGGTGGCAGAATGTGAGCCTAAGGCATTTAAACAAACCTGTGAAGTAGAGGTTGTGGTTCCTATTGTTTGATTGAGTCATCTTTCTATTACTTTCCCTTTTAATATTAGGTTTAAATTTCAAGTTACATTTCCAAAGAAATAGGGATGATAAGCTGTGGTGAGCTGATTAATAGTACTTATGCAAAGTTAAATGACCACAAAATTGTGAATGTGTGTATGTGAGTGATCTACTTCTTATAAAATAAATGAGTCTTCTTTCACATATTCAATAATACTCAGAATTCTCTCTCTCCTCCCCCTCCCCTCTGCACTCACTCTGAAGTCCTCTCCTGCTCTCATTTGTTGTTGTTGTGGCAGAGTTATTCTCTTCTCGACTATTTCCACTCACCCACAATTAATCATTTATGGTCTTTTCCACTGCAAACATGTAGAAAACACGTAAAAAGGAAGCCTGTTATCACACCATCAGCAACTCCGATTACAGCCTGATCAGAACTGACATCACAGTGGTTTCATTAGTGATATTAGATAAGTGCAATCTATTTTCAATCTTTTTCTGGCAATGTCAAAAGAGAAACTCACCCTGCCCCAGCTGGCTCTTTCTGACAGTGGCAGGGTTGCATAAAGGATTCCTTTCTCTTATTATCCCAAGAATATTTTACATGCCACACAAATCAAAACTAACACATCTCTCACTATTTTTACGAGACTAGCGAGGGTAAGAAGTATTTACAGTCTTTGACTAGTTAACATTTTTTCCCCATTCAGCCTAAAGTGACTCTTAAAATGTAGAGGATAAAGGGGAAATAAGTATGTTTTACAATTTAAGTACAGAAGCAGAGGAGTTCTCCAACTGACAAGATCTGCCAATGCGGATAGTGTCCCCCACTTACTTTCTTGCAGTGCATTCTCTTCCAAACCTGGTATGTATTGTATCTCTCTGCAGAATAATGAAGTTGTCAGATGTCCTAGTGAGCTCTATTTTATTGTTAGTTTGATTACTCGCCCCAATTCCAGTGAGTGAACAGAAATTTGGGAGAAACCACTGTTTTAAAGACTCACTGAGACACAAGGAACATTGGTTTCCTTTTCTTCTGAAGAAGGTAAAATATTACTTACATTGAGTTAAGTTACAAACCAATCTCAGAAGTGAGAATCCAGTGTTCTTGATCATTTTCCTATGTTCTTCTGCAAATGAGAGTTTCTCTTCAGCATGTTCATTTGTCTGCCTTAAGCTGCGGTCCCTGAGTAGGAGGTCTAGTTAAATTGTGGTCAACACAGGACCCCAGGGTGGAGGGCAAGGTGTAAGTCACCTTTGTACTTTCCAGTCCCCAGGTCTCCTAAGAACTGTTTAGCCCTAGCTGTAATTTAGAGCAACCTCAGCACCATCAAAGCCCTATTCCGGTAAACCATATGGGCAGGGCATGGAGTCAACTATGCCCTATTTCAATGGGAGTTAGGTGCCTAACCTGCTTAGGTGCTTTTGAAAATTGCACTGGGTGACAACCTGCACTTTTAAGTGCCTAAATACCTTTGAAAATCTGGCCCCTAGTGCACAATGAGGGTGCAATCCTGCAATCAGATATAAACATATATACATACGCCTGTCGCAACCCTATACATAGTTATGGCTCTGTATGGCCAATTGTCGGTCCACGGCCATCTTGTTCTGCTAAAATGACAAGGCAGCCTCCATCTTGGACCAGGTTCTTGTTCCACAGGAGAGGGCAGAGACCTAATTCTGCCCAGCAACACCGTGGTGTCGTGTGCAACCCTGAGGTGCGGTGTGCAACATTCTAGTGCTGTGTGCATTTTCCTGCTCTTTTGCCTGGTCATCTAGGGGTCAGGCTAGTGCCTTGTGCAGAGATGCCAGTGTGCCGTGTGCAGATTCTGTTGGCATGGGGGGCAACAGCTTGGAGCCTGGAGGGCGTAGGAGCCAGGGACCAATCAGATGCTGACACGAGTGAGTGAGACCCTTCGAATAAAACTAGGTTTCCCCCAAAATCTTTGTGGAGTGTCCGCGTGTCAGCTGAAGGGCCTGATCAACCTTTTGGCCAGGATCTCCTCCCGTTATAGCTAGCTCGTGTCGTGTCGTTTTGGATTCGTTATCACTTTGGATTTATCGTTTTGGATCTATTTCTATCAGCTCATCATGCTTCTGGTGTCTGCTCTGCTGGTCAGCTGCGCCTGGAGTGCGATATTTGCTTTCTAATTTCTGACAGTTTACTTACCTAGCTTCCCCTCTTTCCCCCTCCCTAACTCGGTACCAAGTGTGTATACAGTATATGAGAATTGAATTATTGAGCTCATAATTGCACAGTTGTTTAGTTTATATAGTTGTTCTGGTTTTAGTAGATAGTTAACTATAAACTGTTATAAGTTGTGTAAGTTACTGCTCTATCTTTGTGTAGAGTGTTTGGTGCTGGGTGCTGTCTCCACCTGAGGATTAGCTGACCAAGGGGTTTCTGTCCCCGCGGTCTGTGTGAGTGGAACCTGCACAATCGCAGCCGCACCACACTCTGGGTAAATCCCTTAGTGTGAAAGCAAGGGCGGTTGAGGCAGTGGCCTGTGGGTCTTTTTTCTGTGTTGCACCGGGCACCGCTCTGACGAACCCGATTTCCTCCTTGTGTAACTGGTGTGTCTGCCTACTCAGTGTGAAGCAGTGAGCAGTATAGATTTGTATTGTTAATGATTTTTGGGTGTGTCTGTATTGTTTAATAACATTCCAGCTAAGAATTGCCCCCCTCCTCGGCCAACGTTGTAACTATCCCCCCAATAAACGCAGCCACTTGGCTTTAAACTTAATTCTGGTCCAGCCTGGTTTTTCCTCTCCCAATACCAAAGCTGATTGAACCGCAATCGGTTTCGGACAACGCCTAACTGTAATTATTTGCTAATGTGAGAAGCTAGCATCAGCCTGGCTAATACTAAAATATGGACCTCTTACATAGATTATGAACTGATGTAACTCCCTTGTCTTTGGTGAAGGAGCTTTTGATTTACAAAGGGATCTGGCAACAGATCAGAATCAACTCGTGATTTCCTCAGATCCTGCCATCTTTCAAAAGGTATATTAGTTGATACACCCACATATGTCTAGTACGTCTGTGTCCCAAGAATCCCTAACATAGAGTGTGGCTTGCTCAAAAGTCAGAGGCGTTGGCCTTGAGCCTCACTTATTTATATAATGCCATTGTACACAGATATTATGATGCATTGGGATAATATCTGTACATTGGTATAAAGTCACAGGTGAAATTGTGACCATCAATTGACTTTGTAATCACCATTTTGAAGAAGATGACTTACAGTTGAGAATATAAATATAACTTCTTAGAGATGTCAAGGACAGAATAAGAGCAGTTTTTTGTAATACTTAACTCCCTGTAGAGCTAACACAAGAGTAATCAACTAAAGTGCTACCTGCTAGAACAATGGTTTTGCTACAGGCAGTGAAGAAAATTGGTGTTTTCCAGCATGAACTCATCAGGGCTGGGGCTTTCCAGCTAACCCCCTGACTGATGCTCTGAAGCTCATCAGTTAGGCACATGACAGAGGGGACAGAAACCTTATTTAAGGGCAAGATTTGCTCCAGCTCTTTTCCTCACTCTCAACAGCCAACCACTGCCAAACAGCAGCAAGCTTGCAGGAAGGGCAGAGGGCAGGAGTGATACATGGACTGAGTCTAAGGAATCAAAAGAAGGGGCGGACATGGACAGGCGGTGCTAGATGAGGAGTCTGCACCATGGAGTGTACCTTAAAGGTCCAGAGCTAGAAACAATGACTGGATGCTACCCAGATCCAGCTGGCTTGGAAGCATGGGACATTGGATCCAAAGACTGGATTAAATTGAAACAGACTGGTCATCAACCCCTGGGAGGAGTCAGCCCCATCTGAAACAGATGTATCAATAATAATTACATTTTTAAAGTCTTAGGGAAGAGCCTTAGTGACAATAAAGCAAACCTCATTGAGGGGGCCTAGCACAGATGCTACATGATGATTGTCATACTGTGACATGATAGTTTTGGTATATGTAACGTGGCATATTTTGTCATAGTACAATATTTCAGACAATTCACTGAAACCCTACTCTTTCTGCAGAACATTGATTTTGCTTCAGATTACCTTCTCTCCAGATACCAAGATAACAGAGTTGATATAAAAAGGCGAAGCATATTGCATACAAAAAGCACACGGGACACGGATATTGGCCATGTTTGGCTTGGATAGGCAATAGCATGCTGGAAATGTTCTCACCAGCATAAGCATGGCAACTCAAAAGGAAGACAAAAAAGGCTACAAATACTACTCGTGCAGCCCTGATAACAAGCAGGAATTTTTCTGGAATTTTTACTCTGGAATTTTTCACATGCACACCTTTTTCTTCAAATTGGTGGGTATGAAATACTGGGAAACAGACCCAGCAGAACGATCCTGGTATCCAGAGGCAAAGCAAAATCAATTATGGCAATGATTATGGCCCAAAATAAATGCTGGCATAAGTGGGCACAGCTCCAATGAAACCACCTGCATGTGGGTGGACTTATTTGCCTTCATGGAGGCATACTGATTTCAGCATCTCACTTGGATATACCCACCTGCCTAGACATGCATCTCTCCCTTATTTTACTAGACCGTCCCTTACTCAGACATGTACTTTTCCCTACATTCACCTCCTCTCATTCAGATGTAGCCTTTCCTCTCACTTTATATAGACTTACACTCTCCTTGATGCTTCTATCCTCTCACTCAGACATGTGCTTTTTCCCTCATTCAAATGCTGTCTGCTCATCTTCCCTCTTTACTCATTTGCCCAGAAAGTGTGCATCTGAAGGGTCGGGAGGAAATAGATGTGGTGGTGGGCGTGATCTAAGGGCTGGTCTACACTAAGGGGAAAAATCGATATAAGATACGCAACTTCAGCTACGTGAATAACGTAGCTGAAGTCGAAGTATCTTATATCGATAACTTACCCGTCCTCACGGCGCGGGATCGATGTCCGGGGCTCTCCATGTCGACGCCACCACCGCCGTTCGCGGCGGTGGAGTTACGGAATCGATAGAAGTGCGTTCGGGGATCGATATATCGCGTCTAGATGAGACGCGATATATCGATCCCTGAAAAATCGATCGCTACCCGCCGATACGGCGGGTAGTGTAGACGTAGCCTAAGTGAAGGTGAGTGGTTGGGTCTTTGAGAGGGAAGGAGATGTGTCTGAATGTAAGGAGATTTGGCATGTCTAATCAAGACAGGGACAATGGACAGGCAGGGAGAGGTGGATGCATATCTGAGTGGGGGAGGAGATGGGAACATCTAAGCAAGGATAACTACAGAGATTTCCACACAGATGAAAATAAACACAATAAAACCATTAAAGTCTAACTTTGGAGAAACTTTTTAACAGCTATTCCCTGCTAATTATTCTCAAGTAATAAATGAATAGAATAGTAAATGTTGTTAGAATAATTTACTATTCATCAAGAATAATAAATGAATAGAGTAATTCATTATTCCCACATCTCTGTTCTTTGCACTTTCTGACTAGCTAACTAGGGCATGGGGAGGGAGTGCTTAAGGGGGAGTGGAAAAAACAACACACTCACAACTTTGAAAAGAACTTTAATTGTTGGTGAGAAGTTTGTCCATCCTAAGACTTTTCTAACTGCACCTCTGACTTATTACTGTCTGTCTAGAATACATTACAAATCATATTTGATTAGTCATTGCTCAGCGACCCAAGATTGTTGAATAGGTCTGTTGTCTTTTCAAACTAGTGGTATGTGCTTAGTTTTGTTTTTTAATGTTTCCTATTCATGTTTTTTTAGACAATTAGGGTATTTAAACTATCATAGGGTGTGTATATATAATACACAGAGGTCAAGACATTGAATTGAGACTCAGGAAGTCTGAGTTCAATTCCTGGATGTACCATGGACTTCCATGTGACCTTAGGCAAGTCATTTAATCTCCCTGTGCCTCATTTCTCCATCTTTAATATGGGAATAATACTTCCTTTCTCCTACCATTTGTGTTTTTTCTGCTTAAACTGTCAGTTCTTTGGCAAAGGGACTGTCTCTTATTACATATATGTACTGGTCTTAGAACAATGGGGCCCTGATCTGAGTTCAAGCCTCTAGCTGCTACTGTAAAACAAATAACAATGTCTGTGTGTACACACACACACATTTTAAAGAAAAGGAGCAGAAAGTCCTGGGTCAGGTATATATGAGTTTTGCTGCTATTCAGATCATTCAAGTAAATCAGCTTTCATAATATTGGACATCTTAGAGTCTTTCACAATATGTTGTCTATTTCCATTCCTGCAGGCTTGGTGTATCTGACATAACTGACATATAGATATATAAGATGATTTCGACTTGAGTATTAATAATAATGTATGTTATCGTAGTGCCTAGGAGGCCTAGTCATGAACCAGGACCGCATTGTGCTCGGCATTGTACAAACAGGATGAAAAGATGGTCCCTTCCCCAAAGAGCTTACCATCTGAAGTATAAGGCAAGAGACAACAGATGAATGCAGACAGACTGACATAGTACAATACTGGCCAGTGTGATAGACAATGATATCAGTGCATTTGTGGTTTAATCCTTGTCAAGTTTTTTGTCGACAGCACGGCAAACGAGAGTTTTGAGCCGGGATTTGAAGGAAGATAATGAGCTGCTTTGTGGATGTTTATGGAGAGCTCCTCCCAAACACGAGGAGCATGAAGGTGCTTGTCTGAAAATAGAACAAGTGGGTGATGGAGGCAGCATTAGTGGCATATGGGAGGCAGGAGATGACATCTCAGTAATGAATGAAAGGTGAGAGGTAGAGTAGAGTAGAGATAGGTCACAAGGGGCCTTGAAACTGAAGCCAAACAGCTTATGTTTGATACGATAGCGAAAAGGGAGCCAATGAAGGGATGCAAAGAGAGAGGTGAAATGGTCAAAGTCATGGGCAAGGAAATTATCTTTGCAGCAGCATCCTGAAGGGAAATGAGTGAGGCAAGAGTGCATTTGTCCAGGCCAGAGAAAAGGCTATTGCAGTAATTGAAACACAAGATAATGAGAGCCTGAACAAGTGTTTTAGGTGAATGGATGGGTAGGAAAGGCTGTATCTTAATTGCTATGCAGAAAGAATTGGCAAGATTTAGACACAGCTTGGACATGAGGACCTACAAAATAGTCCAAGTTGAAGACAATGCCCAGGTTATGGGCCTGAGTAATTGGCAGAATGTTTTTCACAGTGATCAAGACAGGAGGTAGGGGGAAGGGTTTGTGGATAGGGGGACGAATTAAGAGCTGTGTTTTAGCTATGTTGAGCTTGAGCTGAGAGAGATTTCGGAAAGACAGGCTGGTATTTTAGTCGGGACAGGGGACAGGTCTGGAGCAGAGGTAGATCAGCATAGAAATGGTACTTTGCTACGATTATCTTCATTACCAGGAAAGAAGCTCAGAGGAGCCATTTTCTTTGATAATATCATGAATATTCTTTTCCATGGGAATAATCATACACGTAAATGAACAGGAATGTTTTTAAAAATAGAATATATATTGTACCAGATTTCAGGTGTTGTGTACCTAGATCTCATTTCCAGATGGTTCTCAGGACATCTAATTCAGTAGTATCTTTAGAATTAATTGAAGTAATATAACTGCACAGCTGAACAATCTGAAGAGGCCTTTGTGAGTAAGAATTCTTAGACAGACAATTGTACAGATGTCCTCCTCCCCAGTTTATATGGATCAATTTCCTTCGAGATAGAGCTGGTAACAAAAAAATTAAATGACAAGGAGTAGCTAGTGTGCTGTAAATTCCACCCTAGCTTCCTGCACACTAACATCCCATGCAGATAAGTCCTAAGTCTCTCATCATAATGTACATTCCAACAGTCCTGATTTGGATGGGACAGTTGTGAGTCTTTGCCCTTGGGCCAAGCATCCCCTCTCATTCCCAAGAATCCAGAAATGAAAAAAAAACCACCATGCAATTCTTGACCATTATAAGGCAATGCTACAGGAAGCAGCTCCCTTTGTCCTGCTGTTTTTAACTGCAGAGAGAGAGGAGAAAGCATCTCTCTCTCTTTTCTTCTACCTGGCCTTTAGTACTGGGAGCAGGAGCAGCTTCAAGTTGCTCAGCAGATAACCCCAAAACAGGTGATCCTGTAAAACTCAAAAGAAAATTGTAAAGGCTTGCTGGTCAGTAGGAGAAGAAATGACAAGGGAAGTTAACTAAACACACAATACAGCCTAAAAGACAGAAACAACACTTATTCTTTCCAAGACCTCTAGAGCAGAGATGAAAAAATTGTCTTGGAGTTAGAGTTTTTGTCAACCTCTCCAACTGAATTATATTTGGGGTTCATAAAATTAGCAAAATACTATGTATTATGGGTAGGAGAACACCCCACAAAATCTAGGCAGGCACTGTTGTACAACATACATAATGCATATAAGCAGTGTATATAAAATGTATGGTTTTTTTTTCCAGTCTCTCTGCATTTGCATATCCAAGACAAGTTTTTGACTGATAGTATTTGTGTTGCTTTATACATAGATTAAAGGAGTTAGCTCATCACTACTCCAAACGTCCTTACAATGGAAGTGTTAGAAAGAGAGCTGGGTGAAAATTTTTGAATGAAATTTTTTAATTGAAAAAACAGCCTTTTATTTAAAAAAAAAAAGGGTTTTCCAAACCTTCTGTTTTCATTTTTCAGTTGATGTTTTTTCTTTTTTCATACCCACCCTTTGTCTTTAGATTCCCCTTTTCAGTGGTAAAATGAAAAAGGAGGGAAATGGGGAGCCTGGGGGATGGAAAACTTTAAAACTGAAAACTTTCAGTAAGAAATTTCGTAGACATTTCTGAATACTTCAAAACAATGCATTAACTCCCTATGCGGCTAAAAGTGCCTTTGTGTGCTTTAGCTTAATACACTTTCAAGTGTACTAAGCAAAACTGCCCCAGGCACTTTTAAGGTAGGTCTACACTTGGAGCTGGGGGTTTGATTCCCAGCTTGAGTAAACATGCTTGTGCTAGCTCTAACTGAGCTGCACACTAAAAATAGTAGCATAGCCACGGTAGCCTGGGCAGTGACAACAGCAGCATGAGTCAGCCACACCAGATACAAACAGGCCCGGTTTCCCCCAGCTTCAAGTGTAGACGTAGCCTTAGTGCACAATAAGAGTGTCCACTTGGGGGATTAGTGTGTAGTAGCTAGTGTGTTATAAATTCAAATCCTAGCTTGCTGCACACTAATTCCCATATAGACAAGCACTTAGCCAGAAACCTGAGAAAGTAGTAGCAGAAAAAAAAAAACCTCTCACCCGGGCACATGGAAAAGTAGATGACAAAGAGGACACTAAAGAATGTCATGGGAAAGCAATGGTTATAGAGAAGCTCCATGTAGATGTTAGATATAGTTATGACCCTGGGAAGGGAATTCTCACTCATTAATGTTAGAGGTAGGTCTAAACCAAAACCTGAAATACAAACACCCCAAACTTTGCAGGTGTGAGGATCAGAATTGAATAGATCAGAATCCAAACTCAAATCTGGATCCAAATTTTGCAGTGCTATTAAACCAACATCCTGCAACTGAACATCCTTGATCTTTGGAGTGTTTGAGATCTGGATCCAAATTTTGTGGCTTGAGTCAATCTCTTGTTGATGTTGCCTTAGGATTTTGTGAAAAAAAGTGACTTTTTGCACCTCAAAGTCATCCCATTAAATTATTGTAAATATGGATTTAATGCCTAAAGTTTACATGTTGACGTTTAAATATTTTGGCTAGAATCTTTATTCTTATTTAAAGATTGTTGATTAGCTAAAATGTGCCTTCTCTGAATGGTATATTTCCTACTTTTCTATTTTCTTCTTCTTTCACCTTAACAGAGATTTATTTTGCAGTCTTGAAGTCTGAAAGCAGTAAAATAAGCACAACATCAACTTGTTTATCGCAGTTATCAGTGCACTTGTTTGTGTGAGATTTCCTGTGTTACCAGAAAGGAAGCATGCTATTAATAGATGGCAAATACATGTTTTTGAGTTTGTGCAACTGGGCTTACTATTTATATTTTGTACAAATTAAGTTACTGGGGGCTTGGAAAGAAAAGAATGAGAAATCCAGAACTAAAAGTGAAACAATGTATCTGTCAGTACAACCAGCTCTTCACTGACACCTACATTTCACTGAAAGACAGAGAAAACATATTTCTCATACCTGTAAATCCAAGATAAAATCCATTAGTTCTGAGAGGAGTTTAAAGACTTCAGTAACTTCAGAGAAAAATGTCTTAAAAGTAACTTGCAGTTTAACATAAAAAATAAATTTAGAGTTAGAGTAACTTTTTTTTAAAAAAAGTTTGAAAAAATTGAAGTAGAGCAATCAGCTTTCACTCTGCCTCAATAAATTTCCAGGTACAAACGAAATCAAGAAACAAGTGTACTCCCCAACGTCATATACCTATCATGCTGTATGAGGCTCCCAATATATATTTTTATCCTTAGTTTAGCAAATTTGTTTTGGTGTTCAAATAGCCTTAGATTTATTAAATCATTTGTCAGGAATTGCTCTGTGATAGGATTCAGACAAGGCTAATAATCTGCACGTCTGGCTAATGAGCCCTGCATCTGGCCATAGGGAGCTGAAAAGGTGGGTTGGCTGGACAACAATAATTCCATTGTGTGAAAGATGTTGATGCTCAGATGTTTGTTCCTGTTCCACTTCAGAATGACACAGACCTTACAAAATTGGGATGTGGGAGAGACACATTCAAGTCCCTGATCTGAATCGGACAGAGCAGAAACTTCAACCTC
Source organism: Mauremys reevesii (assembly GCF_016161935.1). Taxonomy (NCBI): domain Eukaryota; kingdom Metazoa; phylum Chordata; order Testudines; family Geoemydidae; genus Mauremys; species Mauremys reevesii. The sequence continues at coordinate 67,657,373 of NC_052624.1, read as the reverse complement.
GGTCTCATATAGCTAAGGTAGTTCGACTTCAGCTACGCTATTTGCGTAGCTGAAGTCGTGTACCTTAGTTCGACTCCCCCCCGTAGTGTAGACCAGGCCTGAGAGTTGGGCATCTGAGTGTCAAAGACAAGAACACCTCTGTTAGCTGCTTTCAGGTATGCCTAAAGCTGTTAGGGGACATGATTCAGACCTGGGTCTGGGTTTGCAGCAGGCTAGCGAGTCTGGCTCAAACCAGGTAGGGCACTGAAGTCCTAAGCTGACGGGGCAGGAAAGCAGGGGCAGAGGTAGTCTTGGCACATAAGGTGGCAGCTTCCAAGGGGGGTTCTGTGATCTAATCCTGTCACACTCTCACAGATTGGTAACTGGTTAAAAGATAGGAAACAAAGGCTAGGAATAAATGGTCAGTTTTCAGAATGGAGAAAGGTAAATAGTGGTGATCCCCAAGGGTCTGTACTGGGACCAGTCCTATTCAACATATTCATAAATGATCTGGAAAAGGGAGTAAACATTGAGGTGGCAAAATTTGCAGATGATACACAATTACTAAAGATAGTTAAGACCCAGGCAGACTGAGAAGAGCTACAAAAAGATCTCTCGAACCTGGCTGTCTGGGCAAGAAAATGGCAGATGAAATTTAATGTTGATAAATGAAAAGTAATGCACATTGGAAAGCATAATCCCAACTATACATATAAAATGATGGGGGTCTAATTTAGTTGTTACCACTCAAGAAAGAGATCTTGGAATCATTGTGGATAGTTCTCTGAAAACATCCACTCAATGTGCAGCGGCAGTCAAAAAAGCAAACAGAATGCTGGGAATAATTAAGAAAGGGATCGATAATAGGACAGAAAATATCACGTTGCCTCTATATAAATACATGGTACATCCACATCTTGAATACTGTGTGCAGATGTGGTTGCCTCATCTCAAAAAAGATATATTGGAATTGGAAAAGGTTCAGAAAAGGGCAACAAAAGGGGTATGGAATGGCTTCTGTATGAGGAGAGATTAACAAGACTGGGACTTTTCAGCTTGGAAAAGATACAGCTAAGGGGAAATATGATTGAGGTCTGTAAAATCATGACTGATGTAGAGAAAGTAGATAAGGGAGTGTTGTTTACTACTTCTCATAACACAAGAACTAGGGGTCACCAAATGAAATTAATAGGCAGCAGGTTTAAAACAAATAAAAGGAAGTATTTCTTCACATAACGCACAGTCAACCTGTGGAACTCCTTGCCAGAGGATGTTGTGAAGGCCAGGACCATAACAGGGTTCAAAAAAGAACTAGATAAATTAATGGAGGATAGGTCTATCAATGGCTATTAGCCAGGATGGGCAGGGATGATGTCCCTAGCTTCTGTTTGCCACATGCTGGGAATGAGTGACCGGGGATGGATCACTTGATGATTACGTGTTCTGTTCATTCCCTCTGGGGCACCTGGCACTGGCCACTGTCGGAAGACAGTATATTGGGCTACATAGACCCTTGCTCTGACCCAGTAGGGCCATTCGTATGTTCTTATGTTATCAATGCACAGTGAGACCAACACAACAAATCTGGAGTTTCTAGGCCAAGATATTTGAGAAACAAAGCCCTATGAAAGGATTAGAACACTTTCTAGGAAATGAAAAACATCTTGGGCCATATTTTTGTTTTTAGGCATGAATGCTCATTTATACATGCCAATACATGATTTATGCCTGTAAATCAGATATGTACACATGCCCATGTGAGCGTGTAAATGCCTGTCTGTATGTGTGCACCTAACCTTGGAAATATGACTCCTTGTTTTTTAAAACCACGTGTCTGAAGTTTCTTGTGCAATTTGCATTAGTTTCCAAAAGAATTCTCTGTGTGATCTGATACCAAAGTGGGAATTTTCATATGAGATAGATTTAGTTTTAGCAAAATTAGAGTGGCACTTCTGGGTCAAAAGTAGGCTGACGGTAGAAGCTAGCTTCATCTTTAACTGAAAACCAACACACTCCAAGTTACCTGAAAAAGAGAAAGTGGTCTTTAAAAAAACCTTCAGTTAACTATAAAATCTACCTGTAAAGAACCTACTACAAGCTTAGTTCTTGATGTTAAAGTAAAATAAAGAACGATTATAACCTGGAATCATTTTATACATGCATCTCTTGAGATTCAGGTCATATAAAAAGGTGCACCGGAGATTTTAAATTAGAATCTGAGACTGGACTGCAGTAAGGCTCTAAAAAGTCTGACTGTGCTAAGAGAGTTTGGGTCATGCGACTGAGGTGAAACTTAACTGGCTGGTGCAAGAGAAAGTGATTGATGGTGATCCAAATCTACATGACTCTTGACTGAAAAAGCAGAATATATTGCCATCCACTTGAGTTGTTACAGCTCCTCAGACCCTCCTCTTTCTAGATGGAAAGGGTTACTTGAAGACAGGCTGAGGAAATGTACACAGGTAGACTGTGGTCGGCAGAAGCAAAGCCAAACTCTATTACTAGAGGCTCTGTGGCCTGTACTATGCATTACTAGAGGGCCAGTTCTCCTGCCACAGGACACAAGTAGCTCCAATTGACATTTTCAGGAATTACTTGCATCCTATATGGGGAGAATAAGGCCTCAAGTTTTTAGCTATTATTAATTTATCATTTATGCAATCTACATTTTCTCTCTCTCTGAAAAATAGAAGTTTCCTGAAACAGTGCTGTAGCTGTCTGCCCATCTGCACCACATACACCCACACCCAATTACTAGGAGGATTAGGAGAATTACTGCTAATTAGACTGTAAACTCCTGGGGGCAGGGACTTTGTCTACTCCATGTTTGTATAGTACTGAGCACACTGGTAGTACAAAGCAAATAATGAATAATAAATAATAATAATAGATCTCTATCTCTCCATCTGTCTGTTTCTGTCTGCAGTTAACATGGAGATTTTGGTCTTGGCCCAGTTTCTCACACTGGCCCATTAAATGTATGACACATATTCACTATTTGAGTATTTGAATAAATATGTGTTATTTCTTTAACTATTTACTACAGGAATATAATTGTATTTCTGCATACAAGAGTGCACTCAGTCACCTCTTGCCAATGTGAGCATCTTAGAGCGGCTGGAATTTCTGACCCCACTTTATAGAGAAGTCAGGTTCCAGCTGAATAATGACCAGTCTTGATCTGATTTCATTTTGGAGGAGCCCTCTCACTGCCCCTTGATCCTGCACCATTAACACGTGATGAGAATTTTGCCATTGGCTTAAAGAGCAACAGGACTGGGCTATATGTCACCAGCAGGAGCTGGGGTCATGACCAGCAGCACCAGAAAAGTCAGCCAACGCTGTGTGAAGGCAGAAGACCACAAGCTGCTATTGCTTCAAACACTTGACATGTGTGGACAGGGGGAGGAAGGAGGGACAGGAAAGGAGCAACACTTGTACTGCCCTATAATTGGATAGCTAGGAGGGAAGGGGCAGGGAGACGCATTCCCCTACACACAGAGGAGATGGTTATGGGGGTGGGGGCTGGGGAAGAGACGTACATGTGTCCCTCCCTCAGAAGATCAACAGCCTAATTCTCAGTTACTCCGTTCTTGCACTTGGGGCACGGAGGAGTCCTTGAATCAGCTTCACACCGACCAGGGATGTTCTCGTTAAAGGGAAGAATTTTCAAGGGGGCATTTCTGCCTTCTTTAAGGCTTCCTCACGCTGCCACAGCAGCATAAAGGGGCCTTAGCGTAACTGAGACTCAGTCCCCTAGCACCTCAAGGGAAGAGAAGAGTGCCTTCCCCCAAAAGAGGAAAGCTACCCCATAGGGAGAACAAAGGGAGCATTTCTGGGGAGATCAGGGGGCTGGCCAGCCCTGCATGCTAAGTTAACCTTCTCCCCCTGCTGCTTGCCTCTGCTCTACTCCCAGCAGCCCCGGGGCCCAGAGGAAATGTCAGAGATAAGGTAATAGAAATTAAAATCAATTCTCAAAACATTTGAATAGTAAAAATAGCAATTGAACTGCGACACAGCTAGAAAGAATGCATCTGAGAGCTATCTAATTGTGGTAAAGGCTTTTTAATGAGAAATGGTAAGTCTCTGTGCTGCTTCATAATTCACTGTTCCATTCTGGATGCCTCTATAGCTTAAGTACAATAAAATTTTAGAGGAATCTGAACACTCTAAGTTAACAGGTGAGTCAATTTAAAGCCATAAAAAGAGATGTAACTCTAGAGATTTTGCATAATTTAATCAGGTGTAACCATTTTTTCTAAAGGTCTTTGGTATTTGCTATCAGCCTAAAAAGCACTACAGCATAGCCTACCGCATGGCTTCAGGCAGCAGAAGTGACTGACTTGCATGCCTGTTGCTGTGCAGTGAAAGCATTCTGCACCAGATTTCACAATCCCGGGGACCCCTGTAGAATGTTTTTGCACTGCCCGATCTCCCACCCAGAGCCAGCTTTTAATCGACTGCAAAGCCTACAGTAGCAAGCCCACCTAATCTGGAGCGGGGGGGAGGGAGGAGGAGGACTGGGAAGAAAGATGGGAATGCAAAAAAAAGAGAGAGAGAGACATGACTTTCATTCTTTAAATGTAGATGTCCATGCTAAGATAGTGATTAGTTTTCATTTTCATGCTCCAGGTTGAAAGCGTGACACTGATTTTAACTAGAGATCATAGATTATTCACAGTCCCTTACAGTCACCCAGGGCTAGGCTTTAGGGTCCAGAAGAACCACACCCATAAATCCCTGGGTTTTTAGGACGACCACAGACTGCCATTGCTGGCGGCTGCAAGCTCCGTACCAGCTGAAAAGCTGTCTGTGGTGAAGACAAATTGATACGGTTGTTCCAAGATTACTTTTCCAATTGTCTTGAAATATGTTTTGTGGGTTAATGGCACCAGAGCTGCCATAGTCCTTAGACCACCTTCACTGTTTGAGGCTCACTAAATACAGATTAATTTTTTTCCTCAACTGAAATAAACCTTCTACTCCATGTGGTTGGGCTGGAGCTGGGGCTCTGAAGCCCACCCCATCCCTAGGCTTCAGAGCCCAAGTTCCAGTCTGATCTCCAATTTCAAAGTGCTGTCTATACAGTGCTTTTAGAGTACTAACACAAGCCTCACTGGCCTGAATCTATCAGCCCAGGCTGGGGGGCTCACTTGCACAGGCTCCAAAATGCTGTGTAGACATATCTGAACAGTTCAGAGAAACATCATCACTTTCAGGGGCTTATTCAGACTGGACAGAATCTCCAAGGACCATGAGGTTCACCCATCACTAAAACATCAGCATTTACACTGAATTAATTTGATCCCTCCCTTTTGAAAGAGATACATTGCATACTATTGGGGACAGCATATAGTACTTGTAAAGGTGTCACTCCAGCTCCACAGTAACAGCATGTTTTCCGCCTTTTCTTCAGCATGTTTCCTTAATTACTTTTGATGAAAAATTATTCCAGCTGCAGTTGCTTTGTTTTAAAAAAAAAAAAAGTTTGTAAAGGAAGGTGGATTTAAAGTAATATTTAAAGAGAGAAGATGTCTATTATGTAACTAAAATAGCTAAAAAGGGGAAATGTTTTTAGTTATTAATATGGAATTTTTTAGAGCATGAAATAAATGAATCCCATCATGCATGAACCACTATGAACTACTGTACATACCTTTTTTTATTCATTGCTGCATAAATGTTCTGTGACTGATTATGGTTTGTAGAGAATTTAAAACAAAAACAAGTCAAGTGGCTATAGAAATAAAGAAGCAATACCTGAACCCTATTCATAAGTCCAAGGCTCACGCGTATTCTCATGACATGCCAGAAATGGCAATCAAATAGAAGGAGGGGACATGGACCAGTTTTTCTGACCCAGAAGCGGTGTGGCCCTGTGGGAAGAGGTCCCAAGATGCTACAGTAATACAATAAATAATAATCTCTAAGCTAATTGTACACACAGAGAATCAGTTCATGAGATCTCACCTGTTTGCAAATGAAATTTACATTGAGCTCAGTTTTTAAGTTTTGTCCTGATCTTGGCAATGATGAGGAAGAGCTCTTCATGGAAGAGCCCATGGGCTACACACACAGCTTCTGATTCACACAAGACAATCCAGTATACACGTACCCTGGGCTGTGCACCATTTGAAAGTGGTTCTAAAAGACCAGGGCATTAAGAACTGCATTAAAGATAGATATTTGTAGTCTTGAAGAAGTAGTCCTTCCTTCTCCATGGGACATAAGGGATGAGGTGTGTGTACACTAGCCCTGCATGGGAGGCAGGTATCTGGTATGTAAGAATTTTGCAATTTACTATCCAAACACAGACCTCCCTGAGACACAAAGTGATGCATGTGTTGGCTCATTATCTACAGCAATAATTCAGGGGGTGGTACATTAATAAAAATAGATCACCCCTGATGTGTTTGTCTGAAGGTAATAAAGACCCATTGATCATGGAATTCTACCAGGGATTAATGTTGGCCCATTAGTTTTCACACGTGAGTTACCATTTTTTAATTATGTCAGGTGGATGGAGCTGTTTCACAACCAAAAAGAAATTAGTTGAAGTCTCCTTTAAACAGTCTTACTTGCCCCTCTTCACTGTTTTTCACCAAGATGTTATAAGAAGGGCAAGATGACTGACCCCTAATATTTCCAAAGGTGTATAATGAAACCCAGAATACGGAAAAGAAAAAACAGCCTCACCCCCACCTCATTGTCATATATAAAACCATATCGGAGAAAACTGACTCAACAAGTGGTGTAAGTAGGTAGGCCAGGTCCTGGGGTATGGGCCGAGGAAAGGAACTCTCTCCCACAAACCACAAAGAAGCTGTGTCAAAGCTCTTTCAAAGACTATTCCAGTCCAATGACCAGGCTTTAACACACACTTACCATAAGGAATGAATGGAAGGATCTACTGCCACATTTTCCACAGACCACCTGTTGCCTTCCTCCTGTTAGCTGCTACACAGTGAAATAAAACTTGACATAGCATTTCACCCAAACCAGGGAAATACAACAACAGCTAACAGAGCCCCAAATGAAAGAAAAGCTCCTCTAGCAGTAGATAGAACAAATGTGCAAAGGAGACACTGGAAAGATAGCAGAAACAGGAATATCCTTTTATCTTATTTTAACATCTGACCTGAAACATATTTTATTTTAACATCCTCTTCCTGAAAATGAAGGAGAGAACAAAGGTGGAAACATAACCTTTCTTGACCAGGCTAAGGTATGTCTGTATAGGTATCTCACTGTAAAATCCTATTGGAGACAAGGCACAGGCAGTTTTTACCTCAAAGTAGCTAGTCAAGGTCAACACTATACTCTGTACTTGGAGTTTACCTTGCCTTGCTTTTCTGAGGTAAAAAATCTGCACTAGGATTTTACAGCAAGATAACTATCTCATTGTAAAAACACGCATTTATCTGGCAGTGAAGACACACCAAAGAGGATTAAGTACATGCACATAAAGATGGGAAAATTTACTTTGTATGTGTACACAACTGGACATAGTGTATCTAGACTTACATAGTCGATTAGGGAAAGGAACATGACTTTCCCGCCCACCCCTCAGATAAAATTAATTCCTGTTACTGAAATTGAAGATAAATTGTTTTTATAAACTGAGAAATGAAGACACAGGTCAAGATTTTCAAAAACAGAAGCCTGAAGTTAGGCTCCTAAATCCATGGTGAGGCACCTAAATGGTCTGACTTTCAAAAGTGCTGAGCACCCAACAGCTCTATGTAACTCAATAGGAATTGTTGTGTGTTCCGCTCTTCTCAATAATGGGTCGTTTTTGGTTCCTAAATGTGGATTTAGAAGCCTAATTTTAGGCTCCTATTTTTGAAACTATGAGCACATTATTTTTCACATGTGGAAGCTACACTTTCTAGGATTTGAAATCTGCAGCTACCAAACTGTATTGTTCACACCTGTAGATCACCAATAATGACTGAGGAGGGCCCTGTACATGAACCAGTGGGCTGCAGAAAAGCACCATGATTGCATCAGAGCTCCAGTTGACTGCAGCAGTTTAGCATGCTCTGCTACTACAGGGCCCTCAGATTACATAGATTCTAACCTTGCACTTCTCATGTGAAATTTAATTCAAGAACCAACTGTATTTTATTTATCTAGCTTGCAGGAATGGCATTGTCACAAAGAGGGATTCTATACCAAACCTTCTGCCACTAGTCTTTTAAACGCATTTTTTAAGGCAGCAGAGGATATAAACTCCTGGCTTCTGCTCCTCTGAGAAAGTAAAGAGAAATACAGAGTCAGTCTGGATTTTGAAGTTCCCTAATAAGATAAATTCATACCCTTTCTCTTATCCAGAGTTCTCTGGTTTTCAGAGGGGCCTGCACAGCCATTCCGGCTGACTATTATAAAACTAGCAAACATGCCAGATTTGTAGCTAAGGTTTGCAAGCTTTGTCAACAGAAGCAAAACATAGATATCCTCAGATGAATCATATTTTAGTTTTAGCAACTGATATAAGGAGGCAGCCCTGACTATCATGTCCACACACCATAGTTCTGGTAACAGGCAGGTTTTATAGCATGCTCTCAAGATGAACAGACTTGGGCCCTGTCAGACCAAGGGGGAAGGCTGAAAGGGCAGTCTAGACTTAAAGGCCCTTTACCTAAAAGTGCCCTGTCAGCAGCCTTTTCATGATTAAAACTAGGGGACTGCTAACTCAGCTAATCGCAATTTCTGGGGAATTCCTGGAGGGTAGGCACAGACTTTCAGGTAGCTAAAGAGCCAAACCAGTAGAGCTTTATAATTAATGCCAACACCTTGAATTGCACCTAGAAACTAATTAGCAACCGGTGGAGTTACAAGTTTGGAATCTGTGAATGCACATTAAAAAAACCAGTCAATTGCATGTGCGTAACTTATTTTCAACATAGTTTTTTTAAAGCTTACAACTGATAGTATCTAATGAAAGCACAACAGTGTAATTTCCTGGGTGGGTCCTTAGGTGATTTAAAGCAACAGCTATTATAATGACAAAAATTTAGACAGTCTACCTAAGAACTGTTGTTACACTCCAAACTACCCACGCATTCTCTAACATCCTCAGTGTGACTCCAAGTATTTGAAGTGGTACTGGTACAAAATACAGTAGGTTTGATTCTCTTCTTACTTGCACCAGTTTTACACCTTTGTTATATCACTGACTTCAGTGTAGTTTCTTCTGATTTACATCACTGTAAGAGGACAATCTGTCCCAAGGCTGGTAATGGCTTACAACATTATAATGTTTCAAAGAGGACAAATTAAAGGGTTTCCACCCACACCACATTTGTATCAAAACCTGATTTACAAACAAGTATTTTGTCGTTCCCTTTTGTTCCTGTTGAGAATGCAACACTTTGATCTTCTATAATCAAGGAGGAATTTCTGTGTCTTTGAGTAAGGAGTGTTCCAATTCATCTTGGCCAGGTAGAGACTCATTAGTATACCTTGGGAAAGGCCATGTATGAAAGAGTTCCAGGGAATGATTATCTGCATTATTGCTGGACCAATTCAATCTATAGATTTATAACATCACTTGATTTCTTTGCTGTTACAGGGATTCTGTTATTGTTGCTCTTGGTAGCTATTGTGGCGGGGATACTGTTGTAAACAGACATATAGGTCTGCAGAGAAGTACCAGACCTGGCCCTTAGCACTCACATTCTTATAATACAGCTACAATTATGCATTTGGGGAGTTTGAGAAAACTTCAAGACACAAGCAGATTTGCTTTGTTGAACATACCCGGAGAAAAATAACTGTGTTTATAATAAGCTTATATCCGGTGGGCTACTGAAAAGAAAACAAAAACCCCAAAGCTTCTTGAACTACTTACTACTTTCCTAACTGCATGTTCAAAGGACATTAGAGTGTCTTGTCACTCATTCAGCCCCTGCGTATGGATATAAGACAAGCAGGAACTACCAAAATGGTCAAAGGAAATGATCAGTTCAAAGGACTGAGTTCCTGTAGCTTTGACAAGTGAGGGTTTCCTTCAGTAGCATTTAATAGTTACATCTCAATGTAAATTAGAGCGCTCATTTCCTACTTTCCAGGGATAGCTAACACCCATGTGAGACATTATTGATTTTCACACAAGAGAACGGTAGCTTGCTTATTAGAGCTGGAGTAGTGCTCACTGGAGGCTGCACCAAGCTCAAGAGGAAGCAGTGATGAATGATTACCAGGTTCTATGTAAGGGTCAGTGTATCCCTTTTCCTTACCCTATGACACCTGCAGTCTGCCAGCCTTGTTCTTCAGTGATTATGAATCACTGAGCAAGCAGGGGAAGTGAATTGTATGAAAAGAGTGCCAGGCAATGAATTTTATGGATTACTGTTGAAAGAGAGGCTTAATTGTTTACATAAGAGAAAGTTAACATAGGAAGAATTTTACAGTATGCTATATGGTATGGTTACAGTATGTAAGGTCCGTAATTCATTACATTCAGAAAAATAGCTATTATTAAAGGAAGCAATATTGTTATACCAGTGAGTGGAGCAGCATTGCTATTAAGGTGGCATCAGGTTACAGCCTTCACTAATGTCTATATATTTGGTAAATTCATAACATTTCTTTAATATCTCACCTCATGAACAACTTTGAGACAAACTGTTGTAAACCATGGCTGAATCTGTAGAATCTATTTACAAATGTATTGGCAGCCTTCAGTCCAGGAAAAAATTCTAATGCCTTGGATATATTTTATTGCATTGTTTGCATTACAGTAGCACTGAGATTGGGGTCATGTTGGTCTAGGTTATATATGTGCACAGCCTTTGCCCCAAACTGTTGATTATCTAAATAGAAAAAACAGACAAAAGAAGTAATATTATCCCCATTTGACACTATAGACAAGCTAAGTATTATTTTACAGAATGGGAAGATATTAAGAGATTGCCTGAGGTCACACACAAGTCTGTGGCATAGCTGGCAAGTACACCCAGGTCTTCTGAGTCCCAGTCCAGTGCATAACCATGAGATCACCCTTCCTCAGGATGTAAGCTACAGACTATGTTTGAGAGAAAGCACATTGGAGAATCAAGCCGTAGAGCTGAATTTTCAAAAGTGGCCACTGATTGTGGATGACTCAGATTTTGAGTGCTTGAAACACCATGGATTTAATTTCCAGAAGAACTGAGCGACTCCAGCAGACCTAAAATGTTTCAAGATGAACACTCAGAATCTGAGGCATCCAAAATCAGTGGCCACTTTTGAAAATTTGAGTCTAAGAGTGCGACTTCACCTAACAAAGGAAGGAAATTCAGAGAAATTTCTAAAATCTTAGCTGATTTTGTGGGCCAGATCTTCAACTGATGTAAATCAGTGTCGCTGCATTGACTATAACTGGGGGTCAGATCCTCAACTGGTGTAAATTCTCCTAGGTCCATTCATTCAATAGAGATTCTACAATTTATAGCAGCTGAAGTACTGGCCCTGTCTTTAAGCCACCCCTTTGTATTTACGTGTTTAAGATCCCTCACCATTATTTAAGGTGCCTTGCTGGTTGGAGATACTGAAACAAATAGACATGTGGAATAGTTAAGAATAGGGATGGGTGAACCAACTTGGATAAGAACATAAGAAAGGCCGTACTGGGTCAGACCAAAGGTCCATCTAGCCCAGTATCTGTCTACCGACAGTGGTCAATGCCAGGTGCCCCTGAGGGAGTGAACCTAACAGGCAGTGATCAAGTGATCTCTCTCCTGCCATCCATCTCCATCCTCTGACGAACAGAGGCTAGGGACACCATTATTTACCCATCCTGGCTAATAGCCATTTATGGACTTAGCCACCATGAATTTATCCAGTCCCCTTTTAAACATTGTTATAGTCCTAGCCTTCACAACCTCCTCAGGTAAGGAGTTCCACAAGTTGACTGTGTGCTGCGTGAAGAAGAACTTCCTTTTATTTGTTTTAAACCTGCTGCCTATTAATTTCATTTGGTGACCCCTAGTTCTTGTATTATGGGAATAAGTAAATAACTTTTCCTTATCCACTTTCTCAACATCACTCATGATTTTATATACCTCTATCATGTCCCCCCTTAGTCTTCTCTTTTCCAAACTGAAGAGTCCTAGCCTCTTTAATCTTTCCTCATATGGGACACTCTCTAAACCCCTAATCATTTTAGTTGCTCTTTTCTGAACCTTTTCTAGTGCTAGAATATCTTTTTTGAGGTGAGGAGACCACATCTGTACACAGTATTCAAGATGTGGGCATACCATGGATTTATATAAGGGCAATAATATATTCTCAGTCTTATTCTCTATCCCCTTTTTAATGATTCCTAACATCCTGTTTGCTTTTTTGACCGCCTCTGCACACTGCGTGGACATCTTCAGAGAACTATCCACGATAACTCCAAGATCTTTTTCCTGACTCGTTGTAGCTAAATTAGCTCCCATCATGTTGTATGTATAGTTGGGGTTATTTTTTCCAATGTACATTACTTTACATTTATCCACATTAAATTTCATTTGCCATTTTGTTGCCCAATCACTTAGTTTTGTGAGATCTTTTTGAAGTTCTTCACAATCTGCTTTGGTCTTAACTATCTTGAGTAGTTTAGTATCATCTGCAAACTTTGCCACCTCACTGTTTACCCCTTTCTCCAGATCATTTATGAATAAATTGAATAGGATTGGTCCTAGGACTGACCCTTGGGGAACACCACTAGTTACCCCTCTCCATTCTGAGAATTTACCATTAATTCCTACCCTTTGTTCCCTGTCCTTTAACCAGTTCTCAATCCATGAAAGGACCTTTCCTTTTATCCCATGACAGCTTAATTTACGTAAGAGCCTTTGGTGAGGGACCTTGTCAAAGGCTTTCTGGAAATCTAAGTACACTATGTCCACCGGATCCCCCTTGTCCACATGTTTGTTGACTCCTTCAAAGAACTCTAATAGATTAGTAAGACACGATTTCCCTTTACAGAAACCATGTTGACTATTGCTCAAGAGTTTATGTTTTTCTATGTGTCTGACAATTTTATTCTTTACTATTGTTTCAACTAATTTGCCCGGTACCGACGTTAGACTTACCGGTCTGTAATTGCCGGGATCACCCCTAGAGCCTTTTTTAAATATTGGCGTTACATTAGCTAACTTCCAGTCATTGGGCACCGAAGCCGATTTAAAGGACAGGTTACAAACCTTAGTTAATAGTTCCGCAACGTCACATTTGAGTTCTTTCAGAACTCTTGGGTGAATGCCATCTGGTCCCGGTGACTTGTTAATGTTGAGTTTATCAATTAATTCCAAAACCTCCTCTAGTGACACTTCAATCTGTGACAGTTCCTCAGATTTGTCACCTACAAAAGCCAGCTCAGGTTTGGGAATCTCCCTAACATCCTCAGCCGTGAAGACTGAAGCAAAGAATCCATTTAGTTTCTCCACAATGACTTTATCATCTTTAAGCGCTCCTTTTGTATTTTCATCGTCAAGGGGCCCCACTGGTTGTTTAGCAGGCTTCCTGCTTCTGATGTACTTAAAAAACATGTTATTACCTTTGGAGTTTTTGGCTAGCCGTTCTTCAAACTCCTCTTTGGCTTTTCTTATTACACTCTTGCACTTAAGTTGGCAGTGTTTGTGCTCCTTTCTATTTGCCTCACTAGGATTTGACTTCCACTTTTTAAAGGAAGTCTTTTTATCTCTCACTGCTTCTTTTACATGGTTGTTAAGCCACGGTGGCTCTTTTTTAGTTCTTTTACTGTTTTTCTTAATTTGGGGTATACATTGAAGTTGGGCCTCTATTATGGTGTCTTTAAAAAGGGCCCACGCAACTTGCAGGGATTTCACTTTAGTCACTGTACCTTTTAACTTTTGTCTAACTAACCCCCTCATTTTTGTATAGTTCCCCCTTTTGAAATTAAAGGCCACAGTGTTGGGCAGTTGAGATGTTCTTCCCACCACAGGGATGTTGAATGCTATTGTATTATGGTCACTATTTCCAAGCGGTCCTGCTATAGTTACCTCTTGGACCAGCTCCTGTGCTCCACTCAGGATTAAATCTAGAGTCGCCTCTCCTTGTGGGTTCCTCGTACCAGCTGCTCCATGAAGCAGTCATTTAAAGTATCGAGAAATTTTATCTCTGCATTTCGTCCTGAAGTGAAATGTTCCCAGTCAATATGGGGATAATTGAAATCCCCCACTATTATTGGGTTCTTAATTTTGATAGCCTCTCTAATTTCCCTTAGCATTTCATCATCACTATTACTGTCCTGGTCAGGTGGTCGATAATAGATCCCTACTGTTATATTTTTACTAGAGCATGAAATTTCTATCCATAGAGACTCTGTGGAACCTGTGGATTCGCTTAAGATTTTTACTTCATTTGAATCTACACTTTCTTTAACATATAGTGCCACTCCTCCCCCTGCACGGCCTGTTCTGTCCTTCCGATATATTTTGTACCCTGGAATGATTGTGTCCCATTGATTGCTCTCAGTCCACCAGGTTTCTGTGATGCCTATTATATCTATATCCTCCTTTATCACAAGGCACTCTAGTTCACCCATCTTATTATTTAGACTTCTGGCATTTGTGTACAAGCACTTTAAAAACTTGTCCCTGTTTATTAGCCTGCCTTTTTCTGATGTGCCAGATTCTTTTTTATGTGACTGTTTATCATCTGATCTGGCCCTTACATTATACTTCTCATTCCTCTGCTCCTGACTATAACCTGGAGATTCTCTATCATCAGACTCTCCCCTAAGAGAAGTCTGTGTCCGATCTACACGCTCCTCTGCAGCAGTCGGCTTTCCCCCATCTCCTAGTTTAAAAACTGCTCTACAACCTTTTTAATGTTTAGTGCCAGCAGTCTGGTTCCACTTTGGTTTAGGTGGAGCCCATCTCTCCTGTATTGGCTCCTCCCATCCCAGAAGTTTCCCCAGTTCCTAATGAACGTGAACCCCTCCTCTCTACACCATCGTCTCATCCATGCATTGAGACTCTGAAGCTCTGCCTGCCTACCCGGCCCTGCGCGTGGAACTGGGAGCATTTCTGAAAATGCCACTATAGAGGTCCTGGATTTCAGTCTCTTCCCTAGCAGCCTAAATTTGGCTTCCAGGACATCTCTCCTACCCTTCCCTATGTCATTGGTACCTACATGTACCATGACCACCGGCTCCTCCCCAGCACTACACATAAGTCTATCTAGATGCCTCGAGAGATCCGCAACCTTCGCACCAGGCAGGCAAGTCACCATACGGTTCTCCTGGTCATCACAGACCCAGCTATCTACATTTCTAATAATCGAATCTCCCATTACTAACACTTGCCTTTTCCTAGAAACTGGAGTTCCCTCCCCCGGAGAGGCAACCTCAGTGCGAGAGGCAACCCCAGCACCATCTGGAAGGATGGTCCCAACTACGGGAAGGTTTCCCTCTGCTCCCATTGACTGCTCTACTTCCCTGGGCCCTTCTTCCTCCTCAACAGCACAGGAGCTGTCTAAGCGGAGGTGGGATAATTCTACAGTGTCCCGGAAAGCCTCATCAACATACCTCTCTGCCTCTCTCAGCTCCTCCAGTTCCACCACACTGGCCTCCAAAGTCCGTACACGGTCTCTGAGGGCCAGGAGCTCCTTGCACCGACTGCACACATACGCCACCCGCCCACAGGGCAGGTAATCATACATGCAACAGTCAGTGCAATAAACTGGATAGCCCCCACTCTGCTGCTGGGCTTCTGCCTGCATTGTCTCCTAGTTAGTGAAAGGGTGGTTTACGGAAAGTAGTTTTGGAATGTGGTTTGGTTTATAGGTTTTGGGGGGGGGGGCCACGGGGAAGGGGTTAGGGCTGGCGAGGGGCTCCCACTCCCTTCCCACTCCCCTTGCGAAACTCCCTGTTAGCAGCCCCTGTTCGCAAAGCTCCCTGGTCGCTTGTGCGCGGCTTTATAAAGCCCTGGCCTGAGTGAATGCCCCGCCCACTGATTAAGGCTCAGCCAATTACCAGAGGCTTCGAGCTTTCAAACCTGCCTCCAACTGCCAGCCAGAGCACACGGTCCCTCAAACAACCAAACAAACAAACAGAACATATATCCTTCACTAAAAATTAAAAAAAAATCTGTATCTTTTTCTGGATTGGACACAGTTTGTTTTTTCTTAAATTGTGGGCTTCTGTGGCTCTGCAAATAGCTAACCACAATTGGCAAACAGTTGAAGCAAACAACACAAATAACAAATGTGTTGAAAATTAATCATCCAACCTATTTAGTGAACACCTACAAATCACAAGTACTTAGAAAGAACATCTAGTTTGTTTGTGAATGATTCATTAAGAAAAAGGGAAGCTAAATAAATAAGTGAGGGCTGCAGTTTACACACATTTAGGGGAAGGAAATATTACCAATTGCCCAGATACACAGTCTTCTGACAGATAACAGTTACTAGGACAATCATGAACATTTTACTAACTCCCTACATACTTGCTCAATAGGATGTAGTAAATATGTACTGTATCTCTGTTGTTTTAAAAATACAGACTGATTTCTTTAATTTAAATTTTCTAATGATGGGAGTTTAATATCAATTTAAATGAAACCACAATATTTAACAAAACTTGTCACGTCACGCAGACTAAGTCTTTTCTATTAGTAGAAAAAATCTGCGTGCAAGGGTTAAGTTTGTCTTCAGTACTGTGGGTGTTTGCTTTTACTGTCTTAACTGCCAGGAAATGAACTTCGATTATAAGAGATTGGCAAAGAGAAGATAATTGGTTGGAGCTCACATTTCATTCTTGAATTTGTAAATATGGAACATCCAGGTAACGCATTTGCGTATAGCTTTTGATTCTTTAAATAAAACATGCAAATGTAGTATCTTTACTTAACTGTAACATTTAAAAAGTCCTCAAAGTTCTGTTGTCCCAGAGATTTACTTTTCTTTCCTTTGAATGCTAGGCTGTTGGTGAAAAGGGGTTAAATACAGTTTCTAAATGAAAAAGTGTTTTATTGTGTCAAGTGTCAGGAAGTGAGTAGAGGTGTAAAGGAAAGAGAGAGCGAGAGAATGAGATCGTTAGAGCTGATACCATGAAGTGTAACATAAATTCAAAGATGACAGAGCAGGTGAGGACTTTGAAATGCAGCCATCACAATAATATCACCTATAGCTGAGAATCCCACAAGAAAAAAAGATAACCATGCTGCAAATGTGATCTAAATATGCAGTAACAGACTCTTCTACATGAGGACTGATTGAAGCAAATTTTAAAAAATCCCCTTCTAGTAAGCACCGAGTAAAGCACCAAAGAAACCATGCAGACCTTTCAAGGTGTGTATGCCATTACTCTCCAGTAAATAACTTCCTTGTAGTGCCAGCTTCTGTCTTAGAGAGTTAAATCAGTAACATAATTGCATGAACATTTGGCCCTACATGTATTGTTATTTTGACTGTTCCTTTTATCTTGTCAGATACCACATGCTTTGACATGCTTATTGTGTGCTCTGGGCTAAATTTTCTGCTGACATAAGTGGTGAAAATCCACTGCAGTCAAGGGAGCTGCACCTATTATGCCAGTGGAGAATTTGCCTCCTTCTATTAGAGACACATATGTTTCCAAGGCAAGAGCTCCTTTCTGATTCCATCCAGGGAAATGTTTGCAGGAAGCTCTCCTTCACACACTGTCACACTATTCACTACACAGGCAGCATGACACCGTAGAAGCAGGCATCTCTGGTTCCCAGCAGTCTCAACTACAAGCATCCAACTGTGTCTTCTGCCTAAGGGCAAAATCCTGCAATCAGGATTACTCAGACAAAATGCACATTGAGCTCAAGAAGAGTGTTACCTACATAAGGATAAGATGTGACCCAATTGATTAGGCCCTCATCTAGTCATGCAAATAACTAAAGCAGGGATAGGCAACCTATGGCACGCGTGCCAAAGACGGCACTTAAACTGATTTTCAGTGGCACTCACACTGCCTGGGTCCTGGCCACCGGTCCGGGGGGCTCTGCATTTTAATTTAATTTTAAATGAAGCTTCTTAAACATTTTAAAAACCTTATTTACTTTACATACAACAATAGTTTAGTTAAATATTGTAGACTTATAGAAAGAGACCTTCTAAAAATGTTAAAATGTATTACTGGCACACGAAACCTTAAATTAGAGTATTAGAATAAATGAAGACTTGGCACACCACTTCTGAAAGGTTGCCGACCCCTGAACTAAAGTATACAGTGGGCCAGAGCGTAAGCTGGTATAAATCAGTGTGGCTCCACTCATCCCAATAGAGAGATGCTGGTTTACACCAACTGAGGATATGCAACTCTTTTGTACCGTACAGGAGACATTTGCTACATTATCATACCAGGAAGCATTTTACAGCCTCGATGTTGCAAAGGACCTTGTTCATTAAAAAACAAACAAACAAACAAAGCCTCATGCACCATCTTCAGATTCCTCCTGCTGAAATTTTTCCTCTAATGATGATAGAAAATATGAAACAAACTATCTTTCCTCAAAGAGTTAACTTTCCAGAGTTCATTCAAGCCCCTGTCCTCCTTATATTATTATGTGACAGATTCTTAGCAATTTCCTCTTGCTCTAAAATACCAAGGGCTGTGCAGCATCCTGTGAAGTCTGCTTAAGTTTCAGAATTGGGAAGGGGATGACAACAATAATTTTGGTATGGAAAATTGGGACTAGAGGCCTACATGAAATATGAGAGCTATCAAGAACAAACAGAAAACATGTCAGATAGATATAGAAGCAAAGCATGCAAGCAAAATCAAAAGAAAGAAAAAAGACTTTTCAAATGTAAACATGTATAAGCTACCAACAATTCTAAAATAAAAACAACTTAGAAGTTTGCCAAAATAGGAGGCTACCTGTCAAGCTTCAGCAATTTATGTGCCCTTGTTGACACCAGAATGTCAACATGGGATGATGCTCTAATAATTATCATTTAACTTGCCATGCATGTCTAATTCCTTCAGGATCACCTTGTTTTGTGCCACAAGCATATGCCTTACTTACCTATTCTGGGAAAGCAAACAAAGAGCTAAGATAAAGTTCCTAAAATAATATAAAATACAGACACACTCTCTCTCTCTGCCTTCAGATTGTTTAATCATTCTGATCAATTAAAAATGATATGATCAACATGAGATTTGCTCTATTACCCTTCAAGGGCAGTGCTCCATGTATGATGTCATGTGGACACTGTCACATTGGCTGACCAATGTGCAGTTGTATTATTCTAAGATTTGAACATGAGGAGCCCAGTGGGTTATCCAAAATCTGGGGAAAGGAGGATGTATCTGAGGGATATGTCCAGGAGTCCCCATCATCTGAATAGATTCTGTAGTAGGCAGGAGCTGAGATTTGACTGGCACTAATGTTTGGACATACGTCAGGTTCATTAGGCTTGGCACTGAGCATCCTTCTAGCTGAATTGGCATATTATGCACCCTGGGAGCCTTAGACTCTGCAGCCTCCCATGGTCACGTGCTATCATTTCCTTTGATCTTCTGTGTGACCACTCTTCTAATACTCAGTTGACTGTCTCTCTGTTCTAGAGTGTGGCAGTGGTCACACTGGTTTCTCTGGTGACTTCAGGCCCCTTCATGCTAATAAAGGGGCTTATGAAAAAATATGCAACATAGGCAAAAAAATTGATCCAGGTTTGAAAGAATAACACGACAAATTAGTATAAGAAGTATCACTTAATAGTCTTGGTGCTGGACTTTGCTTTGTACAGGACTCAAATCTCTGAACTTCAGCATCTGCATACAGGTTCTGTGCCTACACACTTGGTCTGCTCCCCAGCAACCCACCAGCTCCCTGGCTACAGCTGTCCTCTGGGAACTCTACCTGGAAGGGGACTCAGCAGAAAAGATAACAACAGGCTGGGCTGAATTATCTTCTCTGTCTGTCTCCTTTGGTCCAGAGCAAGAAGACCAGTTCCCCGTACTCACAGCAATCCACCCATTCCTTTCTGTGCCTTCCTCTTCATGTGCCTCCCAGATCCATAGAGCATTCTCTGAGAGGTCCAGAGGAGGGGTGGACAATGCCCTGGTGGTGGTAGACTCCCTGCTTCCACTTGGCAGCAGACACCCAGCAATCTGCAAAGCGTACTTTCCTGTTCAGACAAGAGCTGGGACTCTACAGAGGTTCTTAAAAATTCTAGTGGGTTATGCTTGTCACATGCCATGAATGATCACTGACAGGCTTTAGCTTGGATCATACAGATCAAACCAAGTAACATCCTTCAATTTTTTTTAAAGATTAATATTTGGAGATATTGATCAATAACTGATAAAAATGGGTCAGGAGGAACAGGGCCAGCTCCAGGGGTTTTACTGCCCAAAGCAGCCAAAAAAAAAAAAAAGAAAAAAAAGAAAGCTGTGATCGCTTTGCTCCCAGCAGGAGTGAGGGACCCTCCACCGAATTGCCGCCGAATTCCTGAAAGTGCCGCCCCTCTCCAGAGTTGCCGCCCCAAGCACCTGCTTGATAAGCTGGTGCCTGGAGCCAGCCCTGAGAAGGAAATAAAGTAAAAGAGACTGACATATACAGCTATAGACTCTTTTATAACCTAGCTAAAGGTATATGCCTAGGTTGTAGAAGCTTTACAGACTGTCAACATTAACATTAGCACTTTTCAACCCTGGCCTGAGCGGTGACAAGAAATTTCTACACAGACAATCTTTCTCTTCTTAAGCTGGTAGGTCATGTGTAATAAAGCTGTCCAACTAGTGTCAGTGCAGTTTCTTAAAAAACAGCCACCTAAGACTATTTGCCAACCCACCAACTCCAGAACAAGTCTGTCTGACCTTAGTCAGATCACTCTCACTGGATAGTTAAATAAAATCATCATGCATAGTCAAGCTGGCTTGAGAAGTCCAAACTGTCTTTCTTTGCTTATGTATGTTATAAGTTGCCCTCTTTGCATCTTAATGGATAGGAGGCACTGATTAGGTCTTCCTATATGCGAAATAGCTAAATAAGTTAAGTTTTTCTACAGATCCTATTCCTCTTCTTTTTTTGTTACAGAACAGGTTTACAATGGTCATCCCACATGACTTGAAGTGGGATTTTCAAAAGCACCTCAGGACTAGTCACAAGAATATCTTAGCACTGGTATTCACAACCCTGAGTTAGGTGCTCAGGCTCCTTAAACAATGTAGGAGAGAGTTAAGTCCCTAAGAATGAGATTCACAGAAGCCAGCACTCTGAGCAGGGAGCTGCCTAAACTAGCCAGCAGGAAATGCCAACAAGAGGGCTGTAGTCTAAGCCCCACCCCTTCAAGGGACTTAGGAGCCTCACTCCAGGCCAGAGAGAAACACCTCTCTCCACTGAGAATTCACAGGCATGAACTCTCTCCTGGAGCTTGGTGCATAGGCCAGGCTAGCCATTTCCCTCCTCCCCCCCCCCCCCCCAAAAAGAAAAACCAACCAATAGCCTTACAACCAACATCTGCCATTTATCAAAAACAAAAAACAAACAAACAGCAAATAGCCCAGTGGTTAGGGCACTCACCTGAGAGGTAGGAAAGCTGGGTTCAAGCCCCTGTTCCAAATCAGGCAGAGTGGGGGTTTGAACTTGGGTCTCCCACATCCCAGGTACTCAGAGCATATCTACTGGACTGAGCAAAAGAGATAAGGAAATTCTTTGTTTATGAATCCTGCCTGTGCTTAGACGTGATCTAGGTGCTAAACCGCTCAGAGGTGGCTTTCTGCATGCCTGCCAGCAGACATGTAGGCACCACGGGGATTTTACCGATGGAAATTTGAGTGCCTAGGGAATTTAAGCTCCTACAGGATTAGGTAGCAGGTGAGGAGGGAAGTTGTGAATGGCAGTGGCACATAAATTTTGGACTTAAGCACCTAAGGAGGCAATTAGATTCTCTTTGTGAATCTAGCACAAGTGCTTAGGTGCACAAGTTTCAATGGGACCTGTACTCCTATCTCACTTATGTGCTTTTGAAAATCCTATCCTCTGACTTTGGTGCCAATTTAAATCTATATATATTCCCTGTATTTATTCCTCTTCCCTGTCCACTGAAGGTACAAGATCATCCTAGAAGATCTTACAAGTCCCCTGCAAGGTATCCAAATATTTATACTTATGGCAAGCTTTCATACAATCTGCATATCTGAATATCAGTATATAACCTGATTTAGGGGGAAAGTCTGAGCTGGAAAAAGAGGTTAAGATTTAAAGTCATCAACAAAACTAGAAGCCCTGATTAAAATGATGCCCAAGCAATATACAGTAATTCTTTCTGTTTTCCCTCTCAACTATTTAGACCCAGGAGAACTCGCATTGTAAGCATGACTTCTCCTTCTTGACATACTTGAAGTCATTATTCCCACTCACAGCTGTTGTTGCCATGCATACAGCACTTTCCCTGCAGGCATGACATACCCAGCTAACCATCATCCAAGAGGCACGAGACCTCCTCATACACGCAAGGATTTTTTGTATTCTGATGTGCTAAAACAACAGATATCAACTCCTTTATTATTAGAAAATTACCGTCATCTAACATGCTAGCTGAGGAGAAGAACCGTGAGACACTGAAAGTTGACTGGTTCTCTACATTTTCTCATTTTTATATATATATATATATATATATAAATTATCTTTATATATATATAAATGAGAAAATGTAGAGAACCAGTCAACTTTCAGTGTCTCATGTTCTTCTCCTCAGCTAGCATGTTAGATGACGGTAATTTTCTAATAATAAAGGAGTTGATATCTGTTGTTTTAGCACATATATATATATATATATATATATATATATATATATATGTTTGAATAGGACTAGATTGTTTCTAACTGGGTGGAACTGCAGACATTTTTCAAGATGTTAAATCAATGGGGCACATCACAACACACAACCGTGGACCATTCCCTTTCTGGAAATCTGCAAAATAAACAATTCCATGAATGTAAAGCTAATGTGAAAAACTCTTATATATGAACTAGGTATGTTGGATACCTAGCTTTGTTGCTATATAAATAAAGTGAGAGATAGAGGGCGAGACAGATAGATAACAAAACATCCCATTTTTAAAGCAGAAATAACTCACATAGTTAACTCAGATTACTGTCCGATCAATGTAGTTCAAATTCTCCTCTTAAAAAAACAAAAACAAAAGAAATTAACAAATTAGATTAAATAGTCCTTTCTCATGCAATGGCTTGTTCAGCAATTCTTCACTAGAGAGAATCAGCCATCATCAAGAATGTTGGGGTATACGGGGAGATAGGGAGGAACTACGCAACTACATTATTTGTTTTTCCTCTAAAATAGTTGTTTATTGTTTGTACTTCAGCAACAGCAATGTAGCATTGTTTGAGGAATTAATCTACCAAACGTAGTTTCTGAGAAAGAAATCAGCTCATGATTATGAGAGTGTTAGACCAGCTGCATGGCAAGTTCCTTCAGCTGGTGCATCTATGCTCTTGGAATATGGGTCACAGTTTCTGTGGTAATAAGAGCTTTAATATCTTTTGAAGGGGCAAAAGATATTTTGCTTTGTGCACCTCTACAATAGATGTTCTGATCCATCTCACAGTGGAGGATTTAGAAGCGATCTTTTCCTTTTGCCTTGGCTGAAATGAAACAAACTTGGCAGTGGATTTGCAACCCCTAAGATTTATGTGAGAAGAACTGTAATTGCTCTACAGCATTCTAGGGTAAATGCCAAAGAACTTGTATGTGAAGTTTTGGCTATGGGCAAAAGAAGGCAGGATCCTACACCTTATAAAAATCATAATTGTCCTTAGAAGGGAATTCAGGTGAAAAGGTCATAGTTTTTAAAACAATTTTGTCTCATTCTTGTTTATAAAATGCCCCGGAAGTGTAAAACTGAAACCTGTTTCCTTTTCCTCCATCATATACACTAGTTCAGCTTTGCTGCACAGTTGGTTTATTTTTGTTTTGGTTTGTTTCCGTCTTGTGTATAATTGAGGACGCCAAAACTCACCATAATTTTATTCAAATTATGAATGCATGTAATGCATGATGAAAAGCGCTGCATAAATGTAAGATATTTGAATTCATTTAATAGAATAGTAAATATAGTAGACTATTATTTGATGCTGATCAAATTGATCAAATTAGTCAAGAGTAGGAGTCAGGTAAGCTGAGAGCTATGGGCAGAGTGGAGAAGCCAAAAGAGCAAGAAGGAGATGAGAATTGGCAGAGGTGTTGGGCACAAGTGATTACACCATATACTGCTGGCTGGCAAAGCACTCTGAAATTTATTCTTGCTGCTTTGTAAGCAATGTCTTCAATCAAGTCTCCTTTCCTTCTTTATTTGGATTATTTATTTACAATAGCACCCACTGTGTGCTGGTGATTTTCTAAACGCTCCAGGAGGATGGTCCCTGCTCCACAGAGCCTACACGCAAAGGACAGGCAAACAAGTAGACAGAGGTTATGAGAAGGGGAAACAATAATAAGCAATTTATATATAAGTCAACTCAAATCATTGTCACCAGCATGACAGCAAGAGGTCTTTAAGACTCTTTGTTTTGAACACTGCTCCCAAATGAAGGATAATACTTATTTTTCAGGTCCCTGAACTGTTCATTATCATTTTTGAGAGACTAAGAAAGGATTTTTAATCCCAAGGGCAGCTTTTATTAACGAGGGTTCTTGTAATCTCTCCCCATGCTGCAAGTAAGGTGTTGGTAGATCTAAAATGAAATAATACCTAAAACACAACTAGTCATTTCCTTCATAGTTCAAAGTTATTTGAAAAAGATACATCGCCTTTTACAAATATTTACTTTCCTGTAGCCGAAGACGCTTCAAATTATGTGTGATGGGTTTGAACTCTTGTCTTTCACACTCATCTTTGAATGTGTATCTTTCTCTCTTGCTCAGTTTCAGAACAAAAAATAATTTCCTTCCCCAGTAAGATCCAACATGGATTTTAAAAAGACCTGAATTCTACCTATAAAATTTGATTATGCCCTGATTAAAAAGAAAAAAAAGCTGTATTCATGGGCTCATTACAGGCACAAAAAGGGGATGCTTATAGAGACCATAGAGAATTTAAAAGATTTATTTATGATGTATTACTGTAATTTTTAATTTAGACATGCAAATTTTTTAATTTGCACTGACTGCTTTGCCTTAATGGTTTTGATTAATACTTGGAGGTAGTGTTTGTGAAAGAGATTTATACTGTGATTCATCTGCAAAATAATCAAATCATTACCAGCTAATGACAAAGCTGTGAAAAATGATATAGATATTGTGTAACTCCCAGCTATTGCAGCGCACGTGACAGCAGCCGATCCTTCCAGCGAACGTGGACTTGTGTTAATAACTGCTGGGAAGTTCACTCTAGGTCCACTCTAATTTGGCAACAAAAAACATTGATCTTAATAAAGCTGTCTGATAAAAGCAGCAGTGATTAACATCCCTGAACTCTCCATTCTATTGAATACGCCAAGGTTTTTTTATTATTATTATTTTTACTTTGGTTTTGGGGGGTTTTCTGTTTTCCTTTCTTCCCAAGAAATGAAATTCCATGGCACTTCCTGCTTATCTCTGTATCTCACCTTAGTCCTCATCAAGCATAAGGGCTGGTGGTAAAGGAATCTGCAACAACAAAATGACCAGATGATGCCTATGGCTTTTGTCATTTAAAAAAAACCCTTTGGCCTGTAGCTTTTTATGCATTTTGCAATTAAATCTTCCTTGTTTTCTAGTATGAATTTCTCCCTTCATTTTCTCTTCTGGAAGATGTTTTACCAGGGGGGTTCTGAGCAGATTACTGAGATAACAGTATACAATACACACACACACACACACACACACACACAGAGCAAACAGAAGATCTACCAGGAAAAAATGAATCAAACAAAACACACACATTATATATTTATATGGGGGAATTAGCCAGTATGAACTCTTTCTTAACATAATTTCAAAATGTCACTTTACAGTTGTTATTCAACAAGTCTTGCCTTTATTGTACATCTGAGCAACAGCACTTATGGATCTGATTCAGATACTCCACTTCTTCAAAAATATATTTTATCAAAAATTAAATGAAACAGGAATTTGCATGCTAAAAATACAGATGGAAGCTGAGTGTTTGCCTAACTACTGCATGTATTTAGGGGTGAGATCCTCAACACGTGTAAATTGGCATAGCTGTATTGAAGTCAATGATGCTACATTCATGTCTGATTCATCCTAGTTATGAATTTGGCCCCACAGAACCGATTCTCATTTACACTAAAGCCCCTTTGTACCCCCGTGACAGTGTAAAGGGGTCTTAAAGCAGGTATAAATTACAGGAATAGCTTCCTCTCCTCAAGCTGAAGCTTCCTACACTCCAGATGCTACTGGTTTGAGGAACTCAGTCAAGATGGGACCCAGTTGCTCCTCATGGCTGCATATACTTCTGATGCCCTCCTCCATGCCCCCATCTGGGTTTTCATTGTCCTCAGAATCTTCTGATCCTTCTGCTTCATTCTGGCCAGCAAAAGATGTCCTAGTTTAAGGCTGCCACCCTCTTCTGCTTCTGATCATCTTCAGATAGCAAAGACAGCAGCTCTCACTTTTTAAGATCAGCCATTGGCAGACCTATCTTTGAACATAAATCCACCAACTGATTTTTCTAAAGGTCATTGTAATTCAAGCTTGCTACCTTTGCTTCCCAAACAGCCTACAAGATCCATTCTCTGCATTTAGTTTAAAAATAGTAGTTCCCTTGCAAAAGTCTCCTTTAAAAAAGCTTTACCCTCTGCCATGATGATCCAACTGTCACCACTAATATGTCTAAACTTGGCCCAATTGCCATATCTAGATGACCACCAGTCTGTTGTGAGTGGACCCAATTACTGGATCCCATGTACTTCTAAGCCCTTCTGCATCTGGTTAGAGCCTGGTCAGTGTTCCTAGCCCTGGATCTCTAAAGGTATGTCTACACTTCAATAAAACACCTGCGGCTGGCCCACATCGGCTGACTCGAGCTTGCAGAGCTTGGAGTGCAGAGCTGTAAAACTGAAATGTAGATGTTTGGACAGGAGCCGAAGTTTGAATGTCTACACTGCAATTTTATAGCTCTGCAGCCCAAGCCCAGCCATCCTGAGTCAGCTGACACAGGCCAGCCACCATGTTTTACTGCAGTACAGACAAACTCTAAGGCACACTCTCAGGTGCAGGCCCTATGTCTGACACCCTTCCTTGGGATGTGGAGCTCCTCAGCCCAGCTACCTAAACCCCCCAAATCAGTGCCTCATCCCTACTGAACTCCCCAACGCTTACACACATTCCCTTAAAGTTCCACCTCACTGAGCTTCCTACTGTGTCACAGGCATGGGTAGAAAGAACTGGCTTTGATTGATAGGATGAGAAGTTCGCTGAGGGGAGCAGTCTGAAATGGAAAAGATGCGAGTAGCAGAGTGTTAAAAGGATTTGTATTAAAATTGCTAGGGTTTGCTCTACACAAATGTAGCAGTGATGTAATGTGAGTTATCTTGCCAGCTGGCTATATGGTGTTATGCCTTGCTATAGTTGTAGGACAGTTTGGAATATAATCCTTCTTGCTCTTTAGAAGTTCTTGGAAGACTGAAACTGTTAGGTCCATGGTGATGTTGCTCTCTCCTAATTACAGTTAGGGTGATCACCTGTCCTGTATTTTAAAGGACATCTTTTATTTGGGGCCTATGCCTTGATCTGGCAAAGCACTTGGGAATGTGCATAGCTTCAAGTACATGAGTCATCCCATTGACTTCAAACACGCATTTTGATGGATCAGGGCCTAATGTCCTGTTACCATAATTAGTTACTAAAAAGCACTCATTCACCTGAAAAACCACAGAACTGCCTAGAAATCCAGATTCTCAGTACCTAACATGGGCTAAATAAGGTGGGCCTGGCCATTAATCTTCTTTTGCAGCACAAAGAAACTCCTGTAGACAAGTTCAACTACACTAAATGTCTACTGGAGCAAGCTCCTTTGTGGGGTCTGATCCAAGGCCTACTGATGTCAGTGGAATCCTTTCCATTGACTTCAGCAGATTCTGGGTCAGGCCACTTGTCCCTTATTCACACAAAGGACAGTGCTTAATCTACACAAACCCCTTAATAACTGTGCAGGTGTGGTTGCTGTGGCCAGCCTTTATGGGGTCCTGTGGGCAAGGTTCTCTGCATTTAACCCTTTCTACAGGGAGTTTCAAATTGACAATTACAGCATTTATTAATGAGCCATACACTTAATTTAATGAACATCTTTGCGATAGCAGGTTTTACTATGGATTAAACATCAAGAAATAGTAATTTGTCCTCAGAGGTACATTGCCAGGGCCCAGCTTTTGGATGTGGTCAATCATGAGAAATTTACAGCATTTCTTCATAATGTCGTAGGGGTTATCACTGTGTCGGGGCTAAATGTAGAGAATCCTTGGGGTTTTCCTAAGGTAGTTTGCTTTCCTCTTCCAGTTACAAGCATTTTCATCAGCCTGTCCTTTACACAGCAATTTGACTCGTCATTCTTGACCCATTCCTTACAAGATTTAGGCCTCTTATTTACTAATCTCTACTCATGCCATAGAAGGTAAGTTCAGAGGCTGTCAGTCTTGGCATTGAAATGTTAAGACCATGGGATAACTGGACAGGTGAGAGAGTTTCTTGTATATAATATCAAATTAATTCTATACATCCAAAAAAACCCAGAACAATTCAGTCCTTAGAAAACAGCCACTGAAATGCTCAAGTTGCACATAACTCATTTTGGGTTGCTTTGGTCCACCTGCTAGTGAGAAAAATCCTAAGACAGGCTGAGCACCTCCCCGCTCATTGAAGTCAGAGGGAGTTGCAAGTGAACAGCAGATTTCATTAGGGAAAACAATGGAACTCAAATAGGGAAAGGGGACCAAGTGAGTCTTATGTGTGTCTGCTTTAACTTGAACACATAAATATGTTCCCCCATCAACCCAGGATATTTCCCACCAACCATTGCACACCTCAGTTTTAGAGTGCAAAAAGTACATTCAGTTCAATCAAATTGCAAAATTAAAGTAAATGCAAACAGTACTATATAATACAACTATTAAATACCACCAGGCAGGGTACTTTGTTGCACCATAGTTGTGCAAAATCCAGTGGTTTCAACCTACATGAAGTTAGATGATTCGGTTTGGCAGGGTTGGTTCTCATGATTTCCTGACCTCCTTTTGGGTTTGTGAGAATCCAAAATTCAATATGAAACTTAGATGAATCTGTCACGTTTTCCTCAGATCCACTGTGAAACCAGTGAGTTACACATGATTCACTATGAAAGTGGCCAGTTCTGAGCTGTGAAACTCTTTAATTAACTGACTGATTTGGGGTAAAACTTTAGTTGGAACTCAAAGACAGCAAAAAAACATTCCAGGAAAAGTTCACACATGTCTTTAGCAGTTTTCTAGCAGGTGTGAATTCATACAGTTCCATTTCAAAATCTAGATGGGAGACAAGTTTATGTGGAATTTTTTAAAATAGAGATTTATTTTTTTTACAAGCCCCCTTTCCTTTCTGGAAATGCATGGCTAATGTGGCTGTACTTGTTTTGAATCTACCAAAGTATTTATATGGCCCTCATCAATGTATATCACACAACCACTAATAGATCTTTTCCTCAAAACTCCCCTGCAAGATAGGGAAATATCACCCCCATTTTACAGATGGGCAGGAGTAGTGGAAGCTCTCTCAAAGTGGGGAGGCCACCAGCGCCTGAACCGTGGCCTCAGCCCCATGCTGTCCCTTCTCCCTGAGGCCCCGCTCCCATGCTGCCCCTGCTTCCCGAGGCCCCGTCCCATGCCACTCCTTTTCCCTGAGGCCCCACCCCCACGCTACCCCTTATCCCTAGGCCCCTGCCCTTGCTCCGCCCTTTCTTCATGAGGCACCACCCTTGCGCCGCCCCTTTTCCCAAGCCCCCACCATAGCACTGCCCCTTCCCCTGAGACCCAGCTCCACACCACCTCTTGCCCCAAGACCCCACTCCCGCCCCTCCTCCCTGCAAAACTCCACCTCCCACTCACTCCTCTCTGTCTCCTCTCCTTCCGTTGCTCACCCTTAAGGCCGGTAAAACGTGGGAGGGCATAGCCCTCCCACTTCTAAAAGTGATGGGGCCATGGCCCTCTAGGCCCCCTGATCCAACACCCCTGCAGATGGGAAACTAAGGCATAAAATAGATTAAGTGACTTGCTCAAGGTCACACAGGAAGTCTGTGGCTGATCCAGGAATCTTCTGCACTCTTCTCCACGGACGCCGTGCAGTCAAGTCCAGGATCCCTTATTGAAATCCCACTGAGTTAAACAACAAAGCATATTTTGATGTGTGCTCCCTCAAGCTTGATATAAGCCCTGATTCAGCTAAGCAATTCAATGGGACTTACGTACATGTTTAATTGCTTTCCTGAATTATAATCATAGTGCTTGCCCATATGAGCACAGGAGGACAGTGATGCATTTTAAAACCAGAAATCTATAAAAAGCTGAAATTAGACAATCTTAAAGGGACATCAACTCTGCAAAGGAAGGAAGGAAGGGCGGGGGCCTCAGGATAAGGGGCGGAACCTTGGGGTGGAGCAGGCGTGGAGCACGCCAGGGGAAAACTAAAAGTCGATGCCTATGGTTCCAAGCCCCTTTTCCAGGCAACACTTAGCCCAAAAGCTTCTTCTCTATTAGTTTTTCTCAAGGCCACATTCACAGTACTTGTTCTGACTGTGTCCTTGGCTTTTTTGGTTCCTGCTTCTCTCACACAGGCATATGTGACACAGCTTCACCAGTCAATGCCCTAATCCCTGTGTTTGCTATGTCAGCCCCTGGAAACCCCTTGGCCCACATGGCATAGCTTCTGCTCAGCCTTGCCATGCCAGTGTGTGTTCCGAATGCTGGCCTCTGTAGTTTCAGCTATTCATAAACAAAGGATCATTTAGCCTGAATGAAAGGGTGACATGCTCACAAGTTTCAGTTAGGTTTATCCCCACTTTTACCAATACTAAGCATCTCTATCCATATAGACTGGTATCAGAACTGGTTGAAATTTTTCAAAATTTTCCAAAAAAAATTGCAAACGAGTGTACTATTTTTTGGCTGGTTTATAGAATGGATGGCGTTTAAAAAAAATAAATGAAATAAAATTTAGAGAAAAAAATTTCATTCCAAATTTTTTTTTGTCATGTCATGTTTTTCTGCATTTTTTTGACCAGCTCTAACTGGTATGTAATGTGAGCAGGAATTTCCATACCCCGCCTCAGACATTTAGGGCTTGATTCACCACAGCTTTACTCTACTTTTAGCCCCCGGAGTCACACCAGGGTGAAACTACAGTACTGAACCAGTGCAAAAACAGGAACAAAAATCTTTAAAATGGGAATAAAAATCAGCAGAAGGCAACTTTCACTGTTGGAGTGAAATCCTGGCCTCAGTGACATCAATGGCAAAACTCATTTTGCTTCAGTGCCAGGAGGATTTCCTCCTTGATATAAATGATTGTCCCTGAATAGGTCTAATGTCATTTGTTCCATTGATGACAAGGTCTGAGATGAGAAAAGGATATGGGACAAAGTATCAGTTAAAATAATACTAACAGTCACGCACATACCTGATGTCTTCCCTGCACTTGCATTTGTTGGAAATTTATAAAGATTTTTTTGTGAGAAAAGGAGTATGAAACCTATAGAAAGCTACCTCTGTTTCCTTTTATGCTGACTCAATTTTTTTTTCTTGGAATAACAGCATGAAAGTGAACAACTAGGGAGGGGAAATAATAAAATTACTCATTGTGGTTTTATTTATTGCAAAAGCAACACACAAGAAACCGGTGTCAATCAAGTCTTAATAACTGTTGCTATGAGAATAAATTAAGAGAAGCTTAAAACAATCCAACTCAGAGGATGTTCCCCCTGGTGTGGACACAGAGAACATGCTCAGTGGAATCCACCTGGCTTCATCAGACTTGGCTATCTTCCATATTGCCATCAGGGAGTCGTACATATCTGAGTTTCTGCTGCGCTAGTTGAGGAGGCAGTGAAGGTGGGGTGGAAGGTCAGAGACTGAGTAGGCTCATGAATCACAGCTAAATATTCTCAACAGGTGCCAGTTTTTAAAAGCTTGCACAGTCTCTACAGCCAACACCCAGAGAGCTGGAGTCTTTACCACAGAATTTTTGTGCTGATATTTTTAATGTTTACTCATCTGTGTTTCACCTTCCTCCTGCAAGCACAGTCATAAATTGAAAGGGGACCTGAGATTTATTTTCAAGAACGCAAACAGTTTGGATAGAATAGGATCTATACGCCTAACACTTTGGGGGAAAAAAGAGAAACTTTCAATATGTTTTGTTATTCTCTTCCCAAAGTTCTGAGCATTTCCCAGATACAAATCAAGCCCCAGTCAAAGCTCTTAAGTCTAAGGTTAAATTTAACTTCATGCACATCCCCACTGAAGTCAATGGGACTACACATATGTTTAAAGTTGTGCATGTGCTTAACTGTTTTGCTGGACTGGCACCCATAAGAATCCCATTTATGGAAAAATCAGGATATTCAGGAAGTGATTAATAAGTGAAAATGTTCATCATTAATATTAAAATGAAAATGCTGAGCTACCTTTGTAACATGACAAGGCCTTCTAGCTGGCGTTCTCTGTCAAACTGACAAAAATAAAGATGAATCCTACAAGGCACATTGGATTCGTTCATTTCATTTTTAACTTCAAGTTAACAAAAAATCTACTTTCTTCCCCATTACAAGGGGGAAGGTAATTTTTTCGTTCAAATTAGTAGATAAATATGCTTATATTTTACAAGTGTGCTTGTTGCAAAATGTGCAATCTACATGTACAGCAAAGAGATCTAAGGACTTACTGCTTGAAGACACAAAAGGGGCATGTAATAGGATTTTGGCATCTTCCCAGCCAGCTTCGAGACAAATTCAGAGACGAACAAGAGATATCCTTTTTGAAGTATATTTGTCCAAGGTCTCATTCACAAACAGATAAAGCCAACATTTCTGCATGATCAGGGTCAAGGGACTAGTGCATTAATTTGAGAAGAAAATCCATCTGCAATTTTCTTATACACAGTTATACGAGGACACAACAGCAATGCTGTCATCATGACGGTTAGAGGATTCTGCCAAGGAACCAGATGCTAGTGTCAGCAGAACATGTTCCACAGCTTGGTATCTGGGTTTTCTTATTGCCCTCCAAGAAGGAAGAAAAGGGGGAGTGATAAGATATGCCCAGATGAATAAAACCATATGCAATTCCCACCTCAGCGCACACAAATCACTATTTCATTCAGAAAATACTCAGCTATGCCTTCTATTGCGTCTTTTTAATTAAAAGGGAAGGTTACAAAAGTTACCCACATAAATATTTGTAAAAACATGCAGAACTATGAAAATGAAAATTGGGAATGATTTTAATTTAAAAATATTTAGGGTACTTCTACACTGTGCACTCCTCACAGCAGCACATAGAGCACATAACTTGCACACACCCCCAGCACAGGTATACATTGAGGTGTAGATGGTGAAGGACTGCTTAGGTGAGTAAAGACATGCCTGAACCGTAGGGTATGCACTCTACATGCCCAGGCAGTGCCTCTCCCATCTACACTGCTAGTTTTAGCCATGTAACATTCAACTGCCTCCCTGCAGCCAGAGCCTTTCCTCACTGCCTCTCCCCTGCCAGACCCTTTCACTGGGGCTTGTAGGTATACATACCATATACGCCACTGCAAGAGGTGTGCACTGTAGACATAGACTTAGTGTGTAGGTGATCACTGTATTTTACTAAGCAACAAAGAGTCCTGTGGCACCTTATAGACTAACAGACATATAAGCTTTCGTGGGTGAATACCCACTTCGTCAGACGCATGTGTCTGACGAAGTGGGTATTCACCCACGAAAGCTTATGCTCCAATATGTCTGTTAGTCTATAAGGTGCCACAGGATTCTTTGTTGCTTTTTACAGATCCAGACTAACACAGCTACCCCTCTGATACTTGTATTTTATCGTTATTATTACAGAAGAAATTGCTCTTCCAATCAATAAGCCATGTCATTCTTGTGGGGGTGTAACATTATATTGATAACTGAGCAGCAGAAAATGATGCACTATGTTGCTCTTTCTCTGCCTAGCTTATGAGGTAAATAAGCTAGAAAATGAATAGAGCAAAAGGTTATGGACCAAGCTAAGGCCCAGCACACTCATAGAGTATTGTAGGAGTAGGACCCCCACACAATGCTGTGTGTTGGGTTGGGGAACACAGTCCTCATACGACACCTTTAAAAGAAGGTATGGCGGCCTAAAGCTCCTTTGCAGATGGCGCCGAGTGGACAAGAGGCTGAGACCATGACCACAGCTCTACCCATTTCAACTAGTAATCAGTTAAGTCCGATACCTGTATCTTGGTTCTTTTCCTGAGTCCATTCCTACGGTATCTTAGTGCCTTATATATTTATTCAAGGGATCAACTTTCTCTCTTCTGTTTTCTGTGTTCTTGATTCTCTGCTGTGAGGCTGAAAGTTTTATTGCTCCACTGGAACAAAGCAGGATGACAGGCAGTCCTCTAGGGTAACTTGATCCAATCTCATTGAGAATTTTAAAGATGAGGACTAAATCCTTGAATTTCATTGGGTGTTCCATGAGGATCTGGGGAAGAGGCTGCAACACAGGAGTGATGTGCTCTCAAACTCTCTGTCTTGCTTAGTAAGCTGGCTGCTGTGTTCTGAATTAATTGTAGCCTTTTTAAGGGCTGGGATTATTTCAGTTTAGGTTAAAGTAGTCAATGGCACTAACTAGCCCCTATTCCTTGTGATCCTGAGTGCAGTCAGACAAATTATAGACATTTTCTGCACTGCTGTGTTGAAGGAGATGGAATTGGCTTTTCCCTTCACCTAGAACCAGCCATAATTTGGACCTAAAAGTAGATGACAAATCTCTTATTTACTAACTGGAAAAGAAATCAGAATAAAGCATGTTTGAAATAACTACACAAAGCATTTTTCTTACTGCTGTACATTATTGACAGAAACTTCCAGTATTACCATCTTCAGGCACAAGCTATATGAGTAGAGACCACCGGGATAGTTCAAGCAAGACTTGGTGCAGATCTTTAGAAGGAGTGCCTAAAAATATTGTTCATTCCCTATGTTGGAAAAAGAGATATACTGGCATGTGATTGCTAAACTTAAGGTTATGCAAACTTGATGCAAGAAAATCTGAGGTTTTCTTAGCGAGTTCACAAAAATGTTCCATTGGAAAATTGGGGTTTTCACATTTTTTTTAGTGTAAGCACACCAGTTTGCAGGTTTTTCATTCAAGAATGGGCACATTCAGGTGGGAAGCCCACCAAATTTAATATTGAATTAGGAACTTAACATGCTTATTTAAATTGAAGGTACATTTTTCCATAAAATGCACAACTATTTTAAATCCTTCATGTTTTCATGTGAAATATTCTAAATTTCTGACATCAGGGCTTTGATCTCAGAGATCCTACTGGCCGAGGTGATCACCTCCAGGAAGGTAACCATTCAAGAGAGAAGCAATATGGAGCACAAAGTTAACAGCTCAAAAGGAGGTTCCATGAGCCTCAAAAGGACCAGGTTTAAGTCCCATGTGGGGATCGGATCACAAACCTGAAGGTAGAGTCTCTCCAGCCCCTTGAGAAACCTGACTGTCATCTTGTGGGAGAACTCTGATCTACCCTGCATTGGAGGGTGGAAGGCTGAGATGGCTACCAAGTGAACCTTAACAGAGAAGAGAGCCAGACCTTGGTATTTTAGTTGGAGCTAATAGTCCAAGATAGACTGAGAGAATACCAGGATGGAGAGAGATTCCATTAGGAGGCCCAACAATGTTTCTATTTGGCCACATAGGTAGCTCTGGTGGAAGGCTTTCTGCTACCAAGCAAGACTTGCTGCACCTGTTCTGAACAGGCCTGCTCTTCAGAGTTCAGCCATACAACAATCATACCATCAGGTGCAGGGAGGCGAGGTTCAGGTGAAGCAACTGGACATAGTCCTGTGAAATCAAGTCTGATTGGGGTGGGAGCACAAGTGAAGCTGCTACTCAGAGTTCCAGGAGCACACCAAACCAAGGCTGACGTGCCCCACTAGAGTTATCAGGATAACCTTCGCCTTGTCCTGCTTGATTTTTAGGAGGATCTTGTGAACCAAGGGGATCGGTATAATAGGTGGCATGTCCACAAGAGCAGAAATGCATCAGAGAGGACGCCCCTGTAGTGCCCGCACAGTGAACAGAACTAATGGCATTTCCCATTCTGTCTGGTGGCAAACAGGTCCACCTGGGGAGGACCCCACTTCTGGAAGATGACACTGATGACATCTGGGTGAAGAGACCACTCATAATGAGAGGAAAAGGATCTGCTAAGGCAATCTGCCAATGCGTTTCAGGCTCCAGGGAGATGTGATGCCCCAAAGTAAATGGCATGTTTCAGAGAGAAGTCCCACAGTCAGAGGGGACAGGGCTTAAAATTGAGTGCCTCCCTGCTTATTGATGTAAAACATTGATGCAGTGTTGTCCATCAAGACCTGCACTAATTTGCCTGAGATCTGGGGAAGAAACACCTGGCACGCCAAGTGTGCTTCCCTGAGTTCCCTGACATTTATATACTGGGAAAGTTCTTCCTGGGACTAGAGGCCCTGAGACTGTCAAGGTAAGCCCCACCCCAGATCTGATGCATTGAACACTAAGGGTATCGATGGATGCAGGGCTGCAAAGGGTACAACTTTCATCACAAATCCTTGGTCTCTCTACCAAGTCAGCAAAACAAGGACCAGTGATGGAATCATGAGTATTGAGTCCAAGTGGTGTCTGCTCAGGGAGTAGGCTGACACTAGCCACATCTGTAGGGGTCTGAGGCATAACCTCGCATACTGCACCACATAGGTACGTGCCACTATGTGATCCAATAGATTGAGGCAAATCCATGCAGTCATTAGTGGGTGAGTCATAAGCTTGGAGATCAAGTCCAATATGGCTTGGAATTTTGGTCTGTGGTAAGAAGGCTTTGGCCTGGGTCAAGTCGAGCATTGACCCAATGAACTCTATTCTCTGAACTAGGAGCAGAGTTGACTTCTGTTTGTTAATCAACAGACCCAGTTCCTAAAAGGTGGCCCATACAGTACCAATGTTGTGGTGGACCTCAGCCTAAGAATGGCCTTTGATCAGTCAATCATCGAGGTACAAGTAGACCTGCATGCCTCGACACCTGTTTGTAGTTGACCCCCTAAGGACTCTCCTGTGTATGAGGAAGATTGAGATGTGGAAATAAGCATCCTTTAAATCGATGGCAATGTACCAGTCTCCGGGATCCAGAGAGGGAATGATGGAGGCCAGGAAGACCAGGCAGAACTTCAGTTTCTTGAGATATTTGTTGAAGTGATGCAGGTCCAGGATAGGCTGTAGACCTGCTTTGGCCTTCAGGATTAGTAAATGTTGTGAGTCCAAACCATTGGGTAAAGAAGCCTTGCAAGAGCAAGAAGGATCATTCCAGGTGACTGTCACGGGCAGTAAAAAGGAACTGAGAGGGTGTGAGGCCAGTAGCACCCCTTATATCGGAGCATATACGCATGGCTCAACAGGGCACTAGAGATGGCCCTACGGATACCACTGAGGGAAAAATCTCCAGCAACTATGCACGCAGTGCACACATACCTAGCCTGGAATGGACATGAGCAAGCACTCAAACTGTAGAGCTCAGCAAATAATGGATTTTTTGGTTCAGGGAATTGCATTCCAGGTAGCCACCATTATAGAGATGCCACCAGAAAGCATCCTGAAGCTATTACCTTTGTCTCTCAGTTGCTGGCCCAACCCCATGGAATAACTGGTTTTCTGCACAGGGGAACAAGGATGGCTAACAGATCCACAGCTTGTCAGCCTGGGCACATGGCAAATGGTGAGATTGTATTTGAAAGGAGGTGCTTCTCTGAACAAGGCGAGGATGTCCTTTATCACAGAACTGAAGAGCTTGTGAGAATGAGAGAACAGAAGGGACTCTGCCCTGCCTCAAATACCAATGGACCTCAGACTCAGAGAAGGGGTGAGATCAGACTGGGATGAATATGTCTCAAGATTTCTGTTATTTTACCAAGATCTGTAACTCCTGAGTGCTTTAAAAGTTTTTGTGGTTAAGAAGTTCCCTTGATAAGCCTGTGCTCCTTTTTTTCCTACCACATTGTCCCCCAAAGGGTTACATTGGAAGCCCAGAGTGCTCACTCCACTAGATGGCACTCTGGGAGGGAGTGGGTGGAAGCAAATAGGCAGTTCAGGAGGTCTGAAGCACTGTTTGGGAGGCTAGGCTCCCACTTCCAAAGGAAGGGCTCAGAAAAAAGAGCTGAGCCTCAGTGTACCCTAAAATCCATGAGCTAGAAACAGTGACTAGATTCTACCCAGACCCAGTTGGCTGAGAAGCACAAGGGCCACAAAGGTTTGCTCTAAGCCGGGAAGCACAAGTGTCGAAACAGCATAGGAAAAGGTTACGTGTGATATTTCTTGCCTGACTGGAAATCAGAAATACTGGAAATCTCATAAGACTCCCAACCCAATCTGCAGGCCAAAGAGGTTCTGATAGTTTATAATACAGTTTATAGAAGCAATGAGTCTTTTTGGTGCTTAACCTCACTTCCAAACAAGCAGCGATAAACAATTTTTTCCCCAATCAGTCATGAGCAAAAAAGAAACATTTAAAATCCCAGCGCATAGTATCTTTGTTCATTTCAAACTGCCAAAAAATAAGAGGGAGTACTGTGCATACTTCATGCTTTTTAGGCCACTTTGATTCATGAGAGGCAAACTTCAGTATATGTTTAAAGTCTTTAAAGATTTATATTATTAACCAAACAAGAATTTTTACAATCAGTGAACATTTGTTTCATTTCCCCCTCGCCTGCTCCCTCGCCATCCAACCCCCCAACCAGCACACACAATTTTAGTAGAATATTTTGTTGGCTATAATTAAACTATGTGTGTTAATTAGGATTAGATTTTAAATGCACTGCTTGGAAGTAGAAAAAATACAGGATCTGAATGAGCCCAAATTGAGATGACACTTGAATTTTCACAGATGTTTCCATAATCCTAATTTCAAATTGATTGTACTTCCTGAACAGTGAGAAGCCATTTTCAGTTATTTATTCAGATGTGCACTACTTTTCCCTCTTCCAGAGGGTAGAAAATATCTAGTCCTATAGTTAACTCCTTAATATAAACTGATACCAAGGAAGATTTGAACTAGACACAACTAAGCAGGTCCATAATGCTCAAAGAATCTCAAAATTTGGGCATGTATATAGGCTTGCGTCCTTAGGGGTGCTGCAAGACTTTTGCTGATGTTCCCGGAAGAACCATAAAACAAGAGAAGTACTTATAGCCACCAACCAGTCTTCGCACCCATGTATTAATGTGGTGTGCTCGCTGTGGAGCTGGACATATCTGCTGCATCTATCACACAAAGCCTATGGAACTTGTCTCTGCACCAGGACAATCTACTGTTCATCCTGAAATCAAGCAGAGCCTACAGGCTGCTCTGACTTATGCCAGCTGGCAATGGCCCCAAGGGTACCAAAACAGCAGCCAGGAATCTGGGCAGGGTAAATGCATGTCCCTTTCCTCTTTCCATACCCTGTAAGCCAGTAGCAGGTAGAGGCATCATTAGCGTCCCAACAGAGAATAAGCCCCCATGGAAGATTACACCAACTTTTAGCCAGAATGTGCTGGTGGCATGGCACAAGGAGATCACACCATACATCAGGGTCTAGCCCAAATATTTTAATTTATAACAAATGACAGCGCTGCTGAAATGGTGAAGAAGTTGGAGCAAATTCACTATCTGCCCATAGGAAGGGATTTGTCAGAGCAATGTATTCATTTCCTTTTTACAATATTGTAAACGAATGAATAACTATTAGCAGAGGGTAGGGCTGGGCATAGTGCAGACTGTCTTGATGCACATTTCCCCACACAGCTCTGTCAACATACCTCATGCAACACTAGCTGGCTGAACAACTAGTCAAACTTTTCACAACAAATGTTTACCCTTTTTTTTCCATCAAAATTTCAAGTATCCAATTTTTTGGATCAGCTCTACACCACACCCCTGCTATTCCTGCTCTTGACCCACCTTGAGCAGATATTCAGATGGGCTGAAATTTTACCAGATTGGAGGCTGACTAGAATGACAACATTCTCAGGGTCTGACTCTGAGTTACATGGGTAAAGCGAGCACAGAACGTCTGTGGTAATTCTGTTGTAAACGCCTAAATTACATCATCCTGATGCTCCAGTAGGCCTTATAGCCAAAGAATATAAATGTAGAGAGGAGCAACTTTGGATAGTGGGAGGAACTAAAGGAGTGGGTTTGCTGTCCCACCCCACACAAGTGGCAAATTACACAAAGATCTAAATGCCCATCAATAATAAAAAAAGCAGTACAAGGAGAGGAGGAGCAGGGAACGGCACACATAGGTAATCCCCAGCCAGCTCTTTACGACAGCTGATGCATTGCTGCAGCAAAGCAAAGGGGACGTAACATGGGCAGGGATCTGGCCCTCCATTGCAAGTGTATATGGTTTCACACGGGGATCAGCACTCACAAGTTTATACAGTAAACTGCAGCAAAAAATAAAATTGCCATATTTTCTATTCTATAGCTTTCTTCCTATTATTAAGAACACCGGCATTTCCTAGCTTGCCTAGGAGCAACCATTCAACCTGGAATAAGCAAGACTAGAAACTCTTTAGTAAACGCCTCCACCTTTCATCCACTAGCATCAGCAAAAGTGACACCTTTGACTCTCATAGAATTAATTAAAGTTTAAGTCCATAAAGGCTGCCCTTGTGGCATATTTAGTGTTACTTATTTCATTAAATGTCAGCTTAACTGGTAATTAGTTCAATAGAATTACTTAATATTATTACTTCATATAAAATGCTCCATAACTTCTCTGCACATCCAAGTATGTGATTTAAACAAAAATCATTACATGTCAATACTTTGGGGCATTAGCATGAAATCAAGATACCATATAGCATATTCAGCTAAAATGAGATTTCTTTAATTAATTCCCCTTGCACTATTTTTCTCCGCACATCTACTTCCATATTTCTGAGAATTTCAGGCTAAGTGCGTGTGTGGTTTGAACTCTTTATCTACAATAGGTATCTTTAAATGCAGTATTAGTTACTCAAAAAGTGACACAGTTGCCAACAAAACATCCTGCCTTTCAATGTTGTTTTTAATTGTAAACAGACAGGGTTCATTTTGCCCTCATACACATAAAGACAACCTCCACTGAGGTCATAATTTGGCCTACAATTAAGGAAGTAGCACCAGCAAAATGTTTCCACTGTAAATTCAAAACAAGTTTATCAACTAAACAACATGGATTTCCTGAAAATGACAACAGGTATAGGTGTAATTTCTAGACAACTTGGAGGTTTCATGTAGGCTCCCTCTTTTTTTCTTTTTCTTTTAAGAAATAATGCATTTTATCAGAAACTGCATGTTTATGCCTTGTACGTGTGAATACATAGTCACTACAGGACTGAGGTGGTAACCCAGCCTGCGGTTTTTCTCATTTGTTTTTCTGGCAAGGCAAGACCAATTTGTTTTGCTTCTGTTACTGTAATTATGGAATTATTGGAAGGTTATATTGAATCCATCATGTGTAGCCTTAGCACAACATGAGGCTATCTGCAAATTTTCATATATATACACACACAAACACACAAACAAACAAACACACATATGTAGTAAAGATATTTTATTGGCCTTCTTTCTATTAAATCCTTTATGAAGTAAATACAACCCTTGCTAAAGGTGTACAAACATCCAACATTTAAACATCACAAAGCACTTTGAGATCCTTCAATGAAAGGTATTATATACAGGTATAGCATTATTATTATCTCTAAACTCATTTATTCAGTTTTATCTGGCATTCAAAAAATGGTTTCCATCTGGTCCCCTGAATGACAAACTCATATTTCACATGGCCAAATAATACAGTAAATACAAATTTACAACTGAAAGGAACCAATTTGGTCAGTCTGCCATGTCAGTATATCTGCCAAGCAAACAATTTCAGAGAGGTGTTTTTACTTCTTATTAGTGCTAGCTGGAGAGTGGAAATTTCCACCAAAAAAAACCAACCATTTTTTTTGCGTGGAAGTTTTCCACCCAAAAAATGAAAACTGAAAACTTTGTTGGTTTCTGAAAATTTCAAACAAAATGAAAATTTTCCACAAAAATATCTGGTTTGAAGAAAAGATCTTTTATTCATTGAAAGTAAGTTTTGAGAGAAAGAATTGTGACCAGCTCCACTTCTTTTAAATAAGGACAAATTCACAGCTCAGAAACCAGCATGAATGGCCAGGTTAGGTGCTTAGCAAATATGCTGGTGGGGCAGGTCTCACTGGGACTTTACATGACCTAACAAATGATGAGAGGATGGGAGAAATCAAACCTGACCCCATAACACTGGTACACAGGGAACCCTGAAATACTAGACTC
The DNA here is from genome assembly GCF_016161935.1 of Mauremys reevesii. NCBI lineage: Eukaryota > Metazoa > Chordata > Testudines > Geoemydidae > Mauremys > Mauremys reevesii. Next base: position 67,614,863 of record NC_052624.1, on the reverse strand, counting down.
TGCGCCCGCAGGTGTTGTCTACCACCCACCCTACTCCCCACAAAATAATACCAACTCCATCTTGTTCAGCAGAACCAGACGTTCTACTCCCAGAGGAGCATCTACACACACAAAACCAGGTAGGATTTACTCACAACGGAATTGCAACAGAAACAATGTACCAAACTTGTATTAAATGTATGCTCTGGCATAAGCCAAGAAAATGAGAAAGAAGGCTGAAACTCTACCCTTACTCCTTCCTACCCTCCAGTCTTGTTATGCACAAGTATTATAGGACACGTGTACAGTTTGATACTGCCCCTTGTCTGGAGACGTCTGCAATATTTAATCACAACAGAGTGGGAAAATGAATGAATTTTCAGCATTCACTTTTAATTGCCAGGCTTTGGTCAGCTGAAGTCAGATTCTGAAATTTAATCATGATTTCCCAAGAAAATGTAACATTAATTGTAAATGTAAATTATTAAAGTGAAATGTACAAGTGGCTCATATTTTCTAATAAATAAATATTTTGTATATGATGCATTACTAATGGTATTAAATATTTATCTATATATGGAGAAACTATAAATTATAATAAAGTGTAAAAGGATTATTAGCTTTTCTTAAAGATAAATAAAATGGAAATTGTGATCAATATGATGAATACATTAAGTTAAAATTCTTCTTGCCATATCAGTTCATGTGTTTTATGTACATATCTCATAAAAGTGTTAAAGATACTTAAAAACAAAATATATTGAATAAAAATAAAATCTTCTATGGAAAGTCATTTTAAATATTTAATGATATAATTAAGTCTTATTAATGTAATGTTCTTTATTTTTCAGATTAAAAATTCACAAGGTTTGTCATCCTCTTTCATCTTAATCAGATGCCGTGTTTGTCATAATTATTTTTTATGTATTTTCATTACCATTTGATGAACATTAAGTTTCTGAAGTAGAACAATGGGCCCGATCCTGCTCCCAAAGAACTCAATAGGAGCAATACAGGGCCAATATTTTATCCCTTAGCTGTAGTAATTATGTGCAAATATTTGACCTGATCCTGCTGTCAGAGGTCAATAGCAGAACTCTTACTGGTTTTAGCGGGTGTAGCATTTGGGTCATTATCAAATTACTAGCTGGTAACATCCTAGAATAGGCATCATAAATTGAGGGGTCTGCAGCAATCCCCAATCTGAATTCTACCCCTACCCTTTATAGACACTGGGGAGCCAGATCCTCAGCTGGTGTAAATCAATGCATCTCTATAGCAATACCAATTTACAGTAGCTGAAGGTCCAGCCCACACCACAGTGGTTCTGAGAACAAGCCCTGTCTCATCTCCATCCTTGTCATATGGCTGCTCTCCCTGTCTGTCATTTTGAACTTCACTCACCATCCAGCTCACATTTCCTGCTGCAGCCATTACATGCAGGACAGGCCATTTTTGTTAAGGTGAAAAATCCAACTGTGAGTCCTACTGAGGGCTCTGAGCCTGATTCTTCACTAGCTTCCACCTTTTGTAGACATTTATACCTGTGGGAATGTGTGCAATCAGATTTCTCCTGTTGTTTGAACCAACAGCAGCATTTCACACTCACTTTGCACACGTGTAAATTAGTAGACACGATTAAGGCAATGGAGAATCAGGCTCTCTTCCCGTCTTATCTCATTTCCTGACTTTTGAGTGGAGCTGAGTAAATAATTGATTTTTCAGCTCAGTGGCCGAACTGAAAAATCCTAATAACAATAATAAAAATGCTAATTTCGGGTTCACCCAAAAGGGATTTTTAAAATTATTTTTCTTGCCAAAAAGAAAAATGCAAAAATAAAAATTCATTTTGGGTCAAACAAAACATTTTGTTCAAACTAAAAAATGTTGATTGTTTTAGTTTACATGGGAGCTATACTTTTTTTTTTAAATCTTGCTAAATTTTGAAATAAAATGTTTTTAAATGAAAATTCAAAGTATTTCATTTTGAAAATGTCAAAACAAAATATTTTTACTTTTGTGAATTTTTTTTTCAGCTGAAACTCTTCATCGACTTTGACCCAAATTCACTAATAGTTTAGGTTGACCCAAAACTGCATTTTTCAGTGAATAAACTATTTGTCTGGGAAATTTCACCCAGCTACCTTTGGGTCAGATTCCAATCCCTTTGAACATGTGATATGGCAAAACTTAAGTCAATGAGACCACTTGTGCGGTAAGGTGCCACTCAACATGAGTCAGAAGATCAGAATCTGGCCCTTAGTGTTCTTTTAACATAGTTGTGGAACATTTACATATACACAAACACTCATGCAATCTTATTGCTTGTTGTAGAAATCCCAGTATTACTATCAACATGCAAATGCTAACAGACATCTCTACAGAGAGCATACAAATATTTTAGTCAAATAAAGAAAAAGCTAAAACAATATCAGAGGCTGTGAACACATTCTACATTCAGCCAATATTGTTTACACAAAACGGTGGCATCATATCATCTTTTAAAGACTTGATTTTGTCTCCTTTTTAATTATGAAGGATAAAATAAAACTGAGTGACTGAGAGGAATAAATAGATAATGAAGTATCAAGCATTTTTATATTGAAGCTCCTTATTAAAATGACTGTCTCCTTTGACTGTTTAATCGGATTTCTGTAAGGCAGGTTTTCACTTGTTCTGCTCATATAAATGCACAGGTATTAGCTATATTAATATATGACACTATGTGGGTCACACCCGGAGCATGAAAGATCACTTTAACCTCTTTACTGCCCAGTGAGTACCAGGGGGGTGCATTCCTTTTTCATGCTTGATCTATAAAGGTTTTATTTTCTGCTGGAACTCAGAATAGGTCTGTTGCACCTATGCTATCTTTCCTTTGGATCTCTCCATCTGAACCTTGTCTCCACAAATCTGATCACTGTAGCTGGAGGCAGCTGAGGGAATGCTCAGCACTATTTTGACAAGCCAAATGTAAAGCACTACCAGCCACATTACTCTCAAACCATACAACTCCCATTGAAGTAAATAGATCATGGGTAATTGCATTAAGTGCTAGTCAAGATGTTTTAAAAAAAATAAAAACTTCAGAAAATGCCTATTTTAGCCCCAGTCCCTCTCCTTCCCCCAACATAAATAATAATATTTTTATCTTAATAACTGCTTTATATTTAAGGTGAAAATACCAAAACTGTCACATTACATTGCAATTATAACATTGGTTTGTGCACAATACAGACGTTTGTGAGCACAGACAATATACTACACATCTACATTTCCCTTTACATTCATTTGCAGGTATTTATTCATCATGTACTATTTAGATCAAGGAGCTAAGGGTCGAGGGACACTCGTGTTCTCTTCCAAAGTCATGCCACTGACTCACTGTGTCAATGGGAGCTGAAGGCACTCAGCACCTCACAGAGTCAGGTCCTTCACCTCTGTATGGCCAAGTTTTTCCATTTGTTTAATGGAAATAACAATCCCTATTATGCTAAGATGTTTTGAGGCCCTGGATAACAGGTGCTATACAAATTCAAGGAATTAATAATTATATCAATAATATTTACCCACTTTGTAAATGCAATGGGTGCATGCACAAATTAGCTCTACTGAAATCAGTAGAGTCAATAGAAGATGGCCCTATGTTTCTTTTGTAACTGATGCATTTTTAACCCTGTTCCATTTTGCTTCCCCTCTTCTTTACACTTCCAGTTTCTTTCACATAAAAAAACCCCCTTGTAGTATAGTTTAGGTTAATAACATGCTGTGCACTACACTTTACAACACCTTAATGATGCAGGATAATTCTATATGGAGTAGATATGAACACCCACAGGATGGGCTCTGCTGAAAGACACAGACACAAGAACTTACAGTGCTGACTTGTCTTACAGTCACATCAGCATCAATTGGAGGCACTATTTTTTTTTAAACTACAGTTTCACAAATCTATAGATTCCTACATGGCCAGACTTGTAGATTTTCATCTTTATTTCCTGGCTTTTAGTCAGACCTTTAACACTAACCAGCTTTTCCCAGGACATACTGTTTCAAGCTGTCTGTAGTTTGGGGAGGACAAGGCAGTGCTGATTTCCACTCAGTACACCTTTACAAGGTTAGCTTCACAACCTTCACCGCTATAAACAATGTTTTCAAATGGAAGGTTGGGTTCTGGAGCACAATTTTGCTATAACACTGGATTCCAAAGCCTTCCATCACTGAATGCCTGGGGCCCTGTCCTTTCTTTCACTGATACATGCTTAAATCTAGCTAGGTACCTGTGTTGGAGAATCATAGTTCTAGCTCTGAACTCTATGCCTGACAGTTATTTAGGGCCAGATTGTGGCTGCCCTTTGGGCAACCATACAAAAAGTTGGGGGAGGGGAAACTCTCCCTGTTGCATAGCTTGCATGAGGAGCAGCCACAATTTCAGCCCCTTGCCTTCAAAAGGGGAGAACAGGCACAGGGAGTATGCAGAGTCATGGCTCCAAATTCCCTTTACAATGCGCTGGCTGGCAAAGCCGGCCAGCCTTGAGAGTAGAGTTGTCAACTTTGGTTGGACAAATTCCTGCAGATTTGTCACATGACATAATCTTTCATTCCTGGAGACTCCAGGACAATCCTGGAGGGTTGTCAAGCCTACATGAGAGGGGAGCATGCTGCACCCCTCTCGCATAGGTTCAGCAGCATGCCCTCTCCTCAGCACAAGTGGGAAGCTCTGGGAAAAGGCATCCCCAACATGGGGCTGTGCTGATCAGGCATAATCCAGCCTTCAGTGAATAGATAGCTAGACAGACAAGGGTTACTTAGACTGACTATGTGTTCCTGGCCTTCTGGAGAAGTCTTTGGAGTGTATTATTGTCCCCTTGACAAAATACCCATTGACACTAAAGGGAGCTATTCCTGCACACCAAAAGAATATACCTTGTTATATGGCTATATTTCAGAGAGATGCACCTGTCAATTAAGAGCACAGAGGCAAAAATAATTACATTTTAGCTAAGTAATTCTGCTACCATTTCACCTGTAATTTTATTATCCCTTAACCAGAGATTAACAAGACTTTAAACCAATGAAAAGCTCAGGGTGTGTCAAGCAAATTAGTATGCAGGGGATTCCAAATAGAAAAATGCCTTGATTGAGGTGTGAAACATCTTAGCCACAAAATGAGGTCATTGCTACAGCCAGTTATCTGTAAGTGCCTGTAGCAGGAAGGTGTTAATACTTGGATGCTAATCAGACAGATAAGCATTTTATTGTGATGTGAAGTGCTTTTTGATAAACAGTAACAAGTCTTGTTTTACTAGTTTCCCAAAGGAGCTGTAGGGACCATAATGCACAAGGTATGGAGATGAAGCATGGGTAATAGTTTTAAAGATCATAGCAATACAAAACTACGGCTAGTCAAACCTTTTTAGCAAAAATGTGTTTTAATAGTAGTTCTACGCAAGAAATTTCTCTGTGAAAATGATAGTATTGACGGGATTTTTTTTTATCATTAACAAGACGGACAAAAAGAAAGCCAAGCAAGCCACATAAAACTATTGTCAAGCCTCACGGGAAACCCCATAGGTGAAGACTGAGTCATAATAAGAATTATTTGTTGCATCTACTTTATGCCATCAATCAAGCTTTCAGATGGAGAAGACTTTTATCCTCTGTCTCTATCAGATAAACCTGATACCCCTTTTGAAGATTTTAAATCATATGTAAATTTATGTGATGCATGCGTAGCTTCGGATACATTCATGGCAAGGTTTATTGTGCTTCAAGGGTTCTCCACCTTTCTCCACTCAGGACACCAAAGTGACCAAAAAAGGAATTGGGGTCACAGCAAGAAACTACATCTGGTTTTGGGAGGGTGGGTGCTGGGCAATGGGGGCGAGGGAATTAAGTGGGAGCTGGAGGAGTGCTGGCGTAGGGGAAGAGTGATGCGCTGAAAATGGTGAGTAGTGAATGGCAGAGTTTCCTGGTGTTGGGTCTGGGTGGGTGCTGCTGAATGGGGGATGAGGTGTAGCAGATGATTTTATTGCAAAGGTACTCAGCTCTCCACCCCACAGCCCCCAGTCTACACAACCCTCCATTCCAAGAAAGGCACTGCACCAAGTTAGTGAGGGCCCACTGAGAGCTGTGGGTAGTGGAGCCATGGGGACCAGAATGTCCTCATATAATTAAACGTAACATCCTTGTTGGGGGAATAATGCCAAAAAAACCCCACTCTGGTAACATTTAACTTTAAAAAAGGGAACTACATAAGAATGAGGATGCCTGTTAGACAGAAATTAAAAGGAGCCATCACAAAGGTTAAATGTCTAAAAGCAGCATGGGGATTACTTAAAAACACTATAACAGAGGTGCAAACTAAATGTCTAACCCTTTTGAGAAAAGACAATAAGAGGACCAACAGAATGGCACCATGGCTAAACAGCACAGTAATGGAGGCCATTAGAGGCAAAAAGGCATCCTTCAAAAATTGGAAATCAAATCCTAGTGAGGAGAATAAAGTGCACAAACAGTGGCAGGTTAAGTATAAAAATATAATAATGCAGGCCGGGAAAGAATTTGAGAAGCAACCTGTTAAAGACACAAAAACGAACTAAGTTTTTTTTAAAGTACATCAGAAGCAGGGAGCCTGCCAAACAGGCAGTAGGGCCATTAGATGACCAAGATGCTAAAGGAGCACTCAAGGAAGACAAAACCTTTGTAGAGACGCTAAACTAATTCTTTGCATTGGAGGATGTGGAGGAGTTACCCACATGAAAGCTATCCCTTTTGGGTGACAAATCTGAAGTGTTATCCCATAGAAGAGGTTTTAGAACAAATTAGTAAGTTAAATAGTAATAAGTCGTCAGATGGAATTCAGCCAAAATTTCTGAAGGAACTCAAATATGAAATTGCACACTACTGACTGTAGTATGTAGCCGATTGCTGAAACAAGCCTTGGTTTCAGCTGACAGGAAGGAAGCTAATGTAAAACTGATTGTTTAAAAGGGCTCCCGGAGTGATCCTGTCTCTTCAGCAGTGATGGGATAAGAGGGAAGGTCCTCTCATGGATCATTACTGGTTAAAAAATATGAAACAAAAGGTAGGAGTAAATTATCAGATTACAGAATGAAAAGAGGAAAATAGTGGTGTTCCCCAGGAATTTGTCCTGGGACAAATACTGTTAAACATATTAATAAATTATCTGAAAAGGGGTAAACAGTGAGGTTGCAACATTTGGAGACAATACAAAATTGCTTAGGATAGTTAAACCCAAAGCAGACTGTGAAGAATTACAAAGTAATTTCACAAAACTTGGTGACTGGGCAACAAAATGGAAGATGAAATCAATGTTAATAAATGCAAAGTAATGCACACTGGAAAACATAATCCCAACTATACCTACAAAATGATGGGATCTAAATTAACTGTTACTACTCAAGAGAAAGATCTCGGACTCATTGTGGACAGTTCTCTGAAAACATCCACTCACTGTGCAGTGACAGTCAAAAAAACCTAACAGAATGTTAGGAACCATTAGGAAAGGGATAGATAATAAGACAATAAATATCATAATGCCACTATAAAAATCCATGGTATGCCCACAACTTGAATACTCTGTGCTGGTCTCAAAAAAGATATATTAGAATTGGTAAAAGTACAGAGAAGGGCAACAGAAATGATGCAGGGTATGGAACAGCTTCCATATGAGGAGAGATTAAAAAGACAGGGACAGTTCAGCTTTGAAAAGAGATGACTAAGGGGGGTTTTGATAGAGGTCTATAACATAATGAATGATTTGGAGAAAGTGAATAAGGAAGTGTTATTTACTCCTTCTCATAACACAAGAACCAGGGGGTCACCCAATGAAATTAATAGGCAGCAGCTTTAAAACAAACAAAAGGAAGTACTTCTTCACACAGCACCAAACAACCTTTGTAACTCATTGCCAGGGGATGTTGTTAAGGCCAAAAGTGTAACTAGGTTCAAAAAAGAATAAGATAAGTTCCTGGAGGATAGGTACATCAATGGCTATTAGTCAAAATGGTCAGAGATGCAACTTCGTGCTGCGTGTGTCCCTAGCCACTGATTGCCAGAAGCTGGGAATGGATGACAGAGGATGGGTCACCCAATAATTGCCCAATTCTGTTCATTCCCTCTGAAGCACCTGCCATTGGCCATTGCCAGAAGACAGGATACTGAGCTAGATGAACCATTAGCCTGATCCAGTATGGCCATTCTTATGTAGATGCTGGTGAACCTAACTTCAGTACCAGGTAAATTGGAAGAAACTATAGTAAAGAACAGAATTATTAGACATACAGATAAACACAATTTGTTGGGGGAAAAGTCAACATGACTTTGTAAAGGAAAATCATGCCTCACCAATCTATTAGAATTGTTTGAGGGGATCGACAAATGTGGATAAAGGTGATCCAGTTAATATAGTGCACTTGGATTTTCAGTAAGACTTTGACTAGGTCTCTCACCAAAAGCTCTTAAAAAAACTAAATAGACATGGGATAACAGGCAAGGTCTACTCATGGATCAGTAATGAGTTAAAAGATAGGAAACAAAGGGTAGGAATAAATTGTCAGTTTTCATGGAAGAAAGAAGTAAAAAGCGGATCTGTACTATGACCTGTGCTGTTCAACATATTCATTAAATATTCAGAAAAGGGTGTGAACAGTGATGTGGCAACGTTCACAGCTGATACAAAATTATTCAGGATAGTTAAGATCAATGCTGACTGCGAAGAGTTACAGGAGGATCTCACAAAACTGGGTGGCTGGGCAACAAAATAGCAGATGCTATTCAACATGGATAAGGGTAAAGTAATGCACCTTGGAAAAAATAATCCGGATTATACATACACAGTGATGGTGTCTAAATTAACTATTACCATTTAAGAAAGAGATCTTGGAGTCACAGTGGATAGTTCTTTGAAAACTTCTGCTCAATGCGCAGCAGCATTCAAAAAGACTAACCATATGTTAGGAACTATTAGGAAAGGTATAGAAAATAAAACAGAAAATATAATGCCACTATATAAAACCATATTGTGCCCACACCTTGAATACTATGTCTGGTTCTTGTTGCCCCACCTCCAAAAGGATATATAGGAAAACTGGAAAAGGTTCAGGGAAGGGCAACAAAGATGATCAAGGCTATGGAACCCTTTCCATATGAGGACAGACTACCAAGATTAGGGTTGTTCATCTTAGAAAAGAGACAGAGGATATGATAGAGGTCTATAAAATCATGAATGCTGTGGAGAAAGGGAATAGAGAAGTCTTGTTTACCATCTCTTACAACACAAAAATCAGGGGTCACCAGCACATTGTAAAGGGATTTGGAGCCATGACTCTGCGTACTCCCTGTGCCTGTTCTCCTCTTCCTGCCCCTTTTTGAAGGCAAGGGGCTGAAATTGTGGCTGGTCCTCATGCAAGTTAATAAGCAGTGGGTTTAATACAAACAAGAGGAAGTGCTTTTTCACACAATGCACAAATAACACACGGAATTCATTTGCATGGGATATTGTGATGGCCAAAACTATAACTAGGTTGAAAAAAATAACTAGATAAGCTCATGGAATGGCTATTAACCATAAGTTCATCAATGGCTATTAGCCAGGGATGCAAGCACATGCTGAAGGAAACCCTAAACCTCTGATTGCCAGAAGCCTGGAGGGGAAGAAACGGGTGGATCACTCCTACTGCCCTGTTCTATACACTCCCCTTGAAGCTCAGGTACTGGTCACTGTAGGAGACAGGACACTGGGCTAGATGGTTTGACTCAGTATGGCAGTCTTACATCATAATGTTGGCTCCATAGCATATTGGATCTGTGTGGATAATGGGAAGGGAAAGAGTAGGAGGGAGAAATGTGAAGCTGCTGCAGAGGTCAGACAGGGTGAGGTAACAATAAAGGAAACAGGAGGGCTCCCACCCTGGTCCTAGCATATGCCTTGTATTGAACAGTCTGAACTATAGAGATTTTCTGGCAACCACAAGGCAACCCATGTAACCCACCATGGACTTTCTCTCAAGGCTGAGAAACATGGCTCCACATCTACCCAGCAAACAGGATGTTCTTTCACACTGCTTCTGGTCTACTTCCCTGCTACTTTCTGTCAATTTTTTTCTTCCCCTGTAAAAGCTTGACCTGGCCCTCCCATCATCTCTTTTATTTTTGTCTTGGTCTGTTACTTCCTATAATGGTTCTTCTGCATCAGCATAAATGGAGCTGGATAAATACTGCAAAAAAAGTACTTGTGCACATTCATTCAAAGAAAAGCCATGGTTCATTTCAAGGGCAACCATGACCCTCTTTATGAACTTCCCTCAAATATTTGTATAGGCAAATTTTTGTTTGCACAAATGTCCATGGAAAAGTGAAGTGGTGTGAAAACTCATATGAGTGTGTATTTGCACCAGAAATGTTCATGTGTCCATCTTAAAAGATCTCTGTGAATTTGGCTGTCATCCAGCCAGGGGACAGAAGCAATACCATGTGGTCAATCACGCAGCATGAACAGTGAATAATATAAAGCATTTTACACCTGTTTTGCACAGGTATAAATGACTACAGAAGGTGCAAGGCAGTGGAAAATCAGGCAACCAGCGATCATTGCAATATTTACATCTTCTTGGTTACTATTTGCTTGTCTACTGCCACTAGTCCATTCAGGGGTTAATCAACAATAAACAAAATACCATCAGCTGTTTTTTCTGATGCTATGTCCATTTAAACACATAGCCCTTATTCTATTAGGTGGCACTAACCACTGTACAGAAGGGAAGTGGAATGGAATTGACCTTTGGAATGAAACTGACCTTCTCTGGGGTCATCTCTGTGCTAGTAACACAATTAGTTGTCATCAGTCCGTGGTGTCTCTTGTGCAATAAGCCCAGTTCCTAGAGGGTGTTTACACAATGACTTGTGCCCAACAAATATGAAGCATTACTATTAATGTTTGATTTACATTGTGTGCTAAACAATCAGTGAACTAGTTAGGAATTAGAATAGATCTGGACTAACAAACACAATAATTACAGTATTTCTATCCATCCCACATCTCTGGCTTCCCTTCCCAGTCCCCAGACTTCTCAGGCATAATCCTATTGCTCCTACCAGTAAGTGTATGCACATATCATGATTCTAGGAGCTCCACTTTTCCTCAGGCTTAGCGTTTGCAAATTGTCATAGACACATATGCAGCCACAGTGACAGCCTGAGACAAGTCAGAAGTCCAGACAGGAACTGCAGGGACTTGTTACAGACAAGCAGTTCCACAAATCAGCTTTCTAGGGCTGCAGATAGTAGGCTCTTCTCCTAGGCCTGTGCAAATAAAGTTCCAGGCCTTAGACTTCCCTCCAGCAATAATCTCACTAATTCCTCATTTACAGGTGAGAATCTGTACATGTACATCTGTAGGGTACAAAACAGAGCAGAAAGGTGCTCACCAGACTTCCTGAACAAGGTGAGCAGAATCTCTAGAACAAGAACACACCTGTCATGTTTCACCTATAGCACAAAGTTATGTGGCCCAATGATCCTTCAGAGTGATTTTCTCTTTAGACAAGCTGCCTCTTTGGTTCCCCATTGGAGAGTGACTTAAAGTGTTTGAGTCCCAGAGGGGCAGTCTCTGTGCTCTCTTTTTCAACTTGGAAAGAGTCAAAGCTGGCTAGCCTAAAGCAGTGGATGTCTGTGAACCAATGCAAGCAAGCACAGAGAGTCTCTTTCCCCTCCCTGAGCAACGTACTGAAGCTGGTGACTGCTGCAGAGCTCAGCTGCTGGTGCACAGAACAGCTGGCTGAGGGACATGGAGTTCATGACAGGAGGATTTGGATTCCCTGTCCAGGCTACCTTCTTCTGGGATCCCTTTCTGGACTGGTCTAGTTTCTTGTTTCTCTAGTTCTTTTGTCACAGTGCTGTTTTCTCCCCCTTTCCCCTTTTGGCGGTATTTCAGGAGGGGTTGATGTGGGAGATCAGCCTGAAGGACAGGTTTTTCCTTACATTTTCTAATATGCTAATACTTCGCTTGCGCTGGCAGTGTTTGTCAATGCAGGGTTGTTGGAGCCATGTCAGTCCCAGGATATTAGAGAGACAAAGTGGGTGAGGTAATATCTTTTATTGGACCAACTTCCACTGATGAGAGAGACAAGCTTTTTGTTACAAGTTACAAGAGACAAGTGTTGGTTAAGGCAGTGAGCATCAGAAGTGCACCTGTGCTCTGAAAGAGTAGATCCATTCTTGCATACAGAGTCACTTCTGTGTAGTTTCTGATTGAGCATTGGCCTAGAGGTAACTTAGCATGCCCCCAGAAGCTTTGTTAAACACCCAGTTGTGGGAGTCGTGCCAACATAATTATCAAGTAATAGAAATACTTTTAAAGTGAAAATAGGTAACATTTGAAAAATGTTATGAAACATGTGGCCTAGCTAATATCTAGTTTCACTGGTATCTATAATTCACAAGCTGGTGTCTCAACATGGCCTGGAGGGTGGCTCTGTCTCCATGCTAACTCAATCCCTTATTTTTTATAAGATTGCCAGAAAGGTGACAATTGGAGTGGACAATCATCCTCTGGGAACTGGAGTGAGACAAACTCATCTCTCACTGGCAACTAAAGAGCTTTGAGGTAGAAAAGCTTTTCAGTCACTAGCTACTATGTTTAATTTCAGAATCTCCCCCCCCCCCTTTTTTTTTTAAAGAAATGCCAATTGAGCTGCCCTGTGGTGCTGAATTATTTTATAATCATGTTCTTAAATATCCTTTTCCCCCTCCATCACCACATCATCCCTGCTCTTGGGATTGGAGGATCTTTTCTTTGACATTTTAGAGCATTAAAACAGCTCCAGGGCTGAAGAAAACATTTTTTCATATCATCTTTGAAAAGTTTTGTTGTCAAGGAGACTGAGACCGTAGCGACCAGGTAAGGAGGCCTATGCAGTGTACTAACACATTTGTGAAGAGAAGGTGCTAGGATGCCAGTTATACCTGGAGGCAAACAGGCTTGGTGTTTCAAAGCATCTTGTTTCCTGGCATATCTTTTATCACACAATTAAAGAGCACCCCCCGTTTGCTTCTTTTTGGATGGTGTCATCTTTTGATGAAAAGATCATTAAAGCACCTTGCTCAGATGATGTATTACCTTAATAAATCACCAGATTGAGGTGTGCTCTGGAAATGTCATTCACAGGAATGCCACTTTCCAGGGAAGAAAGGATCCAAGAGCAGATTTGATATAATTACAGAATACATGCCAGCCAACAAGCAGCACACTGCAAAGCCAGGTGCCAGGACAGGGGACTCATGTGCAATCCACAGAAAAATGGAGAAAGAGACTTACATTAAAGTCCAATTTTATTTGCAAACTTCTCTTACTCTCTTCATTAGTATTGTGATTGATGACATTCCACAAGACTCACCATAAACCCAAATTCACTGTAAATGTTGTAAAGCCAAGGAAGGAAAACAGAAACAAAAAAGGTCTTAAGAATGAAACCTGAGGTATCTGGAGTCTGAAAAAAACATTCAGTATTAAATATTAATCATATTCAATACATGTAGCATTTATAAATACTCTTAATAAAATAATGTATTAATAATAATAATAATAATAAATTATGAGTAAAAACTCCTTTTTATCAAATGGGTTATTATAACATGTTGCAGGAAAGCCTGTATACTACAGTCCATAAGTGTTTTGTAAGGTCTCCATTATTCCACCTAGAAAGCCTTAGTACCAGTCCTTACAACAGCATCTGCACTATGCAAAAATGTGGCTGTGTTTCTTTGACATGCCAGTGTCTCACTGGAATGTTATCAAACCAAAGGCAACATGATGTCATGGCTGGGTTGTGGACAGTCAAACCTAATGGTGAGAGCCAGAGTTCACACTCATGAGGTAGGAATCAAGAATCAGCTGGGTCAGGATACTGGGAGATCAGAAGCAGGACACAAATTTGAGGTCAGAAACACAAGTCAGGAACCAGAGTCAGGCCAAGTCAAGATACCAATGGGTCAGAGGCAGGAGACAAACTGGATATCAGAACCATGAATCAGATGCCAGGAGTTACACTGGGTCAGGATGCCAGGAAATCAAGGTTCGGGAGGCACACAGCCCAGAACAGAAAGGAACCTTACCCAGCTGTTCAGACAGCTTCCTGTTCCTGCGGCTGGCTTAAGTAGGACCAAGGTGCCAAGCAGTTGCTCTGGGACTCTGCCAACAGGATCTCAGGGCAGAGCCTCAAAGTGGGGCTGACTTCTTGGGTCCTAGGTAAGTAGCTGGCAGCATGCTGCTAAGTGGAGGGCTGGAGCATAGCTGTTCCTCTGAACTCTGCAGATCTGGATTCAAGACCTGTGGGTTGGGTCACGTGATCCCCCCCTTCCATGGCCATAGGCACCGACTTCTGGCACCAGTAGATGCTCAACCCCACTCTGCCCTTGGCCCTGCCCTGACTCCACCCCTGCCACGCTCCCTCCTACCCCCATTTCAACCCCTTCCCCAAAGTCCCTGCCCCAACTTCACCCCCTCCCTGCCCCTATTTGACTCCTTCCCTAAATCTCCACCCCGGCCTGCCTCCTCCCCTGAGCGCACCATGTTCCCACTCCTTCCCCCTCCCTCCCAGGGCTTGCTACAGCTGTTTGGTGATGACAAGCACTAGGAGGGAGGGAGGAGCGGAGACGCGGTGCGCTGGGAGAAGGCAGAGGCGAAGGTGAGGCAAGGGGGTGGGGCGGGGAGCTTGGCTGCTGGTGGGTGCAGAGCATCCACTAATTTTTCCCCATGGGTGCTCCAGCCCTGGAGCACCAACGGAGTCAGTGCCTATGCCAGTGGCACAGCTAGAAGTGCACTTTGCTCAGTGAACCACTTATATCAAGAGGCTAAGGATTCTGAAATCATCGAGATGTGGTTGTACAAAGGTTTAAAACACTTTAAAGATCAATTTTTATTAGTCACGTCTAATAATGATTTTGTGTGTGTGTGAGACTTTAAATTAAAGTGTTAACTATTTTTTCCCACTGTAGAAGGAGGGGAGCAAATAGAAAAATAAAGGTGCTAGGAGAATGCTAAAAGAAGAGAGACTAAAACTGGCTATAATGTAAGTAAGGATACCAGCCATTCATATTCTTTTTACAAATTACATAGCATGACAAATACATTATTAACAATTCTTTATGTACTTGACCCATCACCCACGGGATGTGTGTCATCTAGGGATCAATCCAGGGCCCGCTGTGTTCAATGGAAAGACCCCCATTGACTTCAGGAGGCTTTGGATTGGGCCTCAAAACTACGCACTCCTTAGCCAGAACCAACATGTACCTGAAGTCTTAGATTTTGCTGCCAGAGAAAGTGATTACTCACTTCTGCCCCCCTATCTCTGGAGAGGACCACTGTCTTTAAAAAAATAGGTTTCAATGTGGCAATGAATATGTAAGTACATACCCCAGCCAAGTGCCTGTTAACAGTACAGAGTTGGGTGCACCTGCTATTGATGAGAACCCATGGCAAGTGGCTTGTTTTGGTACATTTATTAGGGCCAGATTGTGCCAGGACTTACTGGTGCAGCCCACAAGCAACTTCTCCTCCCCTCGTATAGTCTCCATGAGGGCCTTCCACAATTGCAGTCCCATCACTCAGCTAGCACAGGATTACTCACTGTGAGTTCAACAGGACCGCCCAATTCACAATGAGTAGCACTGTATTTCATGAATGGTTTCACTGATTTTATGTGACTACTCAGATAGTAAATGTATTATTTAATGGATAAGAAAAACTGTGCCTCTACTGGGCGCCTGGAAAGGGATGGAATATAGATGGAGCCACAGAAATCACCCTTTACCCTAGTCTGATGCATGCCTCCCTCTACTCAGGCCAGTGGCTAAAGGCCATATCTTACCCCTTTGCTTCTTCCTTTACCATAACAATATATGTATTGCCTACGGTCCTAGTAAAGACCTTTTCAAATATATCTGCTATTATTTATACACTACTTACAATTTAGTGAACCATTAAAACTGAAGCAATTCATTGAACTGAAAAAACAACACTAAATCTAAAATTAGTAGAAGACAACCTCAGAAGAAAATATTTTCTTTATTTTAAAAGGACCCTGTCAAGTAACTTGTTATAGGTTTTTAGCTTTCTTCCTCTCCATTGTTTATAACACCCTCTTAGAGGTTTGAAAATGATTTTTTCCTCTCCACATTGATTTTTTCCCCTGTGTGTTAAATGAAGTTGAAATTAACATGGCCATTTTTGTTTAACAACTAGAAATTCAACCTGTGAAGTGCATTATCATGCCAAAACATTTCTCTTTGTTCACCAGCATCGATCTATGTCAGCACAAAACTAGGAATGAAGATTGTTGAGTACAAGCTATGGGCAACATACCAAGGGGAACACAAAATATTGTTTTTCTTTTGGCTTTTTAAAAAAACACAGAGTTTGCTGGAATTACTTGCACATAGGACAAACAGAAGAGTAAAAATAAAGAATAGATGGAACAAAAATATGCCATAGATTATTAAGTAAGATTCTACTCGGGTATTTTTATTTGAAAAATTGCCTGTTTTCTCTTTCTTTCCTAGCACATTTCTTTGAGCACAATCTTAATATGTTTTCCTCCTCATTGGCCCATAGTTATGGGATCTCCTTTTTGCCATAATCTATAAATAAAAATCCTTTAGTTAGCATCAGTTTACAACAATGCAGGAATGCTAAAAGAATTGTTTATTTAACAACAATTGCTGGGTTGGAAAAGCTCCAGTTCCTGGGTGGTCTGAGGTAAATACCCAACAGCATTTGGCTGAAGCAAAGATGAGAGGAACTGTGGTGAAGCAGAGGTCAGAGACATCAGATATCTGTCCCTCTTGCATCAGCCAGAAAACTGCACAAGAGAGAAGAAGGGAGTTCAAACAGGTTAGCCTTGTCATAGTCAGAGGAGAAACCTGTTCCTTTTCAAGTGCAAAAGTGTGGGTCAGACCTTAGAAGAAAGCTGGCTGGACTGGCAGAGATACTGGTCCAACCAAAGCTTGTTGGACAAAATGGCTAATGACAAACAACGCACTTCTCTGATTCCTACCATTCATGATGTACCCTTCTATAGTGTTTGTGTTAAGCTAGCTTTAGTTGCCTTCTAGTGATAAGAGTTATTTCATGTTTTAACTTAAAAATAACTATATGAAAGCTGTCATTTGTGAAGTGAGATGTAGATGCTGAAGTCATAATTGTAAAATTACCTGTATTCCTTTCATTTATAAGCTTTTAGAGTCCTATTTTCTGAAACCTGAAATTTGTTCACAGATGATGCATCCTTTTTTCACTCATCACTTAAAACCATCTGGCTATTCCCTATTTTTCAGTTTTAGGATCCCAACTAAAGTAAGCAGTAGCTGGCAAAGGACTACCTCTGACAGTTATGTATATTGTTGTGATCCTTATTTCTGTGATTGTGCATGTGCATCACTTGCTAGTTGTCTTTGCAAGCTAGGGATGATTACACCTTCTTTTTATGTTGGCAGGTTTGTTTTTGGAGAATCAGTTTCTGTGTTGGATATGCAGAGTGAGACAAATTCTGCTCTCAGTTACTCTTGTACAATCTTGAGACAAAAACTCACAAGTGCAGAAACAATGACAACACAGTAACTTGGGTAGAGCGCTGCAGTCCAGGCTAGGCTAACACGAGTGCTGAGGCCAGCATGCTGATCACCCAAGCTAGCTGAGGAAAGACATATCCTAACAGTGAAGAAGGACTGGGCCAGGATAGTGTTACCTTTTATGATAAAGGATGGCTTTTGTTTATAGGACTTCCCCAATCCCCTCACAGGGATAAAAAATGGCATTTCATTTGCATTTCTATTTAACGTTCATCTTCCCATTGGATTGCTAAAAGTGATATTGTTTTCTAATTCTTGGTAATTATTCTCTGGGGTTTTTTAAACTTTTTTTCTGATCCAAATCGACTGAAGCTTCATAGCAGCTTTCCAATTAATTATTAGATTATTTTTCCCTGATTTAGATTAGACACATTAGAAATCTGATTGATATATTAACATCATTAATTACTTATTTGACCCATTAATTTTGTCTATTTGTACAGGCCTAATTGAAACAGCCCACACGGAATCCAGGATCTCATTTAATGAACTGAAAATTAAGTTTTGAAAACTCTTGATTGCTGAACTTGTGCAATGGTGAAAGACGTTGTTTCCACTTTTTGCAGCTGTTTAATGTTCCCAGCCTTCTTTCAGGCTCCCAGATAGAGCCTCAAACTCTATCCCCAAAAGATTCCAATCAGATTCTCTCCCTCACCACTATCAGGTTCCCTCAATTTATTTAGCCAAGCGATGGACTCTTTAGTGGCATGATGCAGTTCTTCTAGGTCACTGCTGAACCTAGTCAGCAGGCATTCATTGCCCACATGCGTCATTGTCTGTGTTGCACCACAGCTGCACAAAGGGCTGTCACGAAAGCCCAGTAATACTTGTTGGCTGCACAGAGACCTTGCCCGCTCTGAAACCTGTTCAACAGGGACCATTGGCGATGGGGCAGGTCAAAACCAGGCGGGCAGATTGTGGGGTCAGCGACGAGGGACTGGTTGGGGATTATAACAGATTCCATTCCTCTCGTCAGAGTGTTTCTGCCCTAGCATCCTGGCGTGGCAGATGAGACCATAATGGGCAACATGACAGCAAACATGTATCTGATGGTTTAAAAAGGTCATTGTGCCACGGCAGGCTTGAGTTGGCATGTACTTTCTCCAGTAACCTGCCAGTGGCAACCTCTCATCTGATATGAGGAGGAACAATATTGCTCAGAACTGGAAGCCATGGGAGTGGAGTCGGATGTAGGGTGCCGGAGATTATACAAATGTAACTGCGTATCCACCAGTTTGGTGTGTGACGATCAACTCCATACTGGTGTGCAGGACTCTGCCACCGAATACTAGGTGACAAGAACTGATGTCCACAAAGTTGGAGCACAAGCACCCCATGATGAACCTGTCAGTTTCCTAAGAAGATTGTTGCGTGTCTTAACTTTAGCTGCTGTCTTCTTCAGATGGACATGGTAACTCAGTGTGCGATCTAAGGTCACATCTAGATAAACCGGTTCCTGTTTAGTCTGCAGAAGAGAAGAATGAGGGGGGATTTGATAGCTGCTTTCAACTACCTGAAAGGAGGTTCCAAAGAGGATGGATCTAGACTGTTCTCAGTGGTACCTGATGACAGAACAAGGAGTAATGGTCTCAAGTTGCAGTAGAGGAGGGTTAGGTTGGATATTAGGAAAAACTTTTTCACTAGGAGGGTGGTGAAGCACTGGAATGGGTTACCTAGGGAGGTGGTGGAATCTCCTTTCTTAGAGGTTTTTAAGGTCAGGCTTGACAAAGCCCTGGCTGGGATGATTTAGTTGGGAATTGGTCCTGCTTTGAGCAGGGGGTTGGACTAGATGACCTCCTGAGGTCCCTTCCAACCCTGATATTCTATGATTCTACTTCATGCTTCACCTTCTGACCATTCAGATAAACATTCAGTTCTCAGGTTGTGCTGGCATGATGAAGATGGAACAAACTGGACACTGTTTTTATGACCCTTGGCTGGAGGCGCCAAGTCCTACAGTAGTCAGCTAACTTTATTATGTCTTGGTTTAAGGTGGCATCAAGCTCATGAAACGTCCAGGCCTTGGTACCACAACAGATATCGTCTGCATAAATGAACTTTCATGACTCCATTGTTGGCAGGTCATTGATGTAAAGGTTGAACAGGGTTGGAAAAAGCACAGAGCCCTGGGGTAACCCATTGCTCTGTCGTTTCCAAGCACTCATCTTCTCCCCCATATGGACTCTGAACTGCCTATCACGGAGGAACAGTTCAACGACGCCTGTGACCCAAGGTAGCAGGACCCGGGATACCTTCATAAGCAGGCCAGTGTGCCGTACCGTTAGATAAATGAAAACAGCGCCTGTTTTCAAGTTTCTCTGGAAGCCATTTTCAACAAATGCGGTCAGCACAAGTACTTGGTCGCATGTGCTACGGCCTCGGTGAAAGCCGGCTTGGTAAGGGCTCAAAATTCTCTCCATGTCGGGTAATATGCACTGTAGGACCACGCGCTCCAGAGCTTTAATGATATGGGACAATAGCTTGATGCTTGACTTGGGTCCTTTCCAGGCTTTAAGAGACCAATGACTTTTGCAGTGTGCCATATCTTCGGTAGCCTACCTTCACTTATGACCCTGATGAAGAATTTCACAAGCCAAAGCTGAGCACGAGAGCCAAGATTTTTCAGGAATTCTGGAGATATGTTGTCATAGCCCACAGCTATTCCACACTTGATGCTACCAAGTGTCTGTTCCAGTTCTGTTACAGTGAATGGTTCTGGGCAGCTTCTGAGGTTCCCTCAATAGGCCCCCAAACCTCGCATCCTCATAATCAGACATTCCAAACCTCCTTCCCATCTCTCCAGGTAGGTTCCTTAAATAGACTCTCAATTCCTTTTATTCCATTATTCTCCATTAGTATAAATGTTTAACAATATTAGGTGAAATCCTGGCCCCACTAAAGTCAATGGAAGTTTTAATTAAAGTTCAGCTTCATTATTGCCAACTTTTAATTAAAGTTCTTCATTTTGTCTCATTTGACTGCGAGGTACAAGACAACAGTTCTTGGTTTAAGACCAATCTTTAGAGCTGCTGACTGGCCTCAGTTCTCACTGGAGTTGCAGGCTCTCAGCACTTTACCGAAAAGGCCCCAATCCCGCTTTGTGTAGCACATGAGGGGACGGTAGTACAAGTAGGAACGTAAGAGAAAGTGGAGAATTTTTGGTGTGTTTTCTTTAAAAAAAAACCAAAAACCTTAAAATAAAAATAAACCAAATGAAAATTTTCAGTTTTGAACAAAACTGAAATTGTCATGTTATTCGGAACATTTTTTTTAAAAATTGTAAACATTTTGAATTAAAAAAACAAACACTTTTTTTCTTTTCCAAAACACAGAATCCTGATTGTTGACCAGCCCTAGCTTTGAAGAAAATGTACTTTCTAAAAATGGAATGATGTTTCAGATGGTTGGCATTTAATTCTGACTAAAATTTTAAAAATAAATTTGAAGTGTTTTTCAAATTACAAATGGAAATTATGGTTCTTCTGATACTATGAATAAAGCCAACCTTTATCACATACTGTGTCCTATAAATAATGTTTATACTTTCAAAATCTTTTGACGGGACTGACATTAGATGATAGTCTTTAGGCCAACGCTAACTGCAGAAGGCAGAATAAAGTAGTACTTTGACTTGATTGCCTGTGCCATCTTGGATATGTTCACTGCTGATGTGATTACATTATAAAAAATTTCAATGTATTACTTATGGACTTCTGTTAAGAATCATCACTAGTGAGAGAAGCTTATAGAAATTACATGATCCATGGAGGCAGCAAAAGTCCCTATCAATCCTTCTGAGCTATTTACAGTAAGTGTGAGAAGTTTCTTGACAATGTCACTGTTAATTTATGGTCTAAGTTCTGACTGAGCCAGACTGGCTGGAACAAGCTGACTGTTAGAATTCTAGCCAGTTCAGAAGAGTGTTCCATCTCCTGCCTTCCAAGTGTCTTCTGAAGGGAATGACAGAGAAAGACAGAGAGAAAAAGCTACAATACTGCTTCAAAAAAGCAAGCAGAGGCCAAACAGGTCATATTCACTGCTGGTGTAGACAATCATAAAATTATAACA
Organism: Mauremys reevesii; assembly: GCF_016161935.1. Taxonomy (NCBI): domain Eukaryota; kingdom Metazoa; phylum Chordata; order Testudines; family Geoemydidae; genus Mauremys; species Mauremys reevesii. Next base: position 67,593,164 of record NC_052624.1, on the reverse strand, counting down.
AATATGGGTTGGAAGAGACCTCAGGAGGTCATCTATTCTAACCCCCTCCTCAAAGGGGGTCATAACTCTACTGACTCCTAGTGCCGACCATTTCCCATTCACTGCTTCCTCCTGTCCCCTTCAAGCAGGACGGAGCCCACATCTTCCCTCTGACTGCTAATTACTCTTATCTCCACCATCCCCCAAGAGACAGAAGGAAAGTGAATAGAGCCTCTTACCACAAACCACGAGCCAAGGAAAGTGTATGACATACTGAACCTAAATTCTGCACCAAGGTCCCCGATTATTGCAGCACAAATACTGTACCCCGCGGCACACTGAAAACTGCATCTCAGCCTGAAAAGCAGGGGGATCTATCACAAAACTGGTGCTTATCAAATTAAATAGTAAGGCTGAAATTCCCCAAAGTGCCTACTCTCTTTGAGTGCCCAACTTGACACCTAGAGCCTGATTTTCACAGGTACTAGGCACTCACAGCTTGTACCCCTGAAAAATTAGGCTCTAGGTATCAAGATGGGTGTCAAAAATTGAAGCTCCCCAAAATCAGCGAACACTTTTGGAAAGTTTGGCCTGCAGTCCAGATCTCCTTCCCCCTTCCCCTGCAGCTGTTCTGTACTGGCAAACCCCTTCATGGGCCCCACTGGTTTCAATGATACTCCAAGCAGACTCAGTGATTTATCCACACAGATACGACTGGAGGATCAATGCCTAAATGAACAGCACAATGAATGCAGTTATGTACAATGCCATAAAAAAAAAAGATTTGTTTTCTGAATATTTCCTACTCATCCTAACCTGCTCAACTTTTTAAATTAGCTTCAACTTCAGTCCCCAGTGAACCTCAGAAGCCAAGTTTCCTTGATGCAGAATTGAAATCTAGTGTGCCCTAGAGAGATGGATGGAGGAGAGGACATGGCCTTGCTGTTCCACACTGACTGACAAGCATACTAGCCACATGGGGGAAGCAGTCTGCACCATGTGACCAGAGTGTCAACCAAGCCACTTGGGAAATGATTGTCCAATCTCTCCCTGAACTCCTCTGAGGTGATGTAGCTGCACTGCCCCCTACTCAGGCCAGTGGCAAAATGCCACCAATCAGCCCTTAGAGTGCAAGACTCTGGATTCGGAGATTATAAGGCCCAAAGGACCATTACTATCACCTAGTCTGACTTCTTGAGTAACACAAGCCATAGAAGTTCACTCTGTAGCTTTTGTGTATCAAACCCATAACTTAAGTTTGAGCTAGAGCATATCTTTTATTAAGGAGGATTCAGCTGTAACACAGTATTACTGGGTCTTTTTAAAAAATATATATGTATCATCACTGGTTGCTTCTACTATGTAATGAGCATTTGGCCTCCATGCCATCCTGCCTGTTACAGTACTTCCAATAGCACTAGGCCTAGGTATAACAAATGATGGCATATGGAGGTCATGTCACTTTACAAAGTACTCAATGTCTTTCTCTCATTTGACAGTAATTACTGGCAATGATACATTTTCATCATCAGCATAATCTTGCAATTATATAACACTCCACTAGCCTGGTGCTTGCTTTGTGTGTTTGTTTGTGTTGGAATAGAATAGAAAATATACACTACAAAGTGATACTTGTATATAAAAGCACTTTCGGGCATTTATAACATTTACTGTAGGCCATCAAATATATACCCTGCTGTGAAAGAGTGCCTTTGTTGTTTTTAGGCTTTTCTTTTACTTGTTTCATCTTTCACAAAGAGAACTACCCTTATCTATCGTTAACCACTCTAACACAAACCATAATCTTCAGCTTTTATCTGTATTGTTCTTGGGGAAAAATACATCATTCCATATGAACAGAGATAAGTCCAAGTAAAATATGTTACAAATGCATTAATCTACAACAGTGCAGCTCTTTGGACATGTTTTGTGTCGGTTTCAAATCTTTCCATTGTTTGTTAGAGCCACAAAGAGAGTATAGTGTTAAGAAGATCTTGTGTTTTTTTAAAGCAGATTAATAGGTATGGTTTTAATGGAGTCAATTTTCTATCGTGACACTTTAAAGAAGACTCTGGGTAAAGAAGAACAATGAAAACAGTTGTTGCTGGGTTCTAAAGCTGCAGACATGCAACCACAATGCTTGCATGTCTTAAAGCTACATTCAATTATCCCAACTTGTACATTTGTAAATTACTGTATATGAAATGGTATGTTCTTGATTGGTAGAAAGCATCCGATAGCACCTTAAGATACTGTTGTGTCTTCATTTAGATCTTACTGGTGATTTTTTAAATGATATTGGATCACATTTGTGTAGCATAGATAAGGCACAGAACTAGGTCCTGGGCTCTAGCTGAAAAATGCTGAGCATAGCTCAAAAACTGGGTACAAAAGTGTAGTTTGTGCTTGTGCCCCTCCCCACCACCACTGATCCCTGACCCCTGCCTCAGATCTGGTCTAGTCTCTCAGCACAAATTCCATCAGGTTATTTGAAACTGAGCTGGCTGCCAATGGCCTGCATGGGGCAGCTGGCAGCTGGGGATCACCAGAGCATTGGGATATTCTGCCCACACCTCCTTTGCTGGGGGTCAGGACTAGCATAGTGCAGAGCTTTTAGGGTTGCTCAGCACCACTTCAGGATGCCCCTACACGGGACCAATACGCCAGCAATGGCTGAATCACCTCTGCGTTCCTAGAATGGTGGAAAGCAGCCAGAATGGGGCCAAGAATTTGGCCCATATTTTGTATAATTAAATATTCACTAGAAATTCTGACCACAGTTTAAAAGAAAATGGTTGCCTGAAGTTAAAAACCAAGAGTTAGATTTTGCGGAGTTCGGTATCTAGCAGCTCCCACTGCGTGACCCATGGAAGCTGCTGTATATTAAGCTCTTTTGAAAATCTGACCACTTACTTAAAAGGTTGCTGAGCCCTTTTCAACATCTGGATGCTGAATACTTTTTGTAGACCTGCCTCTCCAAATCCTTATTGAGGCATCTGAATAATGATTTTGTTACCCAGCCTTGGTCACCCTTTTATGGAAATCTTGGGCCTTGGGTTTGTTGTTGGTGGTGGTGTTTTGGTTTTTTTAAAATAATATTTAATGACTTCAAAGATTTTTATTAAAAACCATTTAAGTACAGGTTTATTTTATTGCTATTATCATGGCCTGTTCAAACTTCTGAAGCCAGTCTTTTCCATGTGG